>NC_134648.1:11983305-12289805 GCF_030463565.1 Pelecanus crispus
CCAAGCTCCCGGCGCACAGCACCGCTCCTCCTTCCCGTGCCAGCCCCTGCCGCTTCGCACCTCCCAGAGCCATCTCCCTCGCAGGGCGGCCCTCAGCCCCGGGATACCTTAACTCTGCGTTGAGGCACAAAGCGTGCCGAGCTGCCCGAAGTCAGCATCCTGCCGAGGCCACCTCCGGGGGAGGAGTGGTGCTCCCGAAGGAATAAAGCCATTCCCCTCTGTACGCTGTTCTATATTTATCTTGAAAATCGATATGCGAGGTATTCATTAAAATTACTCCACAGATGATACTAAAGGCAATTTTTCCCCCACAACATGCACAAAGCAGCTTGGCCTATGCACATTAACCTATTTTCCTGTCCACTTATCTAAGCATCACAGTTACAAATAAGATGCGGCTGACCCGTAGTGCTGGTTGTGTCTTAATGTACCGTACCGAGTAGCTCCGCAGTATGTGCTGCGGAGTATTACATTACTCATCACCCCTCTGCTGCAGTTGCAGCTCAGATACCTACTCCCAAATATATACCAGGTACCCAGGACAAGACCCAGTGCTTCATTAAATATTTGGCACATTGTCTCAAATTACCTTTGACATGCAGGGTTATTTATACATCGTGGCACATTGCATGCCTCTGCGACAAGATAGCATCACGCAATACAGTATGTCAGGAATGCGGGCAACAGATTTAAACCAATCCCCACTTCAAGACACTTTTACTAGGAAGCAGGTCACAAACTGAGTAATATCCGTTTTATGCACTGAAAAATGTATGTTATTCATTTCCAGGAAATAAAGTCAACCACCCTAATCCTTCTCCCCTCTCACATACCCGCCCCCCCCGCCCCCAATCAGAACAACAGAAAGATGGTTTCTTTTGTCTTAACAGGTTCACTGTTGGGATGTATTTAGTTCTTTACACAAGTCTTATTCTTCCCAATGCATTTGCTAGGACACCTAATGTTGACTTGGTGCAAGGACAGTGTTTCAGAGAGTATTTACAACAAGAGGTATTTGGTTACATCCATTGAATTCAGTTTTGAATATGCACCAATAATTCATACTTATGGAGCTTGTTTCCAAGCCTTAAACATGTGCACATTTCTGATATTCATTCAGCCACATTAATGTTCCGAATACAAACACTGTACAGAGGAGTGTTGGCTGTTACTTTTAAAAATCCATAGAGAGAAGTGGAGGAACCTACAACCTGCATTCATCTTCTGAAGCAAAACTCTGAAATCTGAAAAATGGCTCTCGACTTCAATATTATTCTGTCCTTATAGCTGTGTAATTACTTAAACAATTATCTGAACTGATAGAAGTGGTTGGTTGCACAGGTGGCAACCATAGGAATCCTTAGCACTCAGTGAAAGGGGAAAACCAAACACTGGGCAGAAAGCTAGGAGTTTGGATCTGAAAGTGAACTCATTCACATAAATTATCCAGACCCAAATATCACATTTCATCAGCAGTTCCTTCAGTCCAGCTAGGATGGAAATGCGACCTGGAGAAGTAAGTTCTCTTGTCAGGATGCTCACTCCTTTACCACCTCTAACAGGAGAAAAACAATGGAGATTCAAGTGTTCAAGTGTATACTGTGCCAGATCCACAGCTGGGGTGAAGCGACGATGACAAGCATATTTAAAATAAATACATTTTAAAAATCAACACTTACTACTGTGAAGTCAAGCCCACGTACTTCCGGCAATACAAGCCCAGAATTTTGTCCTAATCACTTCAGATCACTACTAAAATAATTCCCCAGCTCAGCACAATGTGACACAGCATAAAGCAAATCCATAATAAAACAGCCTGGTAACAAGTATATATATAACAGATGATACTGTACAAAAAGAAAATGATCTCATGAATAAGCAGAAACCAAAAACTACCCACTATCTTCTAAAGTTCATTAATGGTAATGTTTAACCAGAGGGTTTTTTCAGCTGGAAAGGGGTCAGCAGAGAACATTGTGTTGCATTATGAATTTCTCCCTTGCTTTTAGCAACTGCCTTCAGAGACTGCACTTGTTTCTCTAAATCCTTCTGTGCTGCTCCCTGTGTGCACAAGTTTAGAGGCCACGGGTACTGCACACCTAACACCACTAACAGATGGGATTCAGCTCAGGCAGTAACACAGATTATAGTTATTGCAATATACTCTCATCTGATTACATGCAAAAAAGAATTACACTATCTGTCAAACCCAAGTCTTCTCAAAGAGAGGGGGAAATACATCTTTTGCTCCTGCTCCACTTTCTGCTTTGCTTTTTTTTTTCTGAAACTGTTAGTAATTTTTTGTTGGACTCCATCATATGATTCGCACATGATAGACTATGAAAAAACCATCTTGGAAGATTTAAAAGCCTTCCAATTGGGCTTTTGGCGTTGCCTATTCAGGTAAGAAAATGGCAAAATATGGTATCTGAACCAAGTAGTATTTTGATGTACTCAGTCTTTCAAAAGTAACACTATAATAAAAAACCCCATAAAATATGCAGAAGAGTTAAGATAAGCAATTGAATTACCAAAGACTATTTACAGTTGATTATAAAACATCCCCACATATTCCCAACAAAATTTTCACACGGCTTTGGAAATTCTATTTTGATGCTTGGCTATGGCAGTTACACAGAAGGATAAACTGTAACACCCCCTTGGGAATTACTGTAGTCTACACAGGCAATAAGCTGCAAGCTTAAAAGGTCTGAGAAGGATTTATCGTGAACTAACAGATCCAAAGAACTTGCTTTTTAAGAAGCCAAAACTCTACAACACACACTACAACGCCAGGCACAGTCATTTTAAGAACTGAATTGGTAATATCCACTTGGCTGAATGCAGCAAGCGGAGAAACTGCTGGCATTATTTGTTCAGAGCAATGCAGACAAGATGCCAGCGACAAGAACAAAAGTTTAAACCTAATCCACATATTCCCATCACACAATTCAATAAACCAGCTGCCTGAAGGACTCAGGCCCCAGATAGGAAACTTTCTGAGACCGATTAACAAAATGCAGCGAAGTGTCCAGAAACAGACAGGCAGATGATCCCTGAACCCATGTGCTGTCTTCAGAATTAGTCCCTCCTCATCAGGTCTTACCATAACAGCTCTAGGAGGAAAAAAGCAAGAAGAAATAAATGAACCCCAGTTCAGACTTTGCTCCTAGTTACATCAGTGTTACTGGGACACTGAAACAGAAATAATCGGAATTCGAACTGAATATAAGCTAGTGCAGTAGTGTCTATTACAGTTTGTGTTGAGGTAGGGTCTACCTTTCCCAACAAGGAATTGGGCTTCTCTTCCCTCCTTCCCCGCACCGTATATTGCCCACAAAAATTTAGAGGGGATAATAAAACAAAAACCCTCACTGAACAACAGTCCAGAGCAGGAAGAGGGTTGATAGCACACGCAGCTCAGATTTAAGCACAAGTCTGAATTTTTTTCCTTTCTTGGAACTAAGAGTCTAAATATGACTAAAGATCATTTTGGGGAAGTTTTTACTTGCTTATAAATGTAAGCATGCATAGATGAAAGAGCTATTCTTAGTCATCTTTTCCATGTCAAAAATAAACCCAGCAATTTCCAGAATGTGTCACAATACAATATTAACTATGTATCTGCACGGTCACTGAATCAGTGGACACTTAATAGCCTTAATTTAGAATATCTATATTTTCTGGGAACAGTCTAATGTACCAGGCTGGAATACCCCGAACTACTAATACCACTTCTGAAGGAGTCAATGCGCAGCATAAACACCTCTAAAACTGGTCCTAGTGATGAGCAAAGCAAACAGCGTGCCACCCCTTAGCAGTCAGGGTGCCCAACACAGAGCAGAGGCTGCGTTTTTCAAATTAATAAGACTCCTCACACAGAAAGAGCTTGAAAAGAAAAGGTGCAGCAAAGAAACAATTTGCTCACATGCAAAATGTATACGCTAAATGTATATTATACAGGAACACACGTATTCTACAGATACATGCGTGCCAGGCTGCCTGTACAGGCACACAAAGCAACCCCTCAGCCTTCCTGTAGCTCGGTGGCTCTGAACACAACACGCAAGCAAGCTGAGAAAACAGAAGGACCGTCCGGGGAGGCAGACCTCAATTTCAGTCATCTGAAGTTGTCTTCGTTTTAAGGGAATCAAAACACACCATGCCCCTAAGAAGCAAAGCCTCTTCCACTACAAAACAGAGTTTTTCTGCTGACACCAGGGGAATCAAACTGAGCCTAAGGACTCCTGAGGAACAGATACACGTTACCAAGGCCTCACAACAAATGTGGAAGAGTCCCAGTGGGAAATTTATAGCATTTGAAAGTTTTCCCTCGAGTTTTCAAGATACTAATTATAAAATACCAGAGCAGTGAGACAGCTGGAGCAGATACAAGGTACATGCTAAAAGAGGTGAAAGACTTAAAGCATACTCACAGAGAAACCGGATAGGAATCATCTCTCTTGTTTTATGGTTTCTTACACTTAAAGAACATCGCCAGCCAAAAAATAGGCTCTCTCATCTCCGCAAGGAATGGGACATGGACACCAGACAAGAAAACTCTGCTTCAGAATATCTTAAAAGAAACAAAACCTTTTCAGATCATACTTACTTCTAGATCCTAGACAAAACAAGGAAACCTGAACTCTTCACGAACAGCACTGCAACCACTACCCTGATATCAGGGATATTTTACTGCTGTGCATCTTTAGGGCAGCATGAACACAACTAAGAACAAACAAAAAAAGAAATTGAGAGTTTCAAACAGAGACGATGTCTCATTTCTGTATACTTTACTGGTTTGCCAAGAATTCACCTAGTTTTACAAATAGGGCAGGAAAAGTCACATCACTTTCTGCAGGCCACACGGCAAGAGGAATTTGGATGCAGCATCCTCCAGTTTCCCCTTGGAACTTCACTTCACCACCACACAGTATAAGCGGCACCTCCAATATCTTTTTCTAGTACTATGAAGAGAACAGCACTAACCAAGGTCAAGCAGCATGTTAAAACCTTTGTCAGGTATCAGCTTGACAGGTCTGTTTAGTGCGGGAGATAATACATATTTTGCAGCAACAACCTTGAAAAGGAGAACTGAATAAAATGCACGAGTTGAATGAGCTGGTACCTGGCTAGTCAGCCTCATCATAAAGCAGCCTCCCGGCACGCAGCCTTGCGGTATGGAGAGTCCAAGGCGTAGGAAAAGGACAGAGAATTTCTCAACCCAAGGCTTTAGCTGAAAAAAACCATCACGCTTGTGCTGTAAGAAGGCGTGTGCATTCATACCAGCTGATTTATGGAATGCTAATGTCTTCTGGCGTACGTTGCTGGTGACCCCATCACCCCAGCCCTGCGCTATTGCCACTGCGGGCTCTGCTAGCGATAAGGAGGAGGTGGGGCGAGATTCAAGTCAGGGGAGTAAAGTGGCTAATTACTGCTTTGGACAGCAAGTAAAATGGTTACACAGATAAATACAGCACTTGCACTTTGAGGACAATTTGTATTTTCAAGCAGAGAATTGTAAAATCGTTGTACACTTCTCAAGTTTCTAAAGAAGTGAAACATGACAAAAACTGAGACGGAACATACGATTCAGTCCGAGTAAGACTAAGATCAAGGATGTGTTGAGTGTTAAGCGAGTCAACAGAATTTTAATTCTTCAAACGTTTACTGACCTCATAATACACAGACAAAAACTGTATAATATCTCTGGAGTTACGAGCAAAAGTTTGCTGATGCTTCAGTACAGTGTTTTAGAAGTGCATTTTTCAGACGCGTCCTCCAGAAAGGATAAAACCCACCGTATTTCGATGAATACCCAGATAACTTCAAACTAAGCGTACATGGACTTACACTTATTTAGAGTGCTTGCGTAAATGATAGCACACAGGAATTCCAGTTCGGTTGTTGGATAATCTGTTTTCCACCCATGTAAATATAATTAGCAACCAATATAGAGTGGCAAAATGAGAGAAGCAAGCTGCTCTCTTTTCTCCCAGATCAAGACACTTCATGAACATCAATTAGATGTTAATATCCCTGGGAGGCAAGCGTGACAAGTCTTATTAAGCCATTTTAAAGATTAGGACACTGAGTCACAGAGAGATTAAGAACTTCCTCAAAACCAACAGCAGAGTCAGAGAGGGGGCAGCTACACCCCAGCCGGGCCTGGCGGCATAAGACTGCAACGCTCCACCTTATTACAAGATTTACAGTCTCTAAGGCAAAAAAGAAAAAAAAAAAAAAAAAAAAAAGTTTTGACCTGCAGGGACCATCCTTAGATACAAGAATGCAGTTTGGTTTCCGCGCTCAGATCGCGTTTTGGCTGAAAGTACCAGCGAGGTTGCCAATTGTAAACGGTTTTTAAAGTCGACAGAGACCTCCAGATCTTTTCCGATAAGTCTGAGAGAGAACTTAAATCTTTTTGATACTGGTTCAACCCTATAAGCCTAGGGGCAAATAAATCTACAATCATCAGCCTTCGAGCCAACCCAGCCAACCATCTGAATTCAAGTCACGTGCTGAATTTCACATTAAAAACGCAGCGAACATGACAAGACACTTACTATCATCGGTTAAGACGTACTTCAAAGCACAGAGAAAAACCCAGCAGATGCCATATTCAATGAGCCCAAAAGGGGAGCAGAGAAGGACGTTACGGTGATTAACACGCTCGTCAAGACGCGTCCGAAATAACAGCCCACTTCAGTGTTGTAACACGTTCGGAAAGCATTTTGCCGCCTTCATCCCGGGGTACTTACGAAGCCGAAGATTATTTTACTCTTCCTGCGTCGCCCTCCGAGCCCGCCAAGTTACCCCGCGTTCCCACAGAGGCGCGGGGGCAGCCCCAGCCCTCGGCTGTGCAAGCGCCGCGGCCGGCAAACAGCAGCCCCCGGGGGGGGGGAGAAGCGCAGCCCCCGGGGGGGGGGGGGAAGCGCAGCCCCCGGGGGGGGGAGAAGCGCAGCCCCCGGGGGGGGGAGAAGCGCAGCCCCCGGGGGGGGGGGAAGCGCAGCCCCCGGGGGGGGGGGAAGCGCAGCCCCCGGGGGGGGGGGAAGCGCAGCCCGCCGCGCCCGGCCGCCGCCAGCCGCCCGGCAAAGGGACGGGGCGGCCCCGAGAGCCGCCACCGTGGAGGGGGAGCCCGGCCCCGAGAGCCGCCACCGTGGAGGGGGAGCCCGGCCCCGGGCGCCCCTCACAGCGGACGGGGAGCCCGGCCCCGGGCGCCCCTCACAGCGGACGGGGAGCCCGGCCCCGGGCGCCCCTCACAGCGGACGGGGAGCCCGGCCCCGGGCGCCCCCACAGCGGACGGGGAGCCCGGCCCCGGGCGCCCCCACAGCGGACGGGGAGCCCGGCCCCGGGCGCCCCTCACAGCGGACGGGGAGCCCGGCCCCGGGCGCCCCTCACAGCGGACGGGGAGCCTGCGGCCCCGGGCGCCCCTCACAGCGGACGGGGAGCCTGCGGCCCCGGGTGCCCCTCACAGCGGACGGGGAGCCCAGCCCCGGGTGCCCCTCACAGCGGACGGGGAGCCCGGCCCCGGGCGCCCCTCACAGCGGACGGGGAGCCCGGCCCCGGGCGCCCCTCACAGCGGACGGGGAGCCCGGCCCCGGGCGCCCCTCACAGCGGACGGGGAGCCCGGCCCCGGGTGCCCCCACAGCGGACGGGGAGCCTGCGGCCCCGGGTGCCCCCACAGCGGACGGGGAGCCCGGCCCCGGGTGCCCCCACAGCGGAGGGACCCTCCGGCCCCGCTCCCGCCGCACCTGCTCCGCCCGCGGCAGCGCGCCCCCCGCCCCGCGGACCTACCGCTGGCAGCCCCGCTCCGCATGCCGCCCGCGGCTCGGCTGGGCTGGGCTGGGCACGGCGCGGCGCGGCTCGGCACGGCGGCGGGCGGCTCGGGGCGGGGCCGGGGCGGGCTGGGGCGGGCCGAGGCGTGCCGGCCGCCCCGGCCCCGTGCGAGCCGCCGCCGGGCGCCCTTGCGCTTCGGGCAAGGTGCGTGTCCCCCGCCGCCCCGCATCGTTACTTCCCCCCGCGCCCCCTCCTGGCTTTTCGGGACCGGCCGCGCCCGCCGCCCCGGCCGGAGGCAGCGGCTCACCTGCGGGCCCGGGCCCGGCGGCCCCGCTGCGCTCCCCGCGGAGGCACCGGCGGGCGGGGGGAAGGTGCCGCCCGCGAACCGGGCGAGCGGCGCCTGCGTGCGGGGCGCGAAGCGGGGAACTCGGGAGGGTTTCTCGTGTCTGTTTGGGGTCTGTGAGCAAGCTTAGGGGTTGCCAAATGTTCCGCAGACGTCAGAAGATGTAGGTCAGCAAGCAAAAGGAAAACTGGAAAGGAAGTTCAAGACTGACAGCTAATGTAACTAACTGCACTTATGCTACGGCCCCTTGGCTTTTATCAACCATAACAACACCTTGCTAACGGTAGAAGTTTTATGAAAAAAGAACGAACAAAGAAAAACAAATCAAAACTTGAACTGCTGCAACAGGGAGGGTAAAACACTCTGCGGCTTAAAGCTTACACCTACTAACCTAAATGTTCGATAAAAACCCCAGCGGGCCTACCTTTAGGTAACTGAAGACATTCATAAATATTTTGACATGTGCCACACAGACGCTATGCCTTAAGTGACCCTGAAGAAAGCTGTAGTGGAACCAGGGAGCAGGACCCTACTCTGCCACAACATGAGCTACCTGACCTTCTTCCCACCTGCCTGCTCTGAGCCAAATTTAAAGTTGCTTTGGAAAGCATGGGGAGAAAACAAGTGTGAATGTGGCCCTATTTATCCACACACAGGTGAATGCAACACAATCTCTAATGAGCCAAGCATTTAAGCAACTCTCTAAAATAATTTGTTGACTTCAAGGTAAGCATTTTGTTGTGGAAAATACCTCTCATTTAGGTTGGAATTTGTCTTCTAGCTTCTTGCATCGTGTTTGGCTGAACCCAAGCATACTCAGTCATTAACTTTTGAATTGCAGTATGTTTATCTGCTTATTTAACTTTGGGAGATTAAATGTACTTTTTCCTCAAAGCGATAAAAGCTAGAATATAGAAATAATGGTGCATACCGTTTCCCTGTTATCTAAAAGACTATCTTCTTCAGCAGCCTTGAGGAAGGCAACTACAAGGAATGAGAAAATATTCTTGGCAAACTTCCAGCAAAAGTGATCTGTAGTGAGCAAAGGGAGATGTGTGTGTGAAAGAAATAACATCTATATGAGTTGTACAAAGTCTTCCTAGTTTCAGTCCAGCATTGAGAGCCACGTGAAAGCAAGATCCCTCCACAAAGAACCCAGAAAATACAAAGTCAGAAAGAATTTAACCTCTCCTGGGAAATATTCCAAAATTTCCTTCTCTAGGAAAGATGTTCCTTCTTCGTTAAGAAAGATGCTTACAGCACTGGCCTCCCACATATATCTCTTCACCTTTACCAGCTGTCCTCTTCCCTCCACTCCTCTCAGAAAAAGTAAGTCCATAAAAAGATATCCCTCTCTTGCCAAGTCCTTCCAAAATTTTTATGCACTCCTTAGGGAGACGTGTCAGGGGCTGCATGAAGACCACCAGGGACCTTGCTATTCTAATAACTATAATTAGTATATTTACTGATTGTCCTTAAATATTTGAGCTTTGAAAATAGCCAAAAGATGAATGTATAGTTCACACTCACTAATCTTAACTGTTATCATAACCATCTTTTAAAATTATGTTTCATTAGATGTTACTGAACCAGAATTAAGAAATTCATTATTCACAGTCACACCTACCTCCCTCCAAAGGAAAACATAACTAAGGTACAGTCTAATCACTCTGGGCTAAGATGAACGCGCTTCAGTGAAGATTAGATTAATAAACACAAATCAAGAACCACAAATTTGGCATTACATGTGGCTCCGTTGGCTACCCTAGCCCACCCTCCCTCATGTGATGCGTGGGACATGCAACCATAAAGGGAAATAGTGACTTCCCTGGGTCGCTGCACAGCCTCCCCTTCCAGTGAGACCAAGTTCCTAATCCATTATTTTTAACAGTGCAGCTGCTTTGTAAATTTTTTTTGTTCAGTCTTAGCCTGCTCTCCCCCGTTGAAAGGATAGGAAAAAGGAATAAGAATAGCCCTTATGAAAAACAATCCAGCCTTATCAACTAGTATAAAGCCTTGCCTGCTAACTCTGCTGTAGGATGTTCATCCCCTCTCTGTGGCTGATTAAGTAAAGCACTCCCTTTCCTGACATGTGCAAGCCTATCTATTCAAATTCTTGTAAATGTAATACTATCAACATCTACATATATATACATATCCAACACAATAAAAGCCCTTCTTGTGGTTTTTAAACAACCTGTCTGATCTTTTCTGATTAATTGTGGATTTCTTCAAAGTTAACTGAACCTTTTTATACGAAAGAGACGGTCTGGTTGTTACGTCGCAGCCTGGGTCTCAGGAGACCATGCCGAACTCCCTCCTCCGCCACCCATCTCCCTTATGACTTCGAGAAGTCGCACGTACACGGTGTGTTACTAGCTCATTGTCTGTAGGGTTAAGGGAGTCAGGCTTCCTTACCTCATGGGGGCTTATGAGGGTGAAGCCCTCACATGAGGGTAAAACCTTGACATTCTACCACAGCACATGGAAGGCCATTATGGGTAGCATAGGTATTTTCCTGCTCTTGGTTTGAATTTTGTCATCATATCTGATGTGCCTCATCTCTGGTGAGAATCCATAGTTAAATACAAATCTTCATATTCTCTTCCTTCAGTAACGCTTTTTGTTTTAAATGAACATATAAAGCCATTCAGCAGTTCTTTTAAAGGGATTTTGCGTTATAGATTGAGGAAAAGAAAATAGATCTAAGGAAAGGAAGCTGAATTCTTTATGTGGGAGCGTATAATTTTCCTGGAGCCTGGAATAGCTGGATTTTCTTACCACATGTGCAGGAAATAGCCCTTCCTACCCAGTCCTGAATGTATCAGATAATACCCTTAGCATATAATGGAACCATTCTAGTGTGAGATACCTTCTAAGCAATATTTCTGTTCAAGTTTCTAAACACATTAACAGATTTATACAAGTCTATTGAGCAGCAGTTCAGAGCAGTTTGGTTCATTGGTAAATAATGAATATTTAAACTATTCCACAGGATCCTTGTTCCTTAATTAAAAAAACAGACAGAAGTACCAACAAGACACACCTAGCTAATTTTCTAGCCCTCTTCCCACAGATGACTACAAGTTCATTTGTTAGGGAAGTTTGGGGATGGGTCCTTCATCACCCTGCCTTCCTCATATTAGCAGTTTCTCAGACACTCACTGCTCCTGCTGCAGTAACAGTAGCAGGGCTCTCCCACATTGGCACAGAACTGCCAGGATTTGTATTTCCCTGTGCTGCTCTATCCTTTAAGAGGGCAAGCTCTAACAAACTATCCCACAGCACACCTGGCCAGTAACACATCCCCAGGTTGGTAACATTAGTCCTTCTTTCTTCAACACAAATATTCTGCTGTTTGGGTTTTGGGGGGTGTTGGGGGGGGGTGGGTTTTTTTCCCATATGTGAATATTTTCTCTGATATTTTGACAAAAAGGAGATAGAGCTTGTCTGATGCAGGTTACTGACCCAAATCTAGGAAATTTCACTGTTTGGATCACACGTCTCTGTTAGTTAAATCTCCCTGAAGCTAAAAAGCATTTTACTGATGTGAAATTTCTAATAATACACCAAATCCAAGCACAGGATGATCTCTTGCTCCCAGTGTCGTTCAATGTTAACTGATTATCAAAGTCCTAAGGCACTTGGATAACTGCAATCTCACACAGAGAGTACCCAGCTAGCCAGCACCAGCCTCTTCAAAATCTTCACTTCATGAATCCAAAACCTCCTTCTTTGAAGGCAGATGAGCCCCACACTCTCTAGAATAAACTCTCATTTTAGTAAGGCATAAAATTATAATCCTGTATTTATTCCTACAATGGAGTCACATCTCAGTGTCATTTCATTTCATGTAAGGGATAATGTCAGCTTTGGTGATGCTGTAATTACAAAACATGGAAACATATTTTGAGTTCTGAAAAGCAACAACCAGAACTTTAAGCAGTTTGAACCTTCTCTTGGGCACATATAATTTTGTAAGGTATCTTTGAATTTTGAGAAGATTTGACAGATAATCAAATAAGGTGGACATTATGAAAGGTAGAATAAATCTTTACTATAAAGAGTTGCATTTTCTTCTTTTTTTTTGGAGAGGGTGGTGGGGGTTCTGTTCTTGTTGTAGCCAGTCTTTTGGTCAGCTGTTAAAAGATTTAGTCTTCCACAGCGATACAGTTGGATATTTTCCCTAAGGAATATCATAATTATTGCACTAAAGGTCTTAATTTTATTAATGCTGAGTCCTCAGTGCCCTAAGGGCTTTATTCCACAGATATTTTATATTTTCATTTCTGACATTTGGGTTTGTGTGCTCAGATACAGTTTTGATTCTGCTTTGATTTGCAGGAGTCACTACTCTGAGAAAAAATTCATACAAGAGAATATCAAAGGCATAGAGCTACTTCTGTTGAAATAAATGTCAACATCTCACTGACTTCAGAGAGAAAAGAATCAAGTAATTAAACATTGTTTTGCATGGATTCCAGTAGGCTGTGGGTCAGGCCTCATTTTCCTAGCTAGCACCTGCAGCTTTGCTGCTTTGGATTCTGCTGACAAATGACTCTCTGTAAAACTAACCGACCAAGCTCAATAAAGCTGATAAGATTTCCTTCCTGCACTGCTGTGCTAACACCTTCCCTGAAAATGTACTCTGAATTTGGTCATACTTGATTTCAGATTAAGACTTTGCAGAGCAAAGTGAAACTTAAATGTCAGCTAAAGTGATAAAGAAATTTAAGTTAACATGCAGTCTTTCCAGCCAAATGATTCCAGGCTGCATACAGCCGGTAAATAGATTCTGCTTTGTTAGGGTGCTAAAACATCTGCATGAGCTGGTAACTGTCAGCTGCTTAAAGGATGTCACATTGCAAAATAGCCAGCTAGGTTGCTTCAGATTGTATCAGGAGAAAAATATAGTGATCTGTGATAGAGATGTTGGGGAAATCTTGTAGAAAAAAAACCCCCAAAACCCTCTAAAAACAACACAGAAGACTTATGTGTTTAGCACACACCTGCATGAAAATAGTTCCTAGAATGTGACTATCAGTGAATAAAGGGAATCTCCTGTGAATATGTGCTTAATACAAATTAACCATTCTGTATGTGTCGTCAGCAACAACCTGAGATTATTTCTTGTCTGTGGGAAACCTTTAGTCAGAGACAAAGATCACTTTCCAGATGCTTTGATGTTAGCATATTAAATCTTAGCAGAGACTTTATTTAATTAAATGTTATTTATGCTTTGTGGGTGTTACTGAACAAAGTCTTCCCTGAGTGTCATTAATGGAAGAATGACAGAGAGTTTGAACCCATGAGGACCATGATGATAAATCTGAGTGCAGAGATAGTCTCTGGTGATATTTTAGGGAAATTACTGTTTCTCAGACAGCTGAACACTCAGACGTACTTGCCTAACTCAAGGATAAAACCACAATACTTGTAATTGCTATGCTTCCAGTTTCACAGATTCTCATTCTTCATTTTCAATTTAAACATTTCTAGTTAGTCTGTGCTATTGTAATTGTTTCTTCAATGAATATGACTCCATATGCATGAGCAAACCCATGTTAGAATTTTAATGTTAAATCTCTTTTTTTTTTTTTTTCCCCCTCCATTCTTGGGGATGGGGGTACTTTCTTTGGCAATTCCAGAGTTTACTTTGGGAGATTCTAGTGACCGATCATTTACTGTGCTGCATTATGTTATATTAGAGAAAGGCTGACCTCACTTCTCATGTTTAGCCAGGAAGGAATGGCTAGGAAGAAGATGTACTCTTTTTTTAAAATTCTCTAACACAAATGTTTCTAACTTGCTCTATGGAGATAATAGAAAACAATCAGCAACTGCTGGGTATCAGTTTTGTCTGTTATACATTATTGTCTGTCTTGACAGCATAAAATAAATAAATTACATGTATTCAACCTCCCTTTGTTTAAAAAATAAGGTTGCTAAGAAACAAGAGTTATGCATGTTTAATGCCATTTATATAAAAACATGAAACGTAGCCATGATGCACTTGGAGACTATTACAGTGCCACTAAATTGCAAACTCATGGTCTGGGCAAAGAAAACAAGAAGAAAAGTTAATTTTACTGTCATGTGATAATTAGGGCTCTGGCCAATGTATAATTACAACTTCTAACCTTCCTTTCCATATTCTGGATTCTGTAGGAAATGTCAGTTAATGTCACTGACATTTTTACTCTCATATTTACTCTTTCTTCAAGATAACGTTGATATGGATTTCCAAAGGATATTGTCAATAAGAGTGGAATAACTGAGGACCTGTAGGTTCCGCAGAAATTGTGCATATTATGGTTCTATATAGTTCAGCAAGAAAAGTGTTGATGCATGTAAAAATTTGGTTTACCTATAGGTCTTCATTTCAACCTGATTTACATGTGTTACAAATATTTACATATGTGAACTTTGTTCAGAAATACTCAGTTGTTGTCATGGTTCAGAAGGTGTTTATGCTCAATGAGATAAGCATATCGACATTTTTCTCTACTATGCTTATTGGTAAGAAAGAAAATTTCATCCAGCCACATACCTTTCCCGGGAGTCAATCCTATGCTCATTTAAACCAATAACCATCTTTTCTTCTGACCTCACTCAAGTGCAAAAAAGCCAAAAAGACCGAGACATCTGTTAAAAGCAAGGGTTCTGCAGTTGTCACCAGAGGCCAAATAGCAACACAGCAACACAACTGCTAAAGCTAAAGATATTCATGGCATTGATAGGCTACCCACAGTACAGCCGCAAAAGAGACTTTTTCCTAAACCTGATGTTATAAAGTTGTGAGTTATAGGTCTCTAATCACTACCTTAACCTTAGGAAAATTGTCTTCAAAAGATTGGACTACTTTCTGGGTAAAAATTACAACAGTGTTCTCAAACTGCTACTCAGGAATATGTTCTTAAAAGTTTAATTGCTTTTTAACTACCCACTGCAACTTCAGGGTTTTTTTTATTTTATATCCAGCTACAGCAGCACTGAAGATTTCTCTTTCTTATCTGATCACAGAAAAAAAGCAGCTTATTCCTGTTTCCACCCTTTCATCCCTGGTTTCTTAAATAAGGCCTAAAGCCATTTACCTCTTTAACCTTATGTGATAATTAAGTTGTTCAAGCTTAGTCAACTTCAGTTTCCCAGTTAAATTGGCCCCCTTCCAGCACTGTCAGTTTTCCATAAACCTATAGGGAAGAGCTCAGCCTTACACAATGCCTCCGCTCCCGGAGGAACTCAGCACTGCCGCACAGACGCGGGCCATGTGCGGACATCAGTGCTACCAAAACCCACCTGCCAAATTCAGAGTGGCTCAGGAGGACACGACCATCTTCAACGCTGCTTATGAGAGGGAAGACAAGTGCTATAGCCCACCTGGCAGAGCAAAAGAAGTGTTACAGCAAGCATTTGACCTGTTGAGACCACGTGTGGAATAAGGCCACGGTCATTCCCCTCCCTGCCATAAGCTTCGGAGATTTCAAATATGTTGCAGGTCATTCAGCCCCTACTGCTGCCTCCCCACGAGACTGCAAGCTCTGCAGCACCCCGTTTCCTACCACCCCTTGGCTATCGGCGTAGCGCTTGATGGAGAGGTGCCGCCTCATGAATTGCCACCAGCTCCCAGGGTAGCACTAAGGCTTGTTGAACAGCCTCCTTTCTGTTGCGTGCGTTTTCTTAGCTCACATGATCTCACTGGATCACAGCACAAGCAATATTGTTCTTGACAACCTGTAAAAGATTTTTACGAACTCCATAATTTAGTATTTAAACATTAGCAGCTTCAAACAAACAAGTGTAGCTTAAAGAGAGACCTTTTCAGAGCTGCACCATCTGCCAATAGCTTTCCAGTCTCAGTGCCAGCATTAAAAAAAAAGGTATTCTTTAAATTAAGAAAAAAAAAAGGTCCTGTGAATCTGCAAATTTGTTAACAGTGCAGTTGGCATCCCTCCACCCTTCCTGCTCGTGCGTATCTAGAGTTTGAAATATCAGATTTCAGCTGGTAAAGGAGGAGCCTGAACACACCGAGAGCAAAACCACTTTGAACTCTCTGGAATGGTAACAGCAGCGCTTGGGGAGAAAACAAAGCCTGGGCACAAGTGCATTTTCACAACAGCTGAAATTAAGACATCTAACAACTGCCACATTCCCAGGGGAAATCCTGTTGAGCAGAAACTTAGTCTATCAGCTTGTTATATGGTTGCTCCATGTTGTTCACAGAACTGGCATTTCTTTCGAGTGCCCTTCATAGGTTATTTAAAATTCATACATGAGACCGACCTGTGAAACTCAGCATAACTGAAAAGTCTTCTTTTGTCATTCAACCTTCCTGGTTTGAAAGCACTTCTTTCTGCATGTGAAGTGCTGCTTTTAGCTATATTGCATCCTTGCAATTTCTTAATGAGCAGCAGTTATGCCACTCTTTCAATATATGCACCTGGCATCACCCATTCACCAGCATACTGTTTAACAATGTATAAGCTAAAGACTAAAAGGTATTTTCAGTATTAAAAAGAGTCAATTTGAAATAACTTCACAGGATTCAAATGGTTTATTTACAGTAGTGCAATATTTCCTGGTCATCCAGAGATCACTGTTTGGCCTTTCACTTTTACCCACACGGACAAATATTTGTTGTGAGACAGTAAACAAAAGTTTAGTTATACATGGAAAATTCATATTAAATTTCAATAAAATACAGTTGTTATCTAACAGACTGTTTCAGACAATGGTTTATTGTGAAATTTTACATATGAAACTTCCTTATTAAAAAAAAAAGGTTCTACATTTCAAACAGATTTCTGTCCATAATTAATTGAATTAAATGGCTGGTTTCCTCCATGAACCCTGCCACTTCTCTTACCATTTACTCCAGGCAGTTGATAGAGTAGGTGGTTTTTTTTTTTTTTTAGGGTACAGTAGTAGGATTTTTCGCCAACGCGTACATTTCACTGTGCGCTTATGGAGAGAAAGCTTATATGTACTTTTTTATTTCAGAATATACACAGATTTTGGAAACTTGCCCACTCTCGTCTTCTGTTTCGCTTAAAACATTAGTCAACAAAGCATCAATAAGCATCTTAAACTAAACTAGTGTCTGCCTGCCATTATTTATAAATGTATAGGCGCTTGCCTGGAGGGAAAAAGAACCCATAATACTGCTACCATTTACTGTTATTTATATTTAGCTTTTTCTTTTTTAGTGAGGGTTTTCCTACAGCGTGTTTTTGTTTCAGGTTTTAGTTCAGCGTGCCCTTGGTACTGTATGCAGTGCCGTTTTCACCCTAGCAGCTCTGTACGCTAGCCAAAGAAGGTCAGTTGAGAACAAGGGGTTGGAGCATCTCCCAGGGCCTGGCTAGGCTGTATTACTAGTACTTCTGTGGACAAATATGCAAAGTTTAATGAAGTCAGTGGAAAGACTCCCACTGGCTTTGGCTGGCTTTGGATCTGGCTATAAATTAGGAAGTTTGATTTTAGTTCCATTACTTGTCTGCAATATTCTTTTCCTGTGTTAACAACGTAGTTCCTCTTTAGACAATGACAGAACTCTCTGCGGTCAAATGAGCAGTTTGTCAGTAAGTTACACTGTAATACAACCAGATAGGGATCCTAAGATTGCTGCTAACTGTGGGGAAAAAAGACACCTTTTCTAGTTCTGTGGACAAAGTCATTGACTTCAAGGGGATGGTACAGTATCCTGTTATGCTTTGTATTCAGCATGTGGTAAAATACCATTCTGAAATGGGGGAGTAGCTGTTATCCCACCTTTCCAGAAGAACAAAGTGAAGATAAATCACAGTCCTAGGAAAAACTAGGGAAACTATAGGAAAACTTGTCTAAGGTGACTCACTAATTTAACAATGGCAGAAGCAGTATTAAGGCAGGAATTCCTAGCTTCTGCATGTATTCCTTGCTCCCTCTGTATGTATGACATAGGACATATACACACTGTATTACAAAGAAAGCACATAGGAAATGCACAGTAAATCAGGATTTTGTCAGTTTAACAAGAGTAAGTTTAAAGGAATCAAAAGCATAGGCCCTGAAAACAAAAGGACAGCTATCAAGGCCATTTATTTTGCAGTTTAAAAGTGATTACTGTCCCTACACATTCATCTGAGTAAGATAAAGATGTGAAGAAATAGTATTAAGTAATTAATTTTTTTTAAAAAGAAATAAGTTTTTCCATTAAAAAATACTGGTCTTGTACAACAGACAACATCTTTGCAGTCATGTATCAATAGAATTCACTTTCTGAATAACAATTTTCCCTCAGAACATTTTCTATTTATAAACCCTCTTAAGCCTTTTGCAGTGTGTTTCCTGCTCAGACATACCACTTAATCACCAGAAAATGACTCAGCCAATCAGTCCAGGCACTTCCCAAACACAGGATTCAAAACTAGTGAGAAAATGATGAGCATGCTCAAAACTTGACTGAGGAGACAATTTACTGTTTAAACTGATTCTTTTTTCCTAGATAAGGATATGTTAGAAATTGTTCATCTTGTCAGTGGAAGCACTTAGGCACTTGTTCAGCAAGAATAAGAATATTTTGCTCATTCATCCACTCTGAAATGCTTTCTATTTCTGTAATTACTCTACCACAGTATTTTAGTTCAAAAGCAAGCAAACAGGCTTATGACCAAGATCTGAAATATGGATAAATCTCCTGCTGCTCTTCTTTGGTCTGGGGTGGGCCTTGTTATGAAGAAATGCTTGATCTTTTCAGGTTGCATAAGAAACTCTCTCAGAAACACGAAAACAGAACTGGCTAGAATTGTCATTTTCAACGTTGTTTTCAAATTGTTATTTACTAACTCACTGCTAATTTTTCAGCCTAGAATATCAGAGGTCATTACATTTTCTATGCACAAAAACGAATGCTGTTTAAATATTCATCCATAAAGATCATCCAGCATATTCATCTGCAAAAAAAATTAGAGATGGAACTGGAATACAGAGCACAAGCAATCTCAATTCTCCTTTCAGGAGCAGAAGTATTATCAAAAGTTTTAGCGTAAAACATTAACTACTGCATAACTACTATCTGCATGATTCATCATGGAAACAACTACAGAATTTCTCCCACAGTCCACAGTAAACGAAGAGCAGTAGAAGTATTTCCTTTTGTCCAGGTGTAAAAGCACCAAATTTCTGGCATTTTGACCATTTAGCTTAAAGACAGGCCCACCTGTATGTGTTGTCCTAATCTGTATGCACCAACAAAACCCCAAAAGAAACATTCCTGACCCTTTGGAATATCCTGAGGGACACATCTGCAAATAAATCTCAAATCTGTAGCACCCTAGAAATAGTACGATAGAAATAATAGTATTTTGCATTACAAAGGGCAGTTTTTTATTCTGAGTACTTTTGAGTCTTACCCTGTTTTGCAGCTGTGGATGTTGTGGCTTAAGGATATTAATGCTCAGAGTACAAGCCAATGGCCAGGCTGAGAATGGAACTGACATATTTTTACACCTAGTTGCAGCTTTCACCCTCATAGTCTATCCACCAAACAGTTGCCTCCATTATTTTCAATTGCAGACAGGGAGAAGGAAGCTATGGACATTACACCCAAGTAGCATCATTTATTCAAAATCTTTTAGAAAACAGTTTCTTTTCTGTTATTTTTTTAGTACTTCACAAATCTGAGGCAGGGAGGAATAATCACTTACAGTTTATGAGACCTTGGTCTATTAAGCGGAATAATACCCATGATGCACAGCAAGAAAATTATCCTCATTTGATATTTATTTCAAAATTTTTTTTTCAGAGAGAATAACCAGTCTTTCTCTAATCCCTGTGGTTTCTTTCGATCATACTTTTAAAACAGGTTGGAAGTGACAGAGGAACATGTTAAATATCTACATGCAAGAGAGGGCTTTTGGAATGAAACCTATTTCACGTTAACTAAGCTAACTTCATATTAAGAGTCTTAATATGCCATTTATGGGTATATGCATGGCATGGCAATATATGCCCCCATCCTGAACTGACCTGATTCCATGCCAAAAGTGGTCAGAAAAATAAGACTGCTGTATTGTCTGACAGACAATGTCATTCTGATAAACGTCCGAGGTCACATTCCAATGCTATCATTGTTGGCCTTTCATCTGCAGAAGCTGTTCTCTCACTTTCACAGCCAGCAGTACAGCAAAGAGACTCAAAAGCAGCTGAAAAACATACAAGGATCACGACCATAGAAACACCAGGGAAAAAATCAAAATACTGGAATGTGTTCAGCTACAAATGCAGCTTCAAATGTGTTAACATCTATTTCTACTTCAAGTTTTGTCCAAAGTATTCTACATCACTACAGGCTTACTGTGGGTTCAGTATGGAAAACTGGCAGAAGGTGTGAACAATGAACTAGTGCTTACAAAAGCTTTGTATATCTCAATATCTGCAAAATGCCATGATTTCTCCCATCTCTGAATGGCATTTCAGGTTCCACATTTCTCTGCCCCTGATATCAAGTGATATTATTATGGTAATAACGAAGCTATTTGTCAACACTGCAAAATCTAGACATGCTTTGCTAAGTCTTTGCTGTTAATCGGGAAAAAAAAAATAAGGTTCTTAGGTAAGATATGCCTACCTTCCCCTTTTTTTCTGAGCCAAAGTTCTTTTAACTGGTCCTATAAGGGACAAGGTATCCTTGACTTCTCCTGAAAAATAAACATTTTCATAGCTCTACATTATGCATATATTTACTGGGAGAGGAAAAAAGAGATGGGTCTGCAACGTCATCGCAAGTTTTCCTGCTGACTCAGGGAAAGTATGTGTGGCCCTCGCCCTATAGCTGCAAGAAACTTTGATTTAAAATTTTGTTTTAAAATAGATTTGGACAACTGACTACGTCTGAATGCCTGGGGCTGTGTTCCGCAACAGAGGGGAAAGAGGGAAAGAAGAAGGAATGAAGAGGGAAAGAGAGAGGAAACTGGATTAAAAAGAAAACTCCCAATGTAAACATGGGTGAAATAATTAAAGAGAGACCTTGGCAAACTCCATCTCCTTTAAAGTTGTTAGGAAATAAGGATTTGAAAATATGTGCAAGTCAGCCAAAGTATAATTAAACAGTTCAACAGCATACCTTTTATTTAAAAAAAATTCATTATGCAAATTCAGTTGTTAGATTAGATAGAGTGAAATGAGATGTACACAGTACGGAACAAAAAGTAAACTAATACTGGGCACCAGTATTACTTCCAAGGCCCCTGTTTGTATTGTGTTCTTGAACAACTCCTTCACCCTCTTCTGTCGTGGGTAACTTACTTAGTCTCTCTTTTCCACCTTCCCCCCTACTCTGATATGGTTAGTTCAGAAGCAGATGCAAAGAGCAAGCCAGCTAGGGTTCAGCTTGATCACA
Organism: Pelecanus crispus; assembly: GCF_030463565.1. NCBI lineage: Eukaryota > Metazoa > Chordata > Aves > Pelecaniformes > Pelecanidae > Pelecanus > Pelecanus crispus. The sequence continues at coordinate 12,004,806 of NC_134648.1, forward strand.
TCCCATCCATAGGTAATTCAGTGTACCTTTCCAGGGAGGTCACAAAAGCAAACTTCATCAAGACAAGGCAAATTAAGAAACACAACAAACTGCTATAGATATATATCCTGTCAGATAGAACAGTAAAACCAAACGCTCACCAAGGAGTAATGTACCAGTTGGCCTTTGGTTAAGAAATGCTCAAGAAGCAAGAATCCATCGATTATACCAGAAATAGCTCCAAAAGAAGCACCAACACCACATACTCAGAGGCTCTTACTTAGGTAGTAAATTGGGAAACTTGTCACCATAGGCTGCTGATTTACTCAGGAAGGAGGGAAGACTTCCCAAAGTGACAAGTCAGATTAAAGCCTCTTCCCTAACTTGGCCCTGAAAAGGTCTCGCTAGCCCCAGCAGGAGCTCTGTCTCCTAACTTGAAGGGACGTGGCATGAGCTTATTTTTGCATGTACAAGTTCACAAGACTAACACCCATTTAGCTTTAGCCTACTTCCACTGACTTCAGTGGTGCAGGATCAGATCTGCATCTAGGTGGTGAGAAATAACTTAATTTCTTACAACAAATTCTAACGATATTCTTCAATGCTCTTTCAGGAAGTGCTCACCTATGACAAAAAGGTAAGGCTGTAGATTGCATAGGTGAAGTGATTTCTAAACTTAGTTATGTCCTGTTGGCTAGGAGTTACTACTCCCCCAGATGCAGCACCTCCTCTGACAATAATGCCATTGTCATGCAAAGTAAATGGATAATCTTAAGTCACACTTTTTACTGAAACTGAACATTAAAGAACTCAAAGTATTGGCTTACTTTAAACCCATTCACTACTTTCGCTGGTTCTGATAAACTTCTGTGTGAATTGTTGTATGTGTACATGGAAATAGAAAACGGGAATGGAGCCATGTATGTCTTCTACTGTTTCAACATGTGTTGAATAAACCCTTGATAGCAGAGGTTACTACCAATCAGAAGGAAAACAGTATTCAAAGGAAGCTATATATATAGATTAAGACCCAAGGAACTTTATCATCATTTAACTTAACTTCCTATCTAACATGGGCTTTTAATTTTCAACCATATACTTTCTGCTTGCATTATAGTACCCATTTTAGAAATATTTTAATCTTTATTAAAAAGGCTCAAGTATTAAAGAAGCCTCTGCATACCAAAGAAGATTGCACCAAGAACCAGCTTGCCTCAGAATAAAAAAAACTGCTGCTGCAGGTTATTTGTGGCTTGAATGTATCTAGTTTCTGCTTCCAAATTTAGGGTGTTTCTTGTGCTTGATTATAGAACTGACAGTCACCTTTCCTTTACTTGTGGGCTGTGATAAATGCTAACTCTTGGATTAAACAAATAAATTAGCCTTTGTTAGACTCTTCCTCCTTAAGCACTGGCTGTTAATATTCAAACACATATTATTCAAGTGATTGTGCCTTATTAAGTTATTCAGGCCAGGTTTTATAAGTGACTTGGTCATCAGCATTTTCCATGTTGACTATGATAAAAATATGGCAATTCACCAGAGCAGGAACAAATTCTTAGGAGTAACAGAAATAATTCAAGCTAACTAATCTTCTCTTATAACCACTTTTTCAGCCTATCAATTAACTAGCTATTTAATATTGCATTTCTCTTTTTTTTTTTTTTTTAAAAAAAAAGAATGTCCAATGTACTTAGGATGATTGAATCATATATTAGATCAACATAAGTATGTTTATTAGCCACACTTACAAATACACCTTACATGTCCATTGTCAAGCTCTACTGCCCATAAAACTATGTCAACTGGTATTAATTATGCTACCATCAATTATTTGTTTTCTTATTGCAACCCAGCTCAGATTTTGTCTGATTTTGCCTCTAGCAGTCTTAGAGTAACTACTCTGAAGTTCATGATCCATACCTTTTCCCAGTTTAAACATTGGTACATGATCTATTTTTAGTCCATTGTATCCTACAATTTGGTAAAAATGCTACTTGATCAAAAAATATGCAGCTATATCCTTCAAATTATTGGACTACAATCAAAGCTGTAAACATAACTTTGTATATACGACAAATTAAAAGTGGTAATCAAGAACAACACATCTCATCACACAATGCAAAGAATCAATAATAGAATAACATGAAAGTTTGAAAAGATGATGAAGTTCTGCTCTCAATATATTGACTCTAACAAAACCGGTTAATAGCAGTGTCTGGGCAGGAAGTTTGGCAGGAATCACAGTAATCCAGTCTGCAGTAAATAAAGGTGGGGGCAAGTTTCAAAATGTCTCGGGTGGTGACAGGGTCAAAGCCTAGCTGTCTTCTACAAATGGTAAAAAGAAAATGTTCAAATGCTTGAAATACTGTTCTCGAATGAGGAGATTCAAAAATAACGCAACAGCCTGAATCCAAAAGGATACAGTAGCTGAAAAGTAATTCCGTATAAAGAAAAAAATAAAATCAGTAAATTCAGCAAGTGGTTATATTTAGAAGGCCTTAGTGCCAACTTTTTTTCTGCTAATGAATTGTTGCCAACCCTCCTCCTTAAAAAGATAAATAATATCAAATGGGCAGCTTTTTGGTCCTGAGAAACAAGCAGAAGATGGCCAAGATTTAGCAGAAAAAGATAGTGAAAGGCCGCCCTGGATCATACATAGTAGCTATGCAAGGGATCAGAGCCTGATATTGTGGATTTCTGTGGCAGAGTTAGATCAATCAGAAGAAACAATTTTATTCACAGAGTTGACACCCTTGACTCTCAGACAGTAAGTCCAGGTTTATACTGGCCCTAAGTCCATTCACCCTAGAACAAACAAGTATGACCCTAAACCAAAATGAGGGCAAAATCAGAACACAAAGCATGACAAATAATGTTTGATTTTGAAAAGTTGCAGCACTATTTTCTCTTTTATGAAGAATTTAAATCTGCCAGTAACTTGCAGTTAATATTCCGAAAGCTTTTTTTCTGAGTTAGGCTGTGTTCTTGTCCCATTGATAGATTTTATTTCTATATTTTGACTATATAGAGTGACTGAGTAGATTAGAAGTCACTACAGTTATTCACATGGGAGAAGACTATTCATCTGGCTAAGTATTCTTCTTGTCCCAAACACTGCTGACCAATATGCCAGAATTGGTAATGCATATTGAACAAAATCTATCTTGTGAAAAAAGCCATTTGTAAAACAAACAAACAAACCAGCTGTGATTCAATGCATGACATAACAGAATTTTTCCTCTACGAAGCAACGGAATAGACCTGTGTCAGCTGGAGATCCTAAATTTAAACCAAGCAGCATCAGGTTTCAGATATGCACCAAAACCACTTGTATCTCAATATTTATTTGGACTTTTGTATCTGTAGCTGCATTTGAAAGGAAGAAAGATGCTTATAGAGAGCAGATGTACTGAGTTTTAATCCCAGTTCTGTCCGGGTGAACTTGGCTTCTTCTCCTCTCGTCTTCAACAGGATGTGAAAGTATTTAGAACTGTTTCTTCTGTGTGAGGAAGACCTTACTCATGTGATTACTGGGTTAAGAGGTACACATTAATGATTGCAAAGTGCTTTGAAATCCTGAGATGAAAGGTATTATGCAAGAATGATGATTTTATACCATTTAATATCAGTTTCTTCATGACGATGTCACGTAATGAGAAAGGAAGTATTCTTAAGCTAGACACTCAGATCTGACAAGGGAACCTATATTCTGGCTGCAGCAAATTTTCCACATGGCATAGCTATATCACAGACCCTCATCTTCTTCACCACAAAGTAGAAGTGATAATACTTTTTTCTTTCTTTTTTTTTCCCCCCTAGTGTTCTTAGGCAAAACTAATGCGTGTTTGTGACAGGTGCAAAGCTGCTTGGAAGAAATGGCCATATAACACATGACAACAGGACTATCATCATATCAGACAAGACAACATAATTTCTGTAGTCCTGAGATAAGTTGCAAACTATGTGGGGAAAAGGAAATACCTTTTTTCCCCCCCCCTAGTCTTCAATCACCTGTTCATGTTTCAGCAATACTCCACAATGTTTCCTGCCAGCTGGTGAAAAAGTGCCAAATCTCTCCCTGTATCATTTCCCCAGTCCTGCTTGCCACACCTGTGAAATAAAGGGAAGTTTATCCTGACACAGGGAAGGCAGAGAAGTAAAATGAAAGGATACAAGTGGATGGAGGAAAGGAGAAGACCCTAGAATATTTCTGTACCAGCAGTGGAAAAAGGGTTCTAATGTTTTCTTCCTTTATATTTTACAAAAGCCCAGTATATACCAGCTGCTGAAGTGCTGTAAAGTGTAATTCTACTTCTGCAATGTTGCCCTCTCTGCAGGAAGGCTTAGTGTCCTGGAGAGTTCTGGGCACGGCAGAGTTCCTGGGACAGGCCCATGGCCGCCTGCCTCCTGCCTCCATGTTGCTGCAGCAGGCAACCCGCTCATCTCAGACAGGCACTAGTAAAAACTCTCTGTTTCTCCATGACAGAGCTCACACATTATATAAGTAAATACATCTCTCTGTGTATAGCTGCACAGGGGCAATATTTACACTGCTAAGCATTTGGATTATGAAAGCTTAAATAAAGTGAAGGCTACTGGAGCCACTGCAAACCATCAGAGTTACGCTAGCCTAAGTATTGTAAGATACACTATATAACGTGCACCGTTGTATCACATGCTCTGGACGTGTCAATGCTAGAACACTGAACTGTGCTTTTAGGAAAACTGTACCATCAGTAAGCACTGGCAGCACCTTAATCCCTTTAGTATGGCTCTGATACACTTATCACCAAAATCTAGGGCAGGCCTCTGAGGTAGTTGGATCAGGCTCTAATACGCCTTTAGATCATAATCCTGCAAAGATTTAACATTTACAAATAACTTTATCATGTGAGTAGTTAAATGGGATGTTGGAAGATCAGGGTCAGAGCTGGAACGTTCAACAAATTCCAACTTTGGTTATATCTATCAAGGATACAACAGAAACAGCAAAAAAATTTAGGGTGGCTTCTGATAGAACCTCATTCTTAGGAATACGCAGCATTTGAGGACTTACACATCAGCTTAAATTCACCCACAACTATTCAGTCCTATCAGCTTCAAAGGATTTTAATCAGCATGCAAAGCTAAGTACATCTGCAAAAGATAGCGGCCTGGGCTGTAGCAGTCTTTCTTCTGACACAAATATTCCACACTCTGCTGTGACTCAATGCCTATTTTAATGTTTTCCCCCCTCTGTTCCTAAGCCTTCTGGTTTTTTTAAACCCTCATCCTCCAAACCAGCAAACAGGATACTTACCTGGATACCTCAGAGTGCAAATGCTGTCAGGCTTTTACCTGTAACAACAACAACCAAGATAAGTTTAGAAATACAAGAGCTGAAAGAAAAAAGCTACTCTTTAATTTAAAAGCTAAACAATGAGTGTTTATAGCCCTCAGCTGATCTAAGCTGCCCTGCCCTTGCCACCTCAAAAATTTTGGCTGTGGATTTGCCCTCTTACCTTCTGTGTAAAGCACTGGAAGCTTAATTTGAGGGAAATGGTTGCATTTCTTGAACAAGTTTTGTATGGTTTTGCAGGGGGGAGAAGAAACTGAGCAGAAAAAGAGGTGTCCAAACAAAATATATTCTAAAACATCAGGAACACTATAGATGTGTCATGTGAGAAGTATTTTCTCAGTCACTGCTATGTTTGATATTGGATAATTTAAAAAGATTATCTAATGCTCCATCAGCATTTCTACCTGGAGATCTGCTAGAGCCCTGTTGTGTTTAGTTTGGTGTTTGTCATTAGAAAGCCTCTGCCCTGTTGCTTACACATCTTCTCTCACAGAGATAAAATCATATAATATTTTAGGAATAAACACTCTCAGAAAAATGAAAAGTGTTCTGGAAATAAAAGAGGAGGAAAGCAACTACTTGGACCTGGCATCTGGTTTACTCAGTTTATACATGAAGAATGAATGACAGCTATTGCATATATTTTTTTACCTTTTCATTATGAAGAATATAAGACCAGAAAAAAAACCCAGCAGTGATTACTGCTGGTTTTGTAAATCAGTGTACAATTAAGGTTCAGGTAACATTGGAAGAAAAACTGGGCAAGACCAGGATATGAATGGTAAATTCAGAAATTCCTGCCTATCTGAAAATTAGGTATAAGTATTCAAATACTGAACAGTACAAGTATTACATGTAAAAAGGAACAATCTTTAGCATGTTACCAAGAATGTAATTTTGTGCAGAATCTGTCCTTTTTTTATAAAATAAATCCATCTATTTTATAAATCACATGTAAAAAAATACTTTAACCGGTAATAGAAACATTTGGTATGAATGCTTCTTTAGAATTCATCACTTCCTATTATCCTTTACAGTTCATTTCTAACAGTTGCATAATGGGTCAACTCTTTTTTTATAGTCTGCAGTGATATGATGCCTGTAAAACTGAGGTTATGAAATGCAAACTATTTTACAACAGCATGTCCCTGCTATCAGAGAGTAGCTTCCACAGCAAATTCACAGCTATATATGTTTTCTGTGCTTGTATATTGATTTCACTCCTGACAAACAAATAAAAGTCGTCCTCTGTCATTACAGGATATCTGCTGCAAAATTCAAGGTCTTGAACAAACCTTAGCTTGAAAGTAATTTATTAAAAACATTAATCTTAAGGTCTTGAAAAGCTACACAAGTCAGAAGTACAGCAGCAGTGGCTAAATGTAGAAAATAAGTCATAATATAATGAAAGAATTGTCATTTCTAAATGACATTGTTAGAGTTCATCAAGATCCCATGTGTGCAAGGATTTAACCTTGCAGATAGAAGGCCTATAGCAGTCTTTTTCTAATATTTTAAAGAAGTTTCTAAAAGTCAGTTTAGAGAAAAAAAATCAAGGTACTAGTTAAAGTATCTTTCTATACTTTCTGACTGAAGACCCAAAGGAGATGCTACCATTATTTACTACAGAAAACACTGTGTTAATTAGATTAGGACAGGAAATTTGAATGCTAATTTATTTGTTTAAAATGAAAGTGGCAGGGTACAAAAATAGGTTGCTGCTTCCAAGCCACACAACAGCCTAGTAATTAAAAAAAACCCATCCAAACAAAACCCTGAAAGTTGGGGTTTTTTTTACAATTCTATATCTAATAACAAATTTTATCCTAGGAAAGTTTTACAAATACTGTTTTTTCTAGTAATTCCTTAAAATATAATGTTCAGTGTAGGGGTTTCCCAGGAACTAAAGGCGGCACCCATTAAGTAGCTCAGATATTCCTGGTTTAGAAAAACTCATAAGCAGGAGATCATCTGACCAGTCCATAAAAACAGATTTCATTTTTATAGTAATTGGCTAAATTACTAGTCACATTTGTAGATGTGTTGAAAACTACCAGGTGCCTAAGACAGCACAGCCAGTAAGTGTGTCTAAAGAGTCATTAAAATCCTGAAATTCTCCAGTACAGAAATCCTGTCCTGTTGCTTATCTGCTAAAAAAACCCAAACAACTGTGTATGAAATATCACCAATCCCAAGCATTCTAAAATCATGGCTCAGGCCTCCCAATCAGAAGTTTTTTCACAATAAATATGCTTTTAATTTGCTTTTCACATACAGCTGAGCAGGTTATTAAGGCTTTTCTGCAACCACAAGAGCTTGATATGTAAGCTATTTTCATGTTCATTTTAAGGAAAAAAATCCAGAAGCTGGAGCTCAACAAAAACCACCAAAAATCATGACACTCATGATACTGTGAAATCTAGTGATGAGACATATGGAAAAATGAAGTGATACGTGGCATTTAAAAAGCTGCTTGTTTAGTTTCATCATGGCATGTCGACCTAGCCAACAATTTTAACATGCATGACAGAAGGGCTCTTTTATCAAAAGGAATTAAGGTAAGACAGGCAGGGTGAAAAACAGAGTCCTGAGAGATCAAAAGGAAAAAGAAAACAATTTGCTTGCCTGCAGGAAAGGGAAAACCTCATTTAACTAAACACCCAGGAGAAAAGGCAGCATGTACATAGCTTGAGAAATTCCATCAATGGTACAATTTATCCTCTTGAGTTCATCAAATGATAAATGACTGTACATACACATACGGACAATCAGCTGCATTCGGTTCTTAGTTGCAGCCACGCAACCCAGGCATAAGCAACTAGAGCTTAACCAGTGATTGCTTTTTTACCTCTCTGCATTCAAACATGTTCATTGTTTGTGTGGATGTGAAAGGTGGCGGTATTTGTCCTGTATTTCTTCCATTGCTGCATCTCAAGCCATTCTTGTAAGACAGATTCAAGGTACTGTGGAGACAAGAACAACTGATACCATGGGGATTTTAAATGGGCTTCCCATTTCCCTGAAGAAATGCTGTAAACTCAAGCCATAACTGCTCAGCCAGTACAAACGGGCTGTAGTCCAGACCCATCCTCACACGTAGCCTCCATTCACTACAGCAGGATTTCACAAGAGCAACTGGGGGCAGAGGGCAGCCGTTGTGTTTCAAAACATTTGCAGAATGTTTGGATATAATTCTTTGAAGAGGATTTAATTTTCTTAATGAGTCTGAGTAAATCATTAGCCTCCACATTTGCACGGGGAATACTTCAAGAGATTTCATGAGCTGTACTTTAGCAGAGGAAAACAACACAGACAAAGTCATACTTGTTGGACACAAGGTCTCAGAACAGAGCGAGCTGTTCCTCTAGTATTTCTACTGCACAGTGTATTTTTAAAATACTGAACAAACCGGTCACACTGATTGATTTTACTGTACCAGAGACTATACATAAAATTTTTCTTGACAGTATAATTAATATGCCTTCTCATATCATGATTTTACCACAAAAATGCATATTGAAGTGCCTTCATGCCTGAAACCAAATTAAGGAATTATTTTGATAAGTGGAAATGTGGAAAAGTGAAAATCTTATGCAGATGCCTTTGGAGCCAGGTCCTTCTCAGTGTTCACTCAGCATATAACATTTACTTACTTTCTTTTAGTGACCAAAGATCTGACTATTATGCTCTGGAAAACAACTGTTACGGTGCCTGGATGAATTGCATTGGCCACCAGCCCACCAGTTCTGGAGTCCAGGTGAAGGAAGCATGATTTAGTCATGCCTTTCTCCACATGCCTTTCTCTACCTGACTCACCTTTCTGACTCTTGCCCTGCCCCAACTGGTCATACTTGCACTCTGCCACCTGCTCAGCCTATCTCAGCAAAACCCATGTCTTGTGCAAGCGGCCGGCTGGTGCATTCTCTCAGTGGGAAGCCCATGAGGACAGAGGACACCCTCCAGAACAGGGCAAAACACTTCCTAAAAATAACCATATCTACGACCCCATTGTAAAACTGGCTTTCCTGGGGTTTATTCCTCATTGCCACCCACCTGCCAGCAAAGAACCTGACCCTTTCAAATCAGCACTGACGTAACGTGGCAGGGAGCCATAGAAAGCTAGCACTTCAGGTTAGCACTCCCTTTCCCCTGCTTTAACCTTTATAATCAAATATCAAAAAGAAAGAAAACAAACTGTGGCTGCAGTCATTGGTGCATTACATTTTCTGTTCTCACCAGCACATTTTATAGGTCACTGTTAGGCCAATGAAACATAACATGGTGTTCCTTTACCACTTCCCACTTATCCCCCCTTTTAAATTTGAAAACAGGTATCTTCTTCCGAGCTAAATACTTTTAGCTAGTGAACTTCACAGAAAAAGAAAGTCACAAGCTGACTCATCACCAGTCATAATAAATGTGTTAAAGATCCTGAACAGGACATCAGATCATGTAAGTCATATAAATGCCAGGTACAGAGATACTCACCACCCAAGACAACAAGTGTATGTGTTCTTAAGGCTTACTATGATTTATGAAGTAATAAACATATTGCTCCAGGCCAAAATATCCTGGGCCGGATTCTCCACTGCTTATCATCCATGTGCATCTATATACATCTTCTACACTCCATGCGCACAGTGAGCTTTCAAAGAAATCAGAGCGGAAGGGGCTATATCCCTTTGTGTGAGGCATAAACACGCAACAGTTGACTTTTAGAAGTTGACCTGCCGAGTTCACTGAGAGAGAGGACAGTTGTTAAAAAGAGTCTAAGAAATGACTGTAAAGATGCCTTTATCAAAATAATTTATATTCCAAGCATTCAAAATACAGAAAAAATGTCCTTTGCACTTACTATTTGGCACCACCAGCTGGATGCTCTAAGGAACTAGCATATAGATTTTTACTGCTTAAAACTGGAAATATCAGCAAAGTGATCTTGTAGTTTATGGTCCTGTACACTATTTTGTCTTGCTTGTAAAGTGTCAGTTGTAAATACCTGGTACCTTCTGCACAAGAGGATGACCCTGCTGAATTTTGTGGGTTGTGTCAAGCAGCAGTCAAGTGAAATGTTGGAAATACTGAAGGATGCCCATCTGTATGTTGTGTGCCTCTGGTGAGATCTCATGCCAATGGATGCAGTATATACCAGGGTCCCACATGGAAATGGATTGTCCATCTCACCTGCCCCCTCACCCCTATGGGTGCAAGTGTTAGTGCAGAATGAGCTTGGTCTCATTGCTCCCAGCCATACCGGTAGTATGTTTTGGGAGAGTGGCCGAGCACCGTGTGGCAGGGCAGATGCTCCAGTGTCGAGAACATTTCACTTGGGCAGATTGCTGTAGCACGTTGTCTTTTCCTGCGGCGTTGTTTCTTGCATCTGAGCTAGTAGAGGGTGCTAACGGTGACACAGGGGAAAAAAGGGAAAAAGTTTTAGAACTCTAGATATCACCTCACAGGATTTTTTTGCAAAGGCCATCCTAGTCCAGTTGGAGTCTATGACAAACTTGTATTTTGTCACTGTCGTAAGTACTTGGCATATATCACTCCTCAGGAGGAGTACACAGTATGGGCTAAGTAGGAACAAAACGTATCATTCCATTTTACCTGCTGGCAGAAAAACCCTGAAAGGATTAAGTTGTGGGTAACAGAATATACTAGAAGTGTGTAACCTAAGTGACACAAAAACATTACTTCTTAATACAGAGCAGCACAAACATATCAATCACTCAGCAGGGTTCTGCTGTCCTTATCCCTTTGCCAGGGGTGATGAATGGCATGAAAGGAAATAAAAATGACCTCCTGTAGATTCAGAATAGGTGTGGTGGTGGCAGATTGTATCTCTACTCCCAGTCCTGGAGGCAAAACTCCTGTGTACAAACGTCCATTTTGTCTGAAACTGGATACTCCTCTCTACTTAAAAGTAGTTCTGTGGCAAGCACAGGAAGGGAAGGGTGAGTAACTGCCTGAGATACAGTGTTTTATGTCCAGTGAGCTCCAAGGCATCATACGTTCCCACAACGACTTTTATTCTAAGCAGTGTTGGCCCCTAAAGCTTTGCAAGAATTGTTTCCCCTTCCCAGACTGGATTCCTGTGCAATGCATGGTGGAGGTACATAGTCCAGCCCTGAGGAAGCAGGTCAAGTGACGACAAGGACTGAGGATAGAAAAGGATTAGAGAGGCTGAGTCAGTCATAGTAAGCAATGACTAACTTCAGGGTTCTTTGCTTTTGATGTTCAGGTCATGTAAAATCATGGGATTACTTCAGTGCCAGTCAGCCCCATGTCTGGGCCCTTCCCTTCGTAACAGGCACCATGGACAAGACAGATCATACCAGCAGAGTAAGAAGCAAAAAGTGAAAATGAGTAAAAGGTACTCACAATAACTTCTGCTTCAGTTATGCTATACCTACAAACAAATAAACTATAAATTTGGCACAAGAGGGGCCCCAGACTAGAATAGCAGGAAAGTCGCAGATCAAGATTAATGTGCATTGGCACAGCTACACGGAGAAACATGCACAGCACCTGTCTCCACCGTGCCTGTCTTGAGCTAATGACGTTAATCTCCTGGTTTCATAACCACGGTATTCAAACCTACATTTTAAAACAGTACCTTGTAGATTGTAATGTAAACTATTTTGAGGGAAATTTTGCTGAGAAGAAAAAATATGCATACATGTAACAAGCCAGCTAAATAAGAAAGCAATCCATATCTATAAATGTGTTCATAGAGAAAGGATCTTACCTATTCTTAGGAATATATATACATGCATGTGTGTGTGTGTAAAACTCTATGTTCTATATGTGTTGATAATAGGATAAGCATTAAAAAGTGTAACAGAAGAGATAGGGACCTTCCAGTCCCAGTCACCTGAGGTGCTGCATAGTTTCTTTCAGAAACCCTTCTCACCTTCTACCTAAAACCCCAGAATGTGCTGCAGCCTGGACAGAAATTCCTAGCCTGGATGGGATGCTGGAGAATCTGAAGCCTTGCTTACAAATATCAGCAATAGGCATCTGATTAGTTAGATGCCATCATGTTATTCAACCATCCTTAAATAACTATTACGCTATTTCAGTCGCTAATCCTTTCTGAGAAAGACAAGTAAGAAAGCATTAATTGGGTGACCATTACATGACTACTATACTTTCTTTAGGACTGAATGTACTGCAGGTTTTGCTATGCTGTATTACTTCCTGAAATATTCCTCACTAAGCCCTAACTCTATTAATGTCAAAACTCCTACTAATTTTAGTGGGTTTGGAACAAACTTTCTTTTTTCACCAGCTAAGAACAACTCCCTCAAAAAGATAGGGGAGAGAGTAGATACAGGATTTTGTAGCTATGTCTCACATCAGGATGATACTGTATTTTCACCTTGCTCTTATATGTTTTGTCTTGAAGACAATAATGAATATTTACAAACATACCAGCTCTCAAATCCCAATAAACTCCTTCTTATGTAAAATATATTCTGAGATAAGCAGTACTTTTACCTGTGGGAAGTGTATGCCAAGCCTGAAAACTTTTCAGTGTTTTTAATTTCTTTTAAAACATATTCAGAAAATTCCTGGATAAACCATCAGAGATATTTTAGCTTGTTTAGGCATAATGGACTCAGTATACATTGTAGTGAGAAAAGTAGAACAGTCTATTATTGAAAGACCATATTAAATATTGTACATATTTTTAGAATACCCATGTAAAATCTGAAATATTTTTACAGATTTTGCTGTTTTCTCTCAGGAAAACAAAAGATGTGCAATTGCTTTAAAAACAGTGGACAGGCAGTGTCCCTGTATGCCAGAGGAGTGTCCTCAGCCCACGGACACCCACTAGATGGGGATATTTCCATAGGACACTCCTGGATGGCGCCCGCCTCCCCAGCAGTGTTCATCCAGTGTGCCACGACTGTACCAACACCAGCCCATATTCACATTTCAGATTCTCGAGTTTTGGATAGGATCAGAGTTAACTTGTTATAAATATTAATTCAGAGCAGCACCATGAAGTTTGGGACAGCCTGGGGAGATTTTCTCTTTAAAGAGCAGCAGTTCCATATAAATCTTTTACATTAGAAAGAACACAGAATCATAGAATCATAGAATTGTTTACGTTGGAAAAGACCTTTAAGATCAGCCAGTCCAACCATTAACCTACACTACCAAGTCCACACTAAACCAATCAAGGATAGACTAGACTAAACCATGTCCCAAAGTGCCACGTCTACCCATTTTTTGAACGCTTCCAGGGATGGTGACTCCACCACCTCTCTGGGCAGCCTGTTCCAATGCTTGACCACTCTTTCCGTGAAGAAGTTTTTCCTAATATCCAACCTAAACCTCCCCTGGTGCAGCTTGAGCCCATTTCCTCTCGTCCTATTGCTAACTACATGGGAGAAGAGACCAACACCCACCTCACTACAGCCTCCTTTCAGGTAGTTGCAGAGAGCAATAAGGTCTCCCCTCAGCCGCCTCTTCTCCAGGCTAAACAATCCCAGTTCCCTCAGCCGCTCCTCATAAGACCTGTGCTCCAGACCCTTCACCAGCTTCGTTGCCCTTTTCTGGACATGCTCCAGCACCTCAATGTCTTTCTTGTATTGAGGGGCCCAAAACTGGACACAGTATTCCAGGTGCGGCCTCACCAGTGCCGAGTACAGGGGGACAATCACCTCCCTGCTCCTGCTGGCCACACTATTCCTGATACAAGCCAGGATGCTGTTGGCCGCCTTGGCCACCTGGGCACACTGCTGGCTCATGTTCAGCCGACTGTCAGCCAGCACCCCCAGGTCCTTTTCAGCCAGGCAGCTTTCCAGCCACTCTTCCCCAAGCCTGTAACGTTGCATGGGGTTGTTGTGACCAAAGTGCAGGACCCGGCACTTGGCCTTGTTAAACCTCATACACTTGGCCTCAGCCCATCGGTCCAGCCTGTCCAGGTCCCTCTGCAGGGCCATCCTACCCTCTAGCAGATCGACACTCCCACCCAACTTGGTGTCATCTGCAAACTTACTGAGGGTGCACACACACACACACAAATACACACATACTTGCACACATAGATGTGTTCAAGAGCCTAAATGGAGCACGGGTTCTACTGCTTCTTAGCTGGAGTAAGTGCTTCTACAGTCTTTAACAGTTAGGCAACTCAGACATGCAAGACTTTGGGCACAGACTAATCTTTCAATGGCCCTTATGCATTTGGTATTAGTTAAACTCAGTTACAGTTTTAAAAAATATTTCAGGTTTGCTTGAAAATGAGACACTTGGATTTCATATATGTGTGTGCTTATGAGTATGTGGTGGGCAAAAGACTGCACAACGAGTGAGAGACATCTAGTGTATTAAGCAGTCATCAATTACAGTGAAAAAGGCACCAGAATGCATTAATGCTGTTTGCTTTTTGTAATTTCAATGGTCTGATTTTCCAGGAATCCTTAATACAAGCTACAGAGATCAACTAACCGTGGCGATTAACCAGCCACAAGAAGCATAGCTTTTCCTATCTGGTACTCCTAGTTCTTTTGAAAAGCAATATTCACCCCGAGTTTAAATCTTCCACGGCTCGCTTTCTCCTGTATGTGTTCAGCCAAGGCTCATTTGACTATGTGTAAGATACTTTTTTTCTGCAGCCCAGTATTTTTTTTCCACCTGTAAGAATTTGCTCAGTACTTTCTATGCAATGGGCTCTACAAAAAATAAGGAGTTACAGAAACACTGAGATTTATGAGGCCCTATTTTATGTATAGCTGTTAACTTCAGAACTGGAAATATCCCTTATTTTCACCATATGTTGCACAGGTTTGGGGAGCTTTGGGGATCTGCTAGATCCACTCACTTGCTGTTTGCAAGAACACCACATAATCATGACTTTGAAAGATTTCTGTGTTCTTTTACCAGTATTTTATCTGCGCTCTCTCCACCTCTCAATCTCTCTGTGTTCCTAATTTGTCATATGCAAAATAACTGCAGAACTAGTTGTTTGATATTTTTTGAAATCACTTACAATTAAAATGGTCTTTCTGTGAACCTCAGGGAAACCAGGTCCTATATGAACTCCACAGGTCCTGTATGAACTTCATACACTCCACAGCACAAAACAGATTCCAGAGACCTAGGAAATCATCACACATACCACTGAGCTGAATCACTGGATAAATGTTATCTTTGTTAACAATTTATTCTCTTACCTCTGCAAGCTGGATAAGAGCACAGGAACCCACACCTCACTATCAACAGGGCCACACTGCTTTTTTTTTTTTTTTTTTGTCTCACCCCTTTTCCATTGCACTGATAACCATGGATTTTTGCCAGCTACAAGTAGTTCTTGGCTGGCATTTGAGAAATAACTCGGCTGGTGGCTGGGAAAAGTATGTAGAGATGATCCACCAGAACAAATTAACTCCTTGGTCTCTGCTATATTTCTTTGATACAGCTTGCTTTCCTTTAAGAACTAGGTGATACTCAAATCCTCTGAAGTGCCTTCCTTTGTTCCCGTCCTGATTTGTTTATTCAAAGTATTTCAAATGGCAAATTAGAGGCATGCATTAAACTAGAGTATATAACATATGGAAAAAACAACTTGCGGCCCCATCTCATTACTTATATACACCATCAGAAAACTGACAATTTATCCACAGCCTGCAGTTTTCCTCAAATAAACCATCAGTCAATAGTCATTGCAAGCTTAATTCCAGACAACTTTCCAGCATCAGTGATATAACCCAGTGGAACTGCCAGAAAGAGTTCCCAAGACAAGCTAAATCAAATTTTTATTACAAGATAGGATGCTCTTTGTAAAATCATGTTTTCAGAGAAGTGTTTGTGCAGTCTCTTTGTTTATCAGCACATAGATACTTCTTCAAACTGCAACATCTCATTAACTTAAAAAAACACTAGTGTATTCAAAGTGTTGTCAGGAACATCTTACATCTCAGTTTGAGTACACACCATTGCAAGAAAACAATCCGAAACTCTATTTAAAGTTGTTCTTGATACTTACCTGGTGTTACATGTCCTTTAAACAATGCCTAAATTAACTTCATGCATGTGCAACGCTGACATTCTTTCTCTAATATATAGAGTGAAAGCCTTCCAAAGACAGAAGTACCACTGGTGAACACTTGCTATGAAGTAGGTAGACAGTATTAGGTATAAACCACAAGTGGTTTTTTGTACGCTAAAACAGAACATTATCATCATAGTCCAGCAGCTGTGACCAAAGGAAAACCATGTTCATGGTTCACACCGTGTGAGAGGCAGGATGGTAGTACCAGAGACACAGTTCAGCAGCCTTTACATTGAAGCAATGATGAATCTGTGCGTGGTGCAGACTCCTAGGTGCCGTGCAGCCCTCTGAGACGTGCTCAGGCATCAGACAGCTCAGCCTTGCCGTTCAACAGAGGTTACAGAATCCCTTAGATTAAAAACCACTTTTGTTTACCAGTCCTATAAAGCTGAAGAGAGTGATGCACAGGCAGTTGAGAACCTAGCCCAAACCAGCACATGAACTTATACAGAGACAACAGTAAAGACGGTAATTTCTAATGATTCATTTTTTAACTCTGTCATTTACCACAAGGTATTAGTCACTAGAAAATCCTTTTGTTACAGCTTTGTTGTGTTCCACACTGCAAGTATAACCCTCTCTTATCTTTTTATAAAAATGCTAGCAGTATCATGGTTTGTGTTGTTCAACAGTAATTCTCATTTTCACAGTTCCTTATCACACAAACACATCTTTACATTTCCACATCATTCCCACCACAGGGGGGGAAACAGTTTTAATCAAACAAGCACAGAGCCTACGACAACCGTTTTGACTGTCATTTAAAAGTCAACCTCACCAGCTGAATAGCTGCAGAGATACCAGTCGTATCAGATTAATCAGACCAGTTCTGACCCAGGCTTAGGTCCAGGAATGAGCTCAGTGTGCTCCACTGATCAGTCTTCAGCCCACCCCTCCTACCCTAATTTCAGAGTCCATGCCAGCCCAAGCCCTGAAAGGGAATCTGAAAAGAAACAAGAGGGAGGCTGTAACTGCAATCAGCACCAAGGGTTTGCCTGTTTCTTAGTTTTCATGTCAACTTTGGAATATCTCCAGTAAAGAACTGGATGCCACACTGGTGAAAATTAGTTAGTTAGGGGAGTAGTGCAGGTGTGCTACACTAATGTTATGGCTTCTAGTTTAATGGCATGCTTTTTGTGTCTAACCACAGGCTCCAAATGGAGCAGCCAAGAGGAAGGAAGGAGAGCTTATTCAACACAAGCACATACAGGAATGACAGACCAGTCCATGGAAAGTTCTCTGTGCAGGAGCTGGCAAAAAAATATAGAGTGGTAATTGCTAAAAAAAAATCAGAACAGATTAAGTAACATAGCTGCAAAAATAGATAACTTACGGTGAAATCCTTTTCCTTCAAAAGCTGACACAGATGCATGTGCGTGCAGCAAATATATACAAATCCATCCACTTGTGTGAATTATGCTGGAAAGAAACATATGCATGTTAAAAAGTAATGGAAAACCCATGCTTTGCATAGTGTATAATTTTACTGAGATACATTAAAACCTTGCAACAGACAGCTTATTAACCAATATTTTGCCTGAAACCATGGCAACACTGTAGCCTTCTGGGAGATGAGACACAAGATGTGTCTGTCCCTTGCCACATCTGTGTCACATATATATCATAGAAGGGATGAGGGATATAGCACGATCAGAAATTGTGCTTTGCTTTTGCAGAACTTGACAGATCAATAACATTGTGAAAGTATTTGCCTGACTGGAGGCTTGGGAGCAGTCAGTCAGAGAGATAAGAAAGGATGCAGTCTTGTCAAAGATAGAAGCTGAAGTATAAATGCTTTATTCCAGCTAAGTAACAGTGACATTTTCCTAGTCAGCTCCTGGACACAGGGCTGCCTGCCTTAGGTTGTGTAAGTCTAGAAAAAAAGTGAAAACTCAACTGGCAAATCAAAAGGCAGTCGCCCTGAAATATGAAAGGATATAAAAATCACTATTGTAAACCAGAGTAAGATTCTTTGCATGCTCAAAGAGTGGACTCTTTGTTCTGATAAGGAGAAAACTGAAACTTCTTCCTGGGGCATTTGCTTTATTGTTTTACTTCAATAAGTACCTACAGCAAGATGTGTTTTTGTGACACAGATAAAATAGAATTATCAGGTAATATGGTCCAGTTTAAAGGTTACCAAAACCCAAATAAATCAAACCTCTTTTTATTTCCTTCCAGAATTTTGTTCCAGACTAGAGATGTTAGCAAAAAAAGTTCTCGACACAGAATAGAATTAACCCAAGTTCCTACAGGGCTGTGCCCTCAGTGTTTGTTACTGCACTGTGGGAATTGTTTTCTGCCATTGCTACCTTACAGGTCAGTCAGCTTATAGGGATCTGGGGAGCTGTCACCCCTCTCTGCAGATGCCAGACTCCTTGTTGTCCCAGGACAGGCTCCACACAGTCATTAGTCTACACTGCAACTGGAAGGGCAATTAAAACCTGAAGCATTCACTGTAGCTAGCAAAAAAATCATTGTAGTAAATGCAAATGTTCAAGGTAAGTGTAGGAAACTGTTCTATCACCAGATGAAGCTGCATTAAAACAGAAATCACCTTTTAATATGCTGGAGTATAATGGTGAAGAGGTTCTGTAATATATTGTTCTGTAATATATTCTCTTTCAGCATCCCTCAGTGCCACTGACAGGTGCCATTAGGAGCCACTGTTCACAGCAGGAACATCCAACATAGCGCACATATGAAATGGCACACCGAAAGAAGTAGAGATGTAAAGAGAACAAAGCAGTTACGTTAATTCATTATTTCTCTTAAGACACATAAAGACTGCTTGGTAATTTACTAATGTTATATTCATTTTATTGAAGGAGTGATCATTCATGCTTTAAATACATTAAAAACTATTAACGTGCTCTCAGCATATATATACGCACAAGCACAGATACATGCATACATACATATATGTATATCTACTCCTTCACCCCAAGAATTACAGCTCTATATTCCCTGTTGTCCAGCAATCCTTGCAAGGTAAGAATAAAGTTATGTAAAAGTTTTTAAATAATCCTGCATGTTCTTTGTTTTTCAGTCAGGAGCGGAAATCTGTTAAATTAATAATCACAGTGGGTAGCATATTGAATCAGTTGAAAAATACAGCCTACAGATTGATTAGCTGAAAAAATTACAGTAAATACCTTAAAATACATGCAAACTTTGGAAGTGAATGTCATTTCCATTATGAAGTGGTATTAGAACTAAAGAGAAAGATATTACCTAATCAAAACAGAAGCAGGAATACATTTTGTTAAAATAAAAGTTACTAAAATTGAAATACAGCAGGAAAATATGTCTTCAAAGTCTGATCTCAAATCCCCAGGGAGCAGGAAGGAGGGAAACTGCAAGCTGATTTTTAGGCAAGTCTGAAACAGAAGGCCAGCTCTGGACCTGCTGACTAAAGTCAGCAGAGATCTTCCCTGGGTGCATCCGTAACATGATGCCGAGGGAATAAAAGCAGAGACTTGCACAGGGGTATTAGGGTGA
Organism: Pelecanus crispus; assembly: GCF_030463565.1. Classification (NCBI taxonomy): domain Eukaryota; kingdom Metazoa; phylum Chordata; class Aves; order Pelecaniformes; family Pelecanidae; genus Pelecanus; species Pelecanus crispus. The sequence continues at coordinate 12,024,695 of NC_134648.1, forward strand.
GCACAACAAAGAAAGCTTTGAAAGAAGATGATGGTCTGTCCCTTACCCAGCCTGGCTCCTAGGTGCTAGGCAGTCTGTTTGACCACAGGGAGAAGGGTGTGACCCACAAGAATCCAGAAATCATGTGAAATCTGGCCTCTACCAGATTACATGGCGTTGCCCTAAAAAAGCTTTCAACTACACTGTTAGTATAAAGGTTGTCTCCTAACCCCAAAGGATAAGGATACAACCTGTAGCCTATTTGCAGAAAGACATTCAAAGGTCCTGAAATAAAAAGTATGCTCTTGGAAGACTAACACACTTCCAAAAGCCAGAGAAGTCACATTATTCAAAAACAGGAGGGCTCCGTAGGTGAAAAGAATGTGATTTGATTGGCTCAGTAAATGATTCGCTCATCCTGGGCAAACCCACGATGCAGATGAGTCCTTCCTTGCACTGTCTCTGTGTAGTTGTCTCACATCCGCTGTGCACCCATTATCGCATCTCATTAGAGCATGATCTAGAAAGTTACCACGACTTGTTTCGCTGCAGGCTGACAATCAAGTTGATTCATTAGTTTATTTTAAAGTAAGACTGATAGTTGTATGTCTGTGTTTGAGTCAGTCATTGATTGCCTGGCTCTGTCAGACACATCATTAATGTTCCCTCAGTTCCTCCAGATTCCGTCTTTGTTACTTTGCGCAAATGGTAATTTCTTTTATCCATTCGTTCATTTGGGGCAAATTATGGGTGTTTCTTCCTCTCTCATGTAAGACCATATTAAAGTGTCCATTGTTAAATGTTTTGAGAAGTTCCTGATGTATTTTAATTGAAATCAGTATATTCTCTTCTTTCAATAATTGCTCTCTTTCCACAACTTGCACTTTTAATTCCAGTTGTCCCGTACGGCTAATGAACATGTCGCTTTTCTGCAGGCATTGTGATTTTATTGTTTTTTCTTTGTTTAAAGCTTAGTCACATCATCCATCTTTTTGAATTCTTTCTGACAGCCTGTTTCTAAATGATAAATTTCATGCTACAATGTAAACTTCCAGTATTCTTCCTTTTCCTGTCTTTGCACAGTGTAAGATCTGCAACAGGAATATATCTTCAGGGCTTGCAGCTTCCTGGCAAGTCATATTTTTGTAGCTTTCAGAGTAAGTGCAAAAGCTAAATGCTTGTCAGTAATGCTTTTTAACAGTCGGTGATCCTCCTCAACTGTTGCTGTTGTAATCTACTGATAACATTTATGGCACCTGGCAACAATGGCAAATCACTGCTCCTCCATTCGAACGGCTTTGGCGTCACCACTCTGCCACGCTGTCCAGCTGCAGTGTTGCACCATTCGCTGTTCATAAAGCACCTCCTTTTACTGCTTATTTGTCGTTTCTGATGATCACTTTTAACAGCGTTTTATGGACAATTACAACCTTCATGTTCTGGGAGGTCTTGTCCCAGTCACTTGCATGGTACCACTTGCTGTTTATTTTCACAGTTCTTGTAGCAATGTAGCAATTCTTGTTGCCGTTGCTGTCTGTATGCCACTCTTCTAGCACTTTTTACCTCTCCTTTGGGTCATTGTGATGTTAATGCCACCTAGATTGTATTTTGTATGGGGCTGATGGCTCCTGTTCCTAAAATGTGACCACAGAAATTTATTTGCACTCCGCAGCACAGTACCACTCTGGCCCACTCGCACATTAAGTACTTGAAAATAACTTGCAAAACAAAGTACTTGCTGCAATTTTCATAGTATGGTCATTGCCTCTGCTCCCAGATCCATTCTGATTCTTAAATAACATAGGGTTCAGACCTCCATCAAAAGTAGAATCCTCCCTTGTGTTGAAGTACACAGAAGTATTTGAGTTTTTTTAAATCAAGATGCTTATTAAAACCTTTCCATGTAGATGACCCAATCCCAGTTCTGTTACTTGAGTAGGTTTATGTTTGATTATCTAAACAATAAAAATTTAGTTTCAAAATCTGCAAGAGATATCACAGTCCATTACTTTAAACTTTAAAATATCCTAAATTTAAAAGAAAAATGTTTAAAAGTATTTTTGTGTGCATAGTAATTTTGTATTAGAGCTAATTAATCCTAACAGCCCCAATAGACTGCAGACAATGCAAATTTACAGAGGAATATGCAGTAATATTTTTTTCAAATTGTGGTGGTTTGACCCTGGTTGGATGCCAAGTGTCCACCAAAGCCGCTCTGTCACTGCCCTTCTCAACTGGACAGGGGAGAGAAACTATAATGAAAATGTTTGTGGGTCGAGATAAGGGCAGGGAAATCACTCAGCAATTACCATCATGGGCAAACAGACTCAACTTAGGGAAAATCAATTTATTGCCAATCAAAACTGAGTAGCGTAATGAGAAATAAAACCAAATCTTAAAACACCTTCCCCCCACCCCTCCCTTCTTTCCGGGCTCAGATTCACTCCTGAATTTCTCTACCTCCTGCCCCCAAGCAGCGCAGGGGGATGTGGAATGGGGGTTGGGGTCAGCTCATCACGCGTTGCCTCTGCTGCTCCTTCCTCCTCAGGGCAGGACTCCTCACCCTCTGCCCCTGCTCCAGCGTGGGGTCCCTCCCACGGCAGACAGTCCTCCAGGCACTGCTCCAGCGTGGCTCCTTCCCACGGGCTGCAGCTCTTCCCCAACTGCTCCAGCGTGGGTCCCCTCCACGGGGTGCAGCCCTTCAGGAGCAGCCTGCTCCAGCGTGGGTCCCCCGCGGGGTCACAGCTCCTGCCAGCAAACCTGCTCCAGCCTGGGCTCCTCTCTCCATGGGTCCACAGGCCCTGCCAGGAGCCTGCTCCAGCGCGGGCTTCCCCCGGGCTCCCAGCCTCCTTGGGGCACATCCCCCTGCTCCGGCGTGGGCTCCTCCCCGGGGGCAGGGGGATCTCTGCTCCCCCGGGGGCCTGCATGGCTGCAGGGGCACAGCTGCCTCAGCAGGGGCTGCACCAGGGGCTGCAGGGGAATCTCTGCTCCGTGCCTGGAGCCCCTCCTGCCCTCCTCCTGCACTCACCTGGGCAGCTGCAGAGCCCTTCCTCTCACATATTCTCACTCCTCTCCCCAGCTGCAGTTTGTGTCCCAGTGTAGGTTTTTTTCCTCTTTCTTAAATATGTTATCACAGAGGCACTACCACTATCACTGATGGGCTTGGCCTTGGCCAGAAAGTGGGTCCGTCTTGGAGCCAGCTGGCATTGGCTCTATGGGACATGGGGGAAGCTTCTAGCAGCTTCTCACAGAAGCCACCCCTGTACACCCCCTGGCTATCAAAACCTTGCCACGCAAACCCAATAAACAAATGATATTCCATGTGGATTATCAACTTTGCCCTTCATATTTCAATAGGAATTCAAGTAAGTGTCTTGCCAGAAGAATACTGGAAAAAAAAGCTAGAAACCAGCAGCTGAATACACATTCAAGGCAGCATGCTGTTTTGAGTTCTTTTATCTTATCTTATCTCCGAAAGTACATCTCAGAATATTTATGAGAGTGTTGTCAGCATGTGCAGTTATTTGTTGCTGTTTTTGCAAGGGTGTTGGAGCCAGTAATGCCAGCACTGATGCCTTCTCCCAAAAGCCACTTTTTAGTGGAATCTCACTCTGATGTCTCCCATGCTTGGGGGGGGGGGGCAGCAAGTGAAATTCTGCAGGAGGGAGGCAGATCTCTCCAGGGCAGCAGGCAAGTGGAGGGTGCAGTAGGAGATGCAGGGAGGGACACAGGGAGTGTGTCTCCCAAATCTAAATGGTCTGTGAGGGGGCTACCAGGGCCCACCATCTTTTCCTTTCTCTATGCCCTTCCTGTGTCCTCAAATGTGAGAACTTTCAGTCACTGGTGGTCATTTCTCATCAGAAAAGGAAAACTGCAAGAGAAATTGAGTGAACTGGTTTCCACAGAGGAATCCTTGTTCTGTTGGCTTCAACAACAACCTTGAAAAGCAGATGATGTGGGAAAATGGCGTGCTAAAGTAAAAAAACCGTACCTATGAATAAAATGGATCATATAGTGATTCACAAACTCAGGTAAGGCAAGATGGAGGGACCACCTATTTTTTCTCAATGAAATACATTTCTTTGTTCTGAATCATTCAATGGCTTTTTCTTGTATACTTTGACAACAACCATATGCAAGTTAAATATCAGTGTATCAATGACTTTGTACTTGCACTAGCAACTTGGAAGATACACAGTCAGCTGAAAATACTGGCTAGTCTTAGTTTGAGCAAATGCATTAGAGCATCTTTAATTTTTTTAAAAGTCAGATCTTTCCAAATGAAGGAGGCTTTTTGAAGCCTCCGGGAAGCAGCCAGCTGAGAATCACTAACCTTTATTATGGGATTTCTGTTCTCTTCTATTTAATACACAAACTTATTCACCATAACAACGACTAAAAACTGTGTGGCACAAAAAAGTAAAAAAAAAAAAGGCAGCAATACCCATCCTTGAAGGAATACTAATTCAAGGAAACTTCAGTTCCATAATGGAAAGATGTACAAAATACCATAATTCAGAATGGCAGGCAATTTTAAAACTGGAAATATTGGAGCTGTTCCTCTTACATGGATATAAATAATGATAAATCTGCTAAAATCTGTGAAAGTAACGTACAATGCCCAATTTTAGCTTAAATTCTGTTCTGTCTTTTGTGAAATAAATAAATCATAATGCCCTGTGATGTTAGATACACAGGCACAGGGAAAATACATTCATAAGATATATTTAGAATAGGAAATAGAAAATCAGAATATAGGAATGACTGAATTTCATTTTTCATAGAGTCATAGAATCGTTTAGGTTGGAAAAGACCTTTAAGATCATCCAGTCCAACCATTAACCTTTATTTGACAATGACAATGACATAAATTTTGACTACATAGTAAACTAGAAAAAATTGAATAATTATGCTCACTTGTAATGTACTATTTAGAGAGAGTGGAAATCTGGTAGAGAAAGGCAATATACATTACAGAAGACAAATTACCTTGTCAGGTCTTAATCAATTATACCTGATGTTTTTGATGATATTTTAATACATAGTTTTGTATTTCTCCTGACTTCATAAATGTTGAAGATATGTGGCTAAACACCATCTGGCATAACATTGACATAGCTTCACTAAATCTGCAAGAGGGAAGATTGGATTGCTTGTATGATTAGGCAAGTCCTTAGACAACCTACTGGCTAGTGAGTCATCTATGAAATTGTTGCTGCCAAGCTGTGAACTTCATGTGTGTTTTGTCATTGCTTACTCGCTTATCATTTTGAGAAAGGCTTGAGGAATAAATGGTTGTGTGACCTTTGGGGGGTTTCTTGAATGCCTAGAGTCTGCAAAGATCTAAGTGGATGGCTGATACATGATCTATAATGTTTTCCTAACACAACTATTATCTTTGGGGTTTTTGGTAGCAGCAAGTGCATTTATAGCAAAAAAGAGGAGAAAACTGGCCAACATATGACACACATACTTGGCTAAGGGATGAAAAAATTTTTATCCTCATACACAGCCAAAGCACTATTACACATTAGATACCCTATGTTTTGTTAAAAAAAGAGGCAAGCAAGCAATTTTTTCTTCAAATTAAATGTCTCTTTTTGTGTATTACATGTATAAGTTCTCCATTTCTCACTGTGCATTTTGTTTTTTCTTCTCCTATGTCCTTTATTCCATGCAAGCACATTTTCTACTTTCATTCTCCTTTAAACTAGCTTCAGGTTTCCCTTCCCGCAGTCATTTGCTTTTCTGAACTAGCTTTTTTATTTCCCTGCTAAAGCTTCGCTGTTTTGTCCATGTGACTTTCTTTCATATAATCACTCCCAAGTACTTTTTCTCTGCACCTCTTCCTTCACACTGCTTCTCTCTTCTTGTGTCCCAAGCCAGTCTTCTCACTATCACTTCAAAAAACCTCCCTACTGCTCTAGGGATAATCTTTTCAATTCTCCTTGTATGAGTTCCTGTCTACCTTACTTCAACCCATTTCATCTCTTACTATATTTGGTTCCTTCTCTTGCAGGCATCTTCTTTATGAGTTACTCTTGGCCCGATTTGACAGCAGCTCTTTGCCCATTTCTTGATTCTTTTCTCCCAGCTCTCATATATACGTTATGTTTGCCTACAGTACAATTTCAAGAGGCAGAATAGGGGAACTGGATCTAGGAGATGAGATCTGTACCAAGACTTAGGTCATAGAATCATAGAATCATTTAGGTTGGAACAGACCTTTAAGATCATCCAGTCCAACCATTAACCTAACATTACCAAGTCCACCACTAAACCAATTTAGGGTAGAGTAGCAATTTCATGTTTCCTGGCTTGGTGGCTGGATTATTTATAATGAAAGTAAAAACTAGGAATCATTACGATTGGAAAGGACCTCTAAGATCATCAGTCCAATCATCAACCCAACACCATCATGCCCACTAAGCCATGTCCCAGAGTGCCACATGATAGTAAGTCATACCTAACTTCATGTTACAAAGTGCTGAAGCCAACAGGACTGGTCACCAAGTAATGCCATGGAACAGAGTGAAAAATTTGACTCTACCATGGCTTCTCTCTATACATATCACCTCTAAGCACTCTAACGACCTGCTTCCCTATGCTATCCAGGCAACATGGCTCAATGGTGGCCTGGAAGGTTCCCCTCTGATAATGAGAGAATGGCTTAATATTTGTTGATACCCAACACTCTTGCTTTTTGGAACTGGTATCAACAAAGCTATCAACTATCTATCTATTACAAACTGAGTGGAAACATTGATTCATTTCATATGACTCACTAAAAACTTTCAACCATTACTTATTGATCTGAAATACACTCTAAAAAAGATCAGAAGATAGAGGTTCTGCATCTCACCCCCAGTTTTCTTAACCATGAAGTCTAAAAAACATGAAATACTGTGACAGTCCTCATGAGAGTGTTTGTAGCTATGGACTGTCAGCTGACAATTTTTCCCCTCCCCAACAAAAACATACGTGCACACTTCTGTAAAAAGAATTTATATTTTCATTTATGAGACAATATTGCACTTCCTGGATAGTTAAGAATAATTTGGCATGCAGAAGTTTTAAAGTGTAATTTGATTGTATCAGTGCACATGGACAATACATTTGAACAGCAAAAAGATTTCCATCCACTGCCATGGACTTATGCATTACAAATAGAAATAAATACTTTCTTATAACTTTCAGAACCTTATTGCCACAGATCATTATTTTTAAATTAAGCCGGTGGCTTAGAGTGGCATTTAAATTGTCTAGGGCATGTGCTAGAATACAGCCTTTTGCCTAGGCACATAATTTGCACTTGTGATTGTAGAAAAGAGTCCTTAACGAGGCTTTGCAGTTTGTGTAAGTCAAAGCAAATTCAATATGCTGTATTTCCGTGGTCTGGAAAGCAGATACAGTTTAGAGGTTTCATCTGGTTTCTTGTTGTCACAGCTCTAATAACGTCTGGTAGGTGACTCACTGCTCCATCCATTCTGGTCATGAGTAACTGAGATGATACAAGCCACACACAAAATAATAGGCATTGTTGATCAGTTAGGACTTCACCAGTTAAAACCTGGAGTACCTCAAAAGTAAAATACAGTCCACAAAGCAATAAAAATGAGATCAAAGCATGTTCATATTTCAAATGCATAGCTGCTATCTTGCTAAATAATGCCATTAAAACTGAACAATATGTGTATTTCCATAATTCTGGTTTTCCTGAGTAAAGTACAGCTGTCACGTGATGACTGTGTTGGAAAAGACTGGGAAGGATTTACTGTGTGCTGATAGGTTAATATGTCATAAGTCCTTAGCATATGATAATCTAACTTCTAAAAAATTTCACAATCATCCATGAGAAGGCCAAAAGAAGATAACAGAGCTCCACTCTAAACTCTGCAGCTGTGAAGATAAAACTGGTACAAGTCCACTTCTTCTTTAAGAAAATAAAATTAAGAAACCACAAATCTCTTATAAAGGCCCACAAGGTGTTCACCTACACTTGAAAGTTACTCTGGTTCTGACAAGGTGCAAAGTTAAATACCATAACTGTTCATAATCAAATCTATGTGTGATACTCTGCATTTTTTTAAACAAGGTCTTACTACTTTGTGATTTAACCAACTTACATAGCAATTTAAATTAAACTAGAATGAGGTACAGTTATTCCCCCAAATTATTAAATTAGGAATTTTTCAGGACCCGTAAACTCTGTCTGTTGATATTCCTCTCACTACAGTCAGTTTTCTCCTAAATATATATTAGCATTTCAGTGTCCTTAACACTTATTTACTTGAGCAAGACCTGATGAAATCTATGATTGTTAAATGATTCTGCTCTAATTGCTCTGAAATCTCTAATTCTTTTCTAAATCTTTCTTAAAGCTCCTAGATCTCAGATTGAGCTTAAAAAATTTATGTATGTTTAACATATAAAACTGGTCTGAAAGTTAAACGCTAAGCTGACCCAGTAAAATAACTGTGGTTTTTTATCCTTACAGTTACTCAGTCGTGACATTTACAAGTTTCCATACTGTAAAACCTCATGTGAGTAGAAAAACATTTTTACTACAACTCAAAGCCTTGTAATCCAAGCAATCTGATAAAGCAAATGACCAGTAAAAAGAGTAGACAGTCAATACTGTTATCACATCTTGACCTGTCCGGATAGCGTCTCTCTCATGGAAAACCCCTAACTGGTATTGTACTAATAAAGCAGTTGGTTTCACCGGGGAATTAAACTTACTGCTGACATGCTATACAATATTTTTGAAGACTGTAGTATGGATAAATAAATGCCATAATCATTGCATTGCAATTCGGTTTGTCATTTGTTGTTACTCCACTTGGACAGTTAGCTGAGGTGAGTTTGATTTGCCCTTGGCTGCCGTCACCCGTGGCCTTTCAAGCTGCTGTTAGCGGGGACTCATTGGCACAGCAGAGCATGCCGCAGGACGCCAGCTATGATCCTCCACTGACCACCCGTCACGGAACTGGCCAGCTTTCCTGTGAGCCTCGTATCAAAATCATCACGGGCCAAAAGCCACCAATGGGTGCTTTGGTGCAGGCGTCCTGCGTCCTTGGGGAGTAAGGGAAAGGAGCACTGCGGGGTGTAAGAGGGGTAAGGGGAAATGTCCCTGCAGGTGACAGGGTCAGCCCAGCAGCAGGGCAGGGCGATCCCTTGGCGGAGCCCTCCCGGCCCTATGGTGCAGCCTCTGCGGGGAAATTCACATGAGCAGCCGAGACACATACGGCTTAAAATGGTAGAAACGGCAAACTTCACTGGTGTTAATTCCCTCTCTTAACTCTGCTCTCGCTCTCATGCTCTCCTTCCCCCTTCAGCAGGGAATTTAGGCTTTCAGTTTCTGGAATTTTTGCCTGCTGGGATAGTTTTTGTCTTTGTTGTAGAGATCTTTGATGTTGTTTATACTTACATACTTCGGAAGGCTCCCTTTTCTTTTCATATTATAGGTTGTACATTAGCCAGACATCTTGCTATTCTTTTTTTGTTGCAGCTAACTAATTGATTGATTGTTCACAGTACAATTGTTGGAAAGGGAAAAGAACGCTATTAATTAATTGGTAAATGAACATGCAAAATAACAGATGTTTGAAACACAGAAAACAGAATATAATATACTGCCTTTAAATGACTAAACAATGCATGGGAAAAAATAAATCAAACATGCACAACTCCCTGCCCTGCTGCTTTCAGGAACGTGGTCTTTTGTCTCGGAACTCACCCAGCCAGAAGGTGGTTTCTATTCTCCAGAATCACTGATTCAGATGATGTGTGCCTTTGACAAGAGTGCATTTACCATGATGGGAGGCCATTTTTGCCTCAAGTCCACCTTAAGGATCTTGTATTGAGGCTGACCTAAGTCTTACAAATTCTTTTTATGTAATATCTCTGGGATATGCTTTTCCTAACTGTTTCCAGCTAAAATTATTCCAGCTTATTATGTCCTTTCTCAATTAATAAATTAATGTCTAAGAGTAAATTATATCTTGACAAAAAGATCATACATGTTTTTGTGTAGTGGGTTTTTTTGTGTGTGTGTAATATATGTGTTCAGGAAGAGATGCTTCTTAGCTATGCTAGTTTGTCTTAGAAAAATATCGTCTCTCTGGGCTGCACTGTAGCTATGAGAATATTTTATAGTCCAAAACATATCCTCTGACATCCTTTACCTAACATAGTTTTAAACAAGTCCAACGTAAGAACATACTATTCATAGTTAATGCTATGTCCTCAGAAGCACGCTTTGAAACAGAAGCAGTATTTTCAATACAGACATGGCTTTCTTCCTGCTGTAAAAATGCAATAGAGATAACCTGATTACAGGCTTCTGTTACATTAAATACAGATTAATTTTTAACTTTTTTTGATTTTTTGTGGTTGCTGGTGTTGCTTTAATCATACAACATAAAAATGGTAGAACAAATGACCAGAAGAGGTGATCAATACTACAAGCTCCTTCTGACCCTCAGCGATTCTGTTTAAAGACAGAGTGTAAGTCCCACTGAAACTTATGGGAATTTTTCCACTAACCTCAGTGGGAGATAGTCTAGATTTAACATTTTCAGTGTAAATAATTAAAGTATCTGAGGCCTTGATCTAGGTTGTATGTCAATATAACTATACAAGTGTAGCTTGTTTTCTGCACTATTGTACACATAGCTATAAAGGTATAATTTTCTACATGGGCATTCAAATTCTGCTCAAAGAAAATAAACCAGTAACAGCTCCCATGTTAGCTGCATGCTTTGCTATGACTTAATTGTAAATCAAAAAATGACCCAGTACTAGGAGTGCAAACTTGGGGGTTTATAGTAATGCAACCATATTAGAACAAATGTGCACCCCCAACATTTTCCATGTAGATAAATCCTTTTGCATAGGCACCCCGGACTGAGCCAAGAAGGAAAATAAAGATTATTCATTACAAATCCTAAGTTTTAGGGGCACTACCAGCTATGACAATATTCCCCACTTAGTTTGCAACGTCCCCATACCCAGCAGATCAAGTGATACTGAGGGGAAAAGCACCTAGCTCCAAACGCAGGGAAATACCTAATCATGCTGGGCATCACGTCAGGCTGCTAGCATAGCACCGTGCCCTAAAGTATATACCTGCCTTTCAGTAAGGCTAATGAGCTCAGGCGCAGCACGAGGTCACTGTGAACTAGACCTGGTTCTTGTCTTGCAGGCTCAGCACACGAGCAAGGCACGCCGCCCCCGTGCCCATGGCTTTCCTTGCAACACACTGTTATGGGTGCAGGGGGCTTCAGCAGCTCCAGGGTGAAGTGCGAATCTAAGCAGGAGCTCTAGGGTGCCGCAGGGTGAGCTTAGAAGATGTAATTCGGCCCAACCAGCTATAATCAGTGAGTGTAAAGCCTGGTGAGCGCAAGGATGTTATTATGAAGTAAACCAAGGTGACAGTGGAAAACCAGAAGAGCTATTCTGCACTGACTTCAGGTGCAGGTCTTCCATTCTGGGATACAAGTGTACCCTCACCACTCAGCTCCATCCCCGTCCAAAGAAAGCTCACTTGAAAGAGCTAGGAAAGCTGAGTTCAAGTCCGCAAATACAGCCAGAGTAACTGGCATTGCATTGTAGCTTACTCCACTGTACTTCTCCATATTAAAAGATGAATGTAGTCTTAATTCACTGCAACAATAAAGCGTATGTTGCACCATCTTGTTAATTGGCCAAACAATGCATGACTTTCTATCCTGTCAGCCCTGTCAATGTCAGAGTTGGTTTTTTTAAACCACATTCATCAAAGGCAGCGTGGAAAGGTCTTGCCTGCAAGCCAGGACTTGGGATTGTGGCCCTCATCTCACTGCAAGAGAGGGAGACTTCAGCCCTTCAGACACACCTCTTAGAAAGTATTTGACACTTACATATGTTTAGATTGTTTGGAAAATTGGTTTCAGGCCCAAATTTACAAAGGTATTACAAAGAAGTATCTGGCTTCTATTCCATTTCCTTGGGAGTCCAATGACTAAATACCATTGGGAATTTCGGCCTCAGGTCTTTTTAAAAAATGTTTTCATTGTGTGTGATCTAACCTTCAGTTCCTCCTCAAAGCTAAGAAAAATAAAACTTTCAATGTTACATAAGTGTCACCTGTCCGTTGTCACTGGCAAGATTATTAGGCTTATTTGAGGCAGTGGATGAAGTGGAGGCCTAACCATAAGGACAGAGGTGGAAAAGAGGAGTATGTTGGCTAAACATTTCTCTGCCAGTACAGGATTGTTTCATATGCCATATTTCTTGCAATGTGATGGAACATAGTTAAACTATTGAATCATTCCGGATGATTTCTAACACTCTTTATCATTTAAATTGTGTAGTCCAAGAGGCTTACATTTAAAAAAATTGAACTATTGTACCTATAAACTAGGATTTACAGCGTGTCAGGAATGAAACCTTCTGTGGCACTGAACAGAAGTGTGGTGTGCTGTGGCTGGGAGACCGAGGGAAGAGTTTCCCTCTGGGGACACAGGAGCCTTCCCATCTCCGCGGCTCCCTACCGCATTCTGCTAGCATTCAGAGCTGACTGAAGCCGCCTTAGGCTGCCAGTAACACTGGATTTTATATTGGTGATTATTGTAATAATGCACTTGCAGAAAATTTTCAGGACTTAAATAGTTTCTGCAGAAATACTTTAGTCACTATTACCTCTCACCCAGGATCCAAAATAAAATGAGACATATAGGTCAGTTCTCTCTTGGCATAAGAATGTTGCCCTGGAGCAGCGAGCCAACTGCAGCAAAAACTGCCCATGAAATTCTTGGGTGCAGCACGAAGAGGAAAAATAATGTGGAAATTAGGATCATTAGGAAATTAGGAAATGCACACAGATAAAAAATGATGACCTTGTCCAAAATTTTTGAGAAAAAAAGTTTGAAAGGAAACAATCGGGGCGAGTGGGGTGCTGGCCAGCCAGGTGCAAGGACGTGTCACCTCTCAGAGACCTCGCTGTTCCCCGAAGCTGAAAGCATCTTTTGAAAAGCTTCGCTGAAGACTGGAAAGCAAAATACCTAACGGAGATGCCAGGCAGCTCCCACCACCCTCTTTGCATTAAACCTGTTCCAAAGAATCAGCAGAAGGGAGGTCTCGGGTCTGAACGGGAAGCTCGCACCGCTGCCTTCCCTCAGCATCTCCCACCCCACCTCCCTCAGCCCCGCTCCCCGCCGTCCTTCCCGCTCCCCCCGGGGCGAGGCTTTCTGTCCGGGGGCCGCGCTCTGCCCTGCCCCTCCCCAGCCCGGGGCTGCGGGCTCCAGCGCGGGGCTGCGGGGCCCGGGCCGGCGCTGCGGGGCGGCGGGGGCTGCGGGGGCCGGGCCGGCGCTGTGGGGCCGAGCCGGCGCCGTGGAGCTGCGGGGGCCGCGGGGGCCGGGCGGGCCGATGTGGGCCGGGGGCCGCGGGGGCCGGGAGGGCCGATGTGGGCCGGGGGCTGCGGGGGCCGGGCGGGCCGATGTGGGCCGGGGGCCGCGGGGGCCGGGCGGGCCGATGTGGGCCGGGGGCCGCGGGGGCCGGGCGGGCCGATGTGGGCCGGGGGCCGCGGGGGCCGGGCGGGCCGATGTGGGCCGGGGGCCGCGGGGGCCGGGCGGGCCGATGTGGGCCGGGGGCCGCGGGGGCCGGGCGGGCCGATGTGGGCCGGGGGCTGCGGGGGCCGGGCGGGCCGATGTGGGCCGGCGGGAGGCTGCGGGGCCGGGCTGGCGCTGCGGAGCCGCCCGCCCCCGCTCCACCCCGCCCCACCTCCGCGCCGCCAGCCCGCACCGTAGAGCGGCAGCGGCGGGAGCGGCGCCACCGGCATGCGGCGCGGAGCGGCACCGGGGCCGCGGCGGCGATGGCTGCTGCCGGCGGCGCTGCTGGGGGCTCTGTGCTGCGCGGCGGCGGCCGCGGCGGCGGGCGGCGGGCGGCGGCGGGCGGCCAGCCTGGGCGAGATGCTGCGGGAGGTGGAGGCGCTGATGGAGGACACGCAGCACAAGCTGCGCAACGCGGTGCAGGAGGTGAGGGGGCGGCGGGGTGGGCCCGGGGCACCCGGCGGGGCGGGAGGCGCCTTCCCCCCTGGCCGCCCCCCGGCCCGGGCCGCGCCGCACCGCACCTGGCGGCGCCCTGAGCGTCCCCTGAGCGCGGCCGGGCCGGGGCGTGCGACACAGCGAGAGCCGGCGGGCGGCCCTGCCCGCGCCCCGCCGTGAGGCGCCGCTGCCCGCGGCGGCGACCTGCGGGCTCCTCGGCCGGGGCGGCGTCCGCCGGCGTGAGCCCGCCCGCCGCTGCCGCCCTCCGCAGGCGGGGAGGCGCGGGGGGAGCCGGCGCGGCCGAAGCTCCGTGCTCCGCTTCGGGCGCTGCCTCTGCTCCCGGCGGGCTTTCCCGCCCCGCTGCTCGCATGGCCCACGCCAGCCCTGCTCCCCGCGGCTGCGGGGTTGGCCCTGTGGGGTGGCTGGCTGGCTGGCTGGCTGGCTGGCCGGCGGCGCTGGGGGCTGCACGGGCAAGCCACCCTCTTGCAGCAGTGCAGGCAGATGGTGAGGCAAAAACGCGGGCAAATAGTCCGCTGAATCCTAAAGTGAGAAGATAACCGTACGTGGCAAGGGGAGGAGTGAAGAGTTATTTTATTGTCTTAGTACAGCAGGAGCTAAGACACAAGAGGTTATCTGAAGCCAGGATTCAAAGGTGTAAGACGGTCCTGAAAACGCGTGCGGAGGAGCGGCTTGCTTTTGATGTCATTCTGCATCTGGATCTCACCTTCCTTGCCCCGAATCGCACAGGACCTGTTTCAAAGCCAGGAACTGAGCCTAGACCCTGAGCCGTTGTCTCCTGTCGCTATCGAAAGACCTTGTTCCTGCATTCCCCTTGCTTCTGCGCTTTTTTCCCCTTCATGTTAAGAATCTTCCTTCCAAGTTCTCTTTTCCTCTCATTCAAAAATACATAGTCCAAAAAAACCTTTTACTGAAAACCCACTGGGGAAACACACCTTTGTTTACTCTAATTAGATAATTTCCAAACTTCTACTATCATCTGGAGAGTTGCTGAAATCTGCTTCTGTCATCCACTTCATTTAGACTGCAAACCCATTGAGGCAAACCATTTTTCTAAAGTATTCTTCACAACGCCAAAAATATAGTTAGTTACAAATAAGGATGTATTGAACATTTCCGCCTGTTTTCCTATGGTCAGTTCTGGATTGAGGAGTGGTCTGTATACAGCACAAAATGCGGATTGTCTGAGCTGCGTCTTAGCAGATAAATGCTTTACACTTAAAAAGGTTTGCAGCTGTCGTTTAAAATAAACAGACACACCACAAAGAGAATTTTGTCTGGGGAAAAATTCTGTTGTTCAGCCTGGCTGAACTTGTGGCCTCCTAGCTCTGCTACAGCAGTTGCAAATAATGAAGTGACACAACTTATTCAGAGCTTGTGTTGTTTACAAGACTCATGCCCTTTTGCTGAGCTTACTCTGTTTTCTGATTCAGAGAGGACTCCTTTTCTGTGCTGAGTCTTCATCTGGCAAACAAAGACAGCGGGAACAGAAACAGAGAATGAAACTCTGGATGTGTGCACCCTGCCTGCAGGACTGCTTCTGTTGACTTCAAGGGGCTTTGGCTACGTTTCTGCGTTCTGCCAGAATATTTTCTCTTCTTTGTCAGAATGGAAAGTCTGTCTTAAGTGTTTAGCAGTTTTCTGAGAAAAAATAGAAAGCTGGGCTCTTGACCGGCATCAGCCAGTGCAGATACCAAAGTGTCGCTAGTCTTCACACGCTTGCTCCTCAGAGGGACTGACTTTGGCTTAAACAGTCCAGAGCTCAAGGGTTTAGCTCTCCGCTGGTTTTGTACTCCATTAAAAGAGCTGCTGTGGTCGCTGTCTGAAACAGCTGAGTAAGCGTTCCCATACAGGGGGATCTGTACTAACAGCACCACGTAATTAAGCAGGGCGTTACTGAGGGCTGCACAAGAAGTGTTGCTTGTTCTCTTTTGTGTAATCGTTGCTAATTTTCAGTTGGTTTATTTAAACTTGGCAGATGGAAGCTGAAGAGGAAGGGGCAAAAAAACTGTCGGAGGTAAACTTTGAAAACTTACCTCCCAACTATCATAATGAGTCCAACACGGAAACCAGAATTGGTAATAAAACTGTTCAGACTCATCAAGAAATTGATAAGGTACGAGTAAACATACATGTAGCAAGCTGCTGGTTCTTACAGAACCTTTCCCTCAAAAATAAAAACAATTTTGCATGCTTTGGGAAGAAATAAGATAATTTAGAGCATAAACTTTCCTGAGGATAATTACTTTGGGGTTTTATTGTGTCTTAGTTGCTTGCCTAATCAATGTGTAGGGGCATATGTCATAAAAGGTTAATGTGAAATAATAATTTATTTTGAAAAAAGTGCCTGCTAAAAATAGAACACAGGTACAGTTATTACATGGGCCATAAAAGGATTACTATATCACGCTCAGTTAGCTTCATTAGAGTGACATTTTAAATAGATAAGGAGTTAGCCTTGTCATCGACTTTTCCCCCCTAGATTAGGATTTTATATGAGTGACAGCAAAATGGGAAAAAAAGGAGGGGGTGGGGGTAGGTTAATTATTGCAGAATGTAGGACTGAGAGTAACAAAAGACTAATAAAAAAATGTAGTTTAATATTTGGTTCTTTGTTTGCCCTATCAGGTTACAGATAACAAAACTGGATCAACAGTTTTTTCGGAGACAGTTATTACATCTATAAATGATGGAGAAAGCAAAAGAAATCATGTAAGTGAACACAATTTTTCCTTTTGAAAGTTAAACAAATTGTCGTGGTTTAACCCCAGCAGCAACTAAGCACCACGGAGCCGCTCGCTCATTCTCCCTGCCTTGGCGGGATGGGAGAGAGAATCGGAAGAGTAAGAGTGAGAAAAACTTGGCTGAGATAAGAACAGTTTAATAATTGAAATAAAATAAAGTAAAATAGTAGTAGTAATAGTAACAATATAATAATAATAGTAGTAATAATATACAAAGCAAGTGATGCACAATGCAATTGCTCCCCACCCGCTGACCGATGCCCAGCCCGTGCCCAAGCAGCGATCGCTGCCCCCCGGCCAATCCCCCCCAGTTTCTATACTGAGCATGATGTCATATGGTATGGAATAGCCCTTTGGCCAGTTTGGATCAACTATTCTGGCTGTGCCCCCTCCCAGTTTCTTGTGCACCTGGCAGAGCATGGGAAGCTGAAAAGTCCTTGACTAGCATAAGCAGTACTTAACAACAACTAAACCATCAGTGTGTTATCAGCATTCTTCTCATACTAAATCCAAACCACAGCACTGTGCCTGCTACTAGGAAGAAAATTAACTCTATCCCAGCTGAAACCAGGACACAAATACTGTGGGTTCATCATTCAGAAGAAGGTGATATAGTTCACCTAGTGAAATTTCTGAATGCTTTAAAACTCACAAAACCGTTAGGGCTAAGCAGTCAAAAATGTTTTTGTTTTTTAGTTAATTTATCTTAGGAATATTATATTATGAATTAGAAGCAGAGTTTCGATATTGTGTTTAACTGAGGTGCTTGATCTGAATATTCAATTTGTCTGTCAAATGTAAATATTGTACTCCAATAGCAAAGATAGTTACACAGCCCTTTCCAGCGAGTGCAGATAAACCTTTAGTATACTAACAGTGCTTCATGTATGTCCTCTCAGTGCTTTTGGGTTTCATTAAAAAAATTTGATTTATAGACTTTTAACACTAGAAAATAAACCCCAAATTGTCTACATGAGAAGTCTCTAGTAGTGGACAACAGGGTGTAAAATGTCACTTTTGGGAGGGAGAGGGGGCAGGACAATAAATCCTCCTCCCCTCTGGAAATACAGTTGCTTAAGCATTCTCAAAGAAGTTTATAAGATCAACAATATTCTTTACCCGAGTCTTGCAAACACAGGTACTTTTGCTAAACATTGGTAGTCCCATGAGAAATTTGGCACGTACCACTACTTAGAACAACTGTTAGGTTTTCTTCAGTCATAGTCTTACCAAAATGGACTTTTTTAATGATCTTACTAAGACAGGACTTGCCAGTGTTTCCTCTGATAGCTGGCTTCATCTGACTAATAGTTTGTGGTTTAATTTGGTTTAACATGCCCTGGCTTTTTTCAGAGTAACTTTCTTCCAGTTCTTGCACAGAAGCAGCTCTTTAAGTATTTTATAAAACATTAAAAAAAGAAAAAAATATGGCAGTAGTTCCTGTTTTTAATGGGCATAAAACCTGAAATTAGTGCATCTTTTCTGCTATTATGCTCTAACTAAGTTTTCCCTCTTTCAGCTCATATTTTTATACCGCTATTAAAGTTTGAGAATAGCAAGTAGCAAAATAAAGCTGCTTGGGTATGCTATACTTCTTCTTTTTTTTACTATTTTGCAAAGCTTATAGATTAAGTGATAAGTTAAGGTACAAAATAAATTGCAACTATTCTAAGCCTCAGCTTGGTTTTATACAAAGTGTTAACGTATTCCACAATGCTTTTTAATAATGAGATATGTGTAATGAAGGTAATCCAAATGTTTTTTTTCAAGCAAATATGGCCATCATCTTCAAACCCAGTATACAAAGGCAAACTTTTCAACCTTCTTAGCACTGGGACACAGCACTGGTAGTGTTTCATGATGTATTTGGCTTGCTTGTGGTGTCTAATCATTCTTCACAGCTGTAAAAAATATTTCTGAGTTAGCGTTCTCCAACGATCATGCAAAGTTCCTTATAAGCTTTATATATCAAGTGACATTATCCACATTTTCCTTATGGGAAGGTTGCTTCACTGACCAAGCCAATGCTGCATCGAGAACCAATACCGTTATTAGCCTTCCAGCTGAAGAATTTGAGGGCTGAACACAAATTTTTGTCAAACTTCATGGTGGCAGTCTTTATTCTGTTATGAAGTAAGCATAATCAGAATTGATCATGGTAACTCCTAATCATTTAAATCCTGGGGCGCTTTATTCATCAACATCCTTACTGCAGCAGCTGCTGAAACAAAACTACATTTGTTAATGTTTATTTCCCCTCTCACACTCACATTTTGAACTTTCCGCATGCCCATGGTACAAACACCTTATTTAGAGGTTGCCAAGTTACAGAAAAAGCTAGATGGGAAAAGCAACCAACAGACATATTTGGCTGTTATTTATGCAGAGTGGGCAAACGCACATATATTAATTTGACTGAGATGCCTAACAGAAGTAAATCTGAAAATACTTGAAAACATTAAACATTAAGGAGGAATATGAATTACTTAGGGTACTACAAGGGTGAAGAACTATTGTAGTAATAATAGCATGAGATTAAGAATTGGAAAATTTGGGTTACAGCAAGAAAAACGTGTTGCCAAGGAGAGATCTACCAAGTGGAAGAAAAACTTTGTCCAAATTAAAAAGCATTATTGCTTAGATATGTAGACTTAAGACAAAAGTATTGGGAAAATGAGTTACACAAAACTTTGCACTGGCCCCTTAGGTAATTTTTATATACATAAATTTTCATACTTGAAGTGTCGTGTGACATCGTGGGAGGTCCCAGTCACTTTCCAGGCCACAGGCTTCACGGACCACTGGACGGTGGAAGAGTAATTCTGCTTCTTGTTTTAAATGTTAGCAACAAAGTAATACACGTATAGGTTTTGTATTCTCCAGGCAGTTAAAAATTGAAACCTTTTGAAATCTGTTTGGAGATCATCTCAGTGGATTTCTGAATAACAGCTAGTATATGCTGTTCTGTAACACCCATCCCTAATACCCATCAGTGATTCATCCTGCTGTGTAGCATAACGCAACAAGAGGTTTGTATAATTGCAGCTATAAGTATTGACAGTCATTTGGAAAGGGTGATACTGACATTTTGTTCTGAGGATGGAGAATTTGGTAGCAGAGGCTGTAGGAAGCCAGACATTGGGAACAGGACCTCTGTTCTGAGGCTACTCCTGTAGCCTTCAGATCGGTGCCTCTTTAGAACAGCACTTTTGTTTTTATTTTCAATCTGCCAAGTAAAAGAAATGGGCACATGCTATCACACAAGCTCAACTCTTATGCTTGTAGGGAAACTGAATGCTGAAAACTAAACCTTTTTCATAGGTTCAGTTTATAGGCTTAGCTTATAAAAGTTAAGGATTCCCACAGCTCCTGCACTTCAGGTATGAAATTGGGCAGTAAATTCAAGGATTCATCAAACACCTCAGCAAACCCCCTGCTCTGAAATGCAAACTCTATATAATTTATTACTGCAGTAATTAGTAATAACCGGAACCCTACAACCCTCAGTTCACATTCATTCTCTTAGCTGAGTTAAAAGCCACTGAAATCACTGAAAGTTTTTCCAGTGACATTTCTGGGCTTTGAGACATGATGCAAAAGCCTCACAGGTAGGCAAAGATGTGTCTTGCAACAGATCTGTGTTGCAGTAATAAATCCACATACTGGCTGGAATGAAATTTGGCACTGGAGAAGCAGCTTCATGGAAAATAGGTTGTGTCTGCTTTTTAAATCACAGCACCTATGTCCTCCTGCAAACAGGTACAAATACATGTATATATAGTACGTATAAATATATACAAGTATATACACATACATACAGTGCAGATACACTATTACAGAACCATAAGGCATAATCTTACACACACACTTTTCCCTCTCAGACAGTATTTCTTCTTGGCTTTGCATCACAAATGTATTCTCTTTAGACTGTGTTCTTTGTTACTGAATGCCTCACTTGACAGTATTTTGATGGCCAGAAGACTATCAGTATTTTAAGTCTCCAGAAGAGGAATTGGGCTGCTTGCCATTTCTGGCAATGCAATCCAATTCTTCAGAGGTGCTGCATTATTTGGAGGCGCCATTTACATTCCCAGACTAACATTCACTTTCTCAGATGTCAGTGAGGACTGACATTCACCAGCATAGATGTCAGGCTTTGATCCAGCAGTCTTGTATCTTTAAAGAGGCCAAATACAGGCAAGAGGTAGCTGGATGTGCATGGTTTTATGTCTGTGCAGGGTTTTACATCCACTTGCTCCTGGGTTTAAGGCTCAAAAATTCTATAATTTACTTCTCCAGGGAACATTAGTTAGCTTGCAAATTAATACAGTAATTCCAGTAGTAAGCTCAAGTATAGAACACAGATAAAGTAACAGTGCTCTTTATTACCATATGAAAATCAAAATGTATTCTGGCTTGTTGACTAGTCCTATTTCAATTGTGATATATTAGCCTAACCAATGAAAAGCAAGCATGAAGAATAAAAGGAAACAAAATTGGTACTGGTAAGATTTGCTTCACAAAGATTTGTTGCATTTCTTCTCAGTTGCAGTCAGAGTAGTATTTTATATAAGCGCTCTCTTCTAATTCAAAGCTAGTGTACCTAAGATTTTTTTTCTTGTCTGCATTAATTTGATAAATAAAAAATAGCAACAGCTCCTCTTTAGCAAGTGGGGTTTTTTTTCACAAACTTTAATAGAAGTACATCTGGTTGCTTTCAATTCTCTTTCTTGAAATAGATTTTTAAAGATGCTAACATCTAGGGAGGGTGT
This sequence comes from Pelecanus crispus, assembly GCF_030463565.1. Classification (NCBI taxonomy): domain Eukaryota; kingdom Metazoa; phylum Chordata; class Aves; order Pelecaniformes; family Pelecanidae; genus Pelecanus; species Pelecanus crispus. Next base: position 12,046,235 of record NC_134648.1, read on the forward strand.
ACCAGGGAACTGGAAGACTATCATGCCTTTCTCGTTTGGCTTTGGCACTGTAAAAACCATTCCTTTCTTTTGCCTGTCCTTGATGGTAGAGGCTCTTGAGGGCATGACTGTGCCTTCTCATTGCACAGTTACACAGTACAGGTCAAAGTTTCTTTGTGGAGGAGTAAGGAAAGGTGCGTCCAGTGTGATTCTGAGCAAGGTGCTTGCTCTTTGTCTGCAAACATGGGTGTGTGCCTGTATGCACACATGTATTTGGTACCCACCTTCTGCAAATACAGCAGCTGGTTAGTAAGTAATTTCAAACACTCTCAGGTCCTTAGGAGAGAGGCCCCATGATACCAGGCCTTTATTTCCATGGTTAGAGGGTGCTGTTTGGATCCCTGCAGCTCTGGGCAGGGCGGGCTGGATCACTGTGGAACTGCTTTTACAAGCTGACTTGACAGGTTCTGGAAGTGATCCATCAGTCAGGTCACTGGTTTATCTGTAGAGATAATGGATAGCATCCCCATTATAATGGCCTTATTTAAAGCATTTTTCAGCCGTTATCTTTAGTCTCACAGTAAAATAGTAAGAAGAAAGAAAATAGTAGAAGAATTAAACATTAATCTCTGGGGTTCTATTTCCCCCTTTTCTAGAGAAAAATCTGTTTTAAATGGCTAAGCTGTAGCACTTCATAACCAAGCTTCCACATCTCTGAAGATATCCAGAACTGCTAAAGTAACTGCTTGATTCTTATCTGAGCAACTTTTATATGATTTCACTAAGTGTGTTCGCAGCCACGTATACTGGAGTTGCTTTCTTTGAGATTCATACTGCTCCAGGGAGAGGAGCTCCTACCAGTGCTGAAGAGAAAAGGAGCTTTGAAAATTGAGAAGGAAGCATTAATGGAATGGAAATTGCAATTTTTCCATCGGCAGCACTGCGGGAGAGCAGCTGATGGCAGAAATTTGAACATGCAGCATCTTGGTGCTGACTTCTGCTCCGTTTGGCATGCTGGTGTCTCAGAAGACACTTGTTTTGGGCATCCCAGTCCTACATTTGGGTCTAATTTTTTTGTTTCATTTTTCACAGAACTTTTAGTCTCTGGTGACTTGCATTCAACAACCTTAAACTATCAATAGACACACTAAGTGCATTCCTGGGTTGAAATCCCGGTCTGTGTCTAGCCAAAGATCCCATAATATCTAAATCTGGTAGTCGTTGTATACTTAATAATTTAATTCATTAGCAGTCTTAGTTTGCTTTTCTGTTAACTGTCCAGCCTGCTTTGTTGATGGATCTTGTTACATGAATCATGTCGTGACTAGTACAGTTCTTTTCAAAGCACCCCACCCTTTAGGTAGTGCTTAGTGTAGCAGTAGATGATAAGGCGAATGGTACTTCCTAGCTAATGCTCCAGGAGAGAATGAAGAGATCTGAGTGAACTGCATCACTGTTTTTCAAGTTTATATACTAAACAGTAACCTGAAGAGATTATTACAGTTATAATATAGGCTAAAGCTTTCTGAAAAAAATGCATGAGTAGCTTAGAGTGGCAATTAGTTAAAAAAGTGAACCATAGTTTCATTAGCCTTTTGTAAGCAGAGTACCTGCATGCTTTGCACTCTTGTCATATTCAGTTGATACTTTTTAAGTAGTATGTCTCAAGTGTTTGCAAATCATAGCTTACATTTTAAAACAAAACACCTTTTGTAGGCTAGGTTCCCATCCAGTCCCAATCCACCTAAATCCCTGCAGGAAAACTAATAGGCATTTTTTTTATCTTACTGTGCATGAACAACTATTGCTTTTCACTAGCAAATCCACCCTCAGTTCTTTCAGTCTCTTGCACAACCTCTCCAAGGCAGTGTGATGTGTGTTTTGCCCTTCTGATGTTTTAAGGTTGCTAACCTGCCTGATGCTAGCAATCTGCTAGTCTACACTTACTCCACTGGAAAAGATACGAAGCAGCCATGCAGGCTGAAGCTAGGTGTTGAGCTTTGTGAGCCCAGTTAGTGAAAGAGCATTCCGGCAGTCATCCTGAGAGGCCTGAATACCTGTGTCTTGTTCTGAAACAAGCAAATCGCCCCCCGGCTTGTTTTAGAGGGCCGGAGCTCTTCAGCCAGGCAGGGTTCAGACATTCTGAACATTTTACTGAAACCCCATTTTATTTCCTTTTCAGTTTCAATCTTGGCAACGTAGAATATGAAGCTGAGGGGAAGGTGCAAATAGCTCATGAGGACAAGTAGCTTGTATTTGTTAGAGTAGAAAACGATGTGCAAAGGGAAAAAGGATGTAGCCAAAGATGAGAAAAACTTTGCAATTAGTATTTTGAATTTATATACTTTTAGGTTATGAATCTTGTTATATAGCAAGGGACATATCCTTCTTGTTATGAAAGGTATGATGGAGTGTGCGCATACCTCTGAGTATTCATATCTAATTCCATAAGCAGTAAATGCTTCTTAGTGATGCAAAAGCTATTAAGAGATTTAATTTAGCTCATGGATGATAGGATGGTCTTATTGTCAGTCACAGTGTATCTTTTACTGGTCATCTGATGTTAACTGGACTATAGCCAAAAAAATCTGAATGGTAGCCTCAATGAACGGAAAGACCTGACATCAGGAGTTTGGAAAACATGTGTCGCCTCTGATCCTGCATGAAGAAAGTTTGCTGAGGAAGAAGGCGGGAAATCTCTGTAATTGCCAGCTGAGGTGCGTGTCATACAGTTCAGTGTCCACATCTTTATTTACTGAACGTAGTCCATTCTGAGTTGGCTTGTTTTCTCAGAGAGAATGCTCTGTATAAAGTTATGGATCCACACAGAGAATCAGGAATGGATAGTGTGTACAAGCATAAGACGGTTTTGTAATACTATAGCGCTGCAATGGCCATGATGTGGAGAAAAGTGAGACTGCAGTTTCCATGGACTCAGATATCATGCTTGGTGACCCTGAACAAACAAGCAGGTGTAAACAGCTGCTAGACCTTATCAGAGTGAAGAGAAGCAAGGTGCCTTTTGCTGAGAGGTAGGGCAAACCAGGCAGGTGTTTCGGCTGAAAACACAACAACCAAAGGTCAGAGAACACAGATCATTATCACATTTTTGTCTTAAATAGTGGCTTGGATTTACAGGCAAAGAACTGATGCAACAGCAAAGAGGTTACTCCTAATTAAAGGTATCAAATCCCGCTCTCGTTTGTATCAGTGGGAGTCTGAAGTAATTCAGATAACTTTAGTAAATTTACTTTGCTAGTAACAAAAAATATTTAAAAGAGTGACTAGGATTTCTTCATATTTCCTATTGGTCTAGTTTAGTGTAAGGTTTTTTTCTGTCAAGTTAGGCAAACAAAACTTTGTAGTACTAATTGATATTTTGAAAGTAACATTCTTTATTAGTAATTCAGGTCTATGCCTGTGTTTAGAATTATTCTAAAATTTGCCAGATCCTCATGTGTTATAATGTAGCATTTCTACTCCAGTTAACTTCCGAAGAAAAAGAATATTTTTATGCAAAAACAAGTTGGCTGAAGAACTGCCTCACCATTTCTATCTATCTGTCTGGACTGCTACCTTTGTGTCGCGAATATGATTTTTTACATGGCCTTGGTTAGCATCAGTTTAAGATTTAGTAATATTATTGAGATAGATCACAGTATTAGGTTGTATAATTCTTAACAACACTTACGCATCAGCCAATTTGAAACAGCTATTTGATGGAATTTGTTATAATCAAGACAGCGACTTAGTTAAAGATTCAAGAATGGCAGCGTTCACTCTATTACTCACATGGAAGAAGTACACAAAAGAAAATTCAGCTACACAGAGGGATCGTGGGTGCAGGGGATAAGGGTACCCTCCCATTGAGTCACGAGGTTCAGAATAGACCCCCTTGCTTTCTAAACTCCTTTCAGAGAGGAGTCTAGGTGCTGCTAGGTCCAATCTTAGTCTCAGACTTGGTCAACAGTTTATGTGAGTAGGGATAGTATATATGAATATATATGTACTCAAATTGCACACACACATGCACACACCGAGGTTAACCTGTGATCAAAATTTCCCTTTTTGTGAGTTTCGTGAATTACTCACTTTTATGTACCGGCATTCATCAACGGACGGTCGGTGAACCTCACAAAGTCAGTTCTTTGAGTCCTCGCGAAATCAATGCACAATCCTTCAATCCCCATGAAATCTACGGACAATCCTTTAATCCTCGTGAAATCTATGGGCAATCCTTCAATGCTCGCGAAATCTACCCTGAGAGGTGTCCCAGCTCAGGGGGATGTACTGGGTCACACAGTCCGCTGCGGTCCCCGAGAGCTCAAAGAGGTCTCCCTCTTGGATCGCTATTTATAGGATCTCGAGATGATTGGCTTTGGTCAGTAATTTACATTCTGGCCACAATTTGTGCTGAGTTGTTCTGACGTACCATTCAGGCAGCAGATAGCCCAGGTGTGGACAGAGATTGCCTGGCACCCAAGTCGTTATGACCAACATAACAGCACAATAGGGCTTTTCCTGGGATCTCGGAGTAGCCCGGGGTGGGGTGGCTGTACCACCACACCTTGGAGTAGCCAAATATTGAAGGGAGAAAGATTTTCGTGAAATAAATGTTTCCTCACCAAAAATAAGCTATTACTGTAACATAGTCACAGTGTCTAGAATTGATTCAATGTTCTAGGGGATTGTGTTAGTAAAAACACAACAGTAAACCAGTAAGTTTATCTCCAGAAGGCTACAAAACAGACTTTCTCTCAGAGAGTCAGTGCCCACCCACTGCTTCATCAATGTGCATCTGAGAGCCATGCACCACTTCTAAAGCTTACAGCATTCTTGTTAGCTGTGGAAATAAATTCTGAAGCTTTTTGTCTGTGGGCAGGTATGCATCATGTTCAGTTATCTGCTTCTTCCTTGGTTGCATATTGGGTGGTATAACTCTTCTGCAAACAAGCCGTAGCAAGGCAGTAATGTAAATCAAAGAGCAGTTGTTTACCTTTTCCCTGGTTTTAGTTCAGTATCCTCACATATAACGTGCTGAATTTAGGGAATGAAGGCTGTCCAAATGTCTTTTACAGATCACATCCAAGTTGTAGGGAGGTATAAAACCGAATCACTATGAATGCCTCTACTAGATCTACCTATTTATTCTGAAAGAAATTAAATGGTTTTTTATCTTCTCTGTAAGGTAACAGATACAGTCAGGAGAGTGAATCTTGTATGCAGGCTGGTGGCAATTCTGTGATCTACTGACGTCTGTTAAAAGATCATAGTATGGACTGTCTTTAGACAGCAGTGAAAGATCAGCAATGTTTCCTCTGCTCAGACCCATGAGGAAAAAATAATTACATGATAGGAAAAGCTTTAAGGCAAAAGAGAAATTTTTTCCACTGCTTTTGATTACATGGTTTAATCCATTGGCTCCAGAAGATACTTATTTGAGATTTTTAGCTGCAACCATGTTATCTAATTAAGCAGTAAGCTTTAGCTGGTAGGGTAACAACATGTAGCAAAGGCTTTAGGAAATACAGGCTATGGTACTGGGTGTAAAGCATAAATGTTTTGTCTTTTCATTTTTTATTTATATCCGTAATAATCTTAGAGTGATTCAAGTACAGAGGTTACAGATGAAAGGACTAAATCTGCAGCTGGTTTACATCTGTATTGTCGTATGTAAGGTGGCAGAATGGTACAATTTGCCATGGCTGGGAGGTTGGCCCAGTAACACACAGTTCCATGTATGATGAGCCCAAATCTTCTCTAACCTTTTCCTGGACCGCAGGAGGGGTAGATTAATCAAAATCAGTAGAATGACACTGGTTTTACACCAGTGAATAGGAGGAGAACTGTGATTGCTTGGCCTTCTCTGCAGTTGTTGATGGTCAGGAAGACGTGTGAGATGCTGCTAATCCAGCTTGATGGTGTTTTGTATTACGAGTTACTAAGGTAAACCATGGAAATTGAAGGAAAGTGGTGAGTTGAACTCTGTTTCTGTTTAGTTCTGTTTCATCAAAGATTGGCAAATGTGAGAAAAAAGCAGTGTAGAATGGTAGCTTCAGATGTATTCCCTTGATAAATGCATTTCTATGTCAGCTAAGTAAGTCTCGCTTTGTCCTTCCTCCCATCTGATTCAAAACTAACATTTTGGCATCTTCTGCAGTGTCAATGTCTGCCTGACCTTTTGGGGGACTGAGTCGCTTTGATAGTTAGCACTGAGGAATACCACACCAGTGAATGCATTAGCTGTCAAATCGTGGTTGTTCACCACTGCCTTATAGAGAGAACCTCCCTCTAACTTTTCTACCTGTCCCAATTCTTACCTTAATAACAAGTCCATTTCTCCCTTCCAGTTAGTAATATATCATAATATAGCATAATTGATAAAAAGATATAGAGGGTGGGGTGGGAGTTTCAGATTTGTTTACTTGTTATTCTGTCTGGAAATTACTCAGAGCCTGTTCTGTGAGAGTACATCACATGAGGAATCTCTCAAACTTGTTCCCTTACAAAGTCCACTGTGTTGGGTCTGGCTGAGATGGAGTTAATCTTGGTTAAACCCCTGGCAGCCTTCATCGTGCTGTGCTTTGTATTGGTGTTTTGGCTACTGCTGAGCAGCGCTCGCACAGCATCAAGGCTGTCTCTCCAACATTTCCGCCCCCCCTCACGAGTAGGCTGGGGGTGGGCAAGATCTTTGGAGGGGACATAGCCAGCACAGCTGACCCAAACTGACCAAAGGGATATTCCATACCATATGATGTCGGCTCAGCAATAAAAGCTAAGAGAAAGGAGGAGGAAGGGAGGGCATTTGTAATTTATGTTTGTCTTCTGGAGCAACTGCTACGCGTACCGAAGCCCTGCTTCCCAGGAAGTGGCTGGATATCACCTGCTGATGGGGAGTAGAGAATAAAATCTTTGTTTTCTTTTTTTTTTTTTTTTTGCTTCCACATGTGGCCTTGGCTTTTGCTTTTTTACTAAACGGACTTTATCTTGACCCAAGAGAGTTTTTTCCATCTCATTTTCTACCTACCTGTCCTGCTGAGGAGAGGAGTTATAGAGCGGCTTAGTGGCACCTGGCGTCCAGCCAAGGTCAACCCACCGTATCCACCCATCCCAGGGGAAGGAAGAAGCATCTTACAGCACGTAGAGAGGCTGACATCATGGTGTCAGGCAAAGGGGAACCTTAGTGGTCTTTCTGTGTCCAAGACATTTCATAGGCATCAGCAAGGGAAAGTTTTGGTCCCCTGGTGGGTGTTTGTCTTGGACTTCATACATGTTAAAAATCTGTAATACATTCACATTCTTATGTCCTTTTTGGAAAGACATAAAGAGTATGTTGAAGACCCTTTTTCATTTCTTCTTCATTGGAATTTGTTTAGGAAATGGAATGAATATTCATGAATAGTCATCTCACATTGTTGATATCCTCTAGACACATGATTTCAGACAGAGAATTAAATTAAGGAAAGAAAAAGGCTCTATTGTAATCCCAACAAATGCCCCAAAAAGGAGGTCCGGAAGAAGCCTCAAAAAGCCAATATCTACCACCCAGATGCCTACTCCATCCTTAGGCAGACATTCAACTCATGTGTTCTCAAAACCCTCAAGTGCTGGATGTGTTTTATTCCAATGCTTTACTACGCTCACTCTAAAGTCTCTGTTGTCATAATTTAAACTCCTTCTTCTTCCATCTACGGCTTATGGAAAATAAATTATTCCCTTTCCTCCACAGTAACAGCAGTCTCCCACATTGTCAAATCTGCTATAGGCAAAATCCATTGTGGATTAATTCTTACCCATGTATTTCTGTTCTAGTATTATTATCTTTGGCTGACACCTTAAGCACAGTAAATAAGTCTGTTGAATCTGTAAGCTACCAAAAAAGTGTATCATGTAAGGACAAAACACATAAGATTCAGGGTTTGAAATAAGTTTTGTGAGGGATTGGGCACAGGTTGGAATCTTACTCTCAGTGTGCTACTCTTAATTTAGTGATTAAGATTAGCAAGCAGCTATTAAGTACGGAAATCTTGTTTTCAACTGTTATTTTTGTTTTGCACAGCTGTTTCACATCCTTGCTTTGTACAGCTACTCTGGGTTGGTTTGCTTTTACAATTTTTCAAAATTTACATAGTTTGGTAGTGAATCATGGAAACTTTGTAGCTGCCAATTGTAGAGAGAAGAGACGCCCGCATTAAAATTCAGCCCCCCGGGCACACCATTACATGAAAGCTCTATCTTTATATGATTACTGACTACTTAGAAATAACAGCACTTTAGAGCTTTGTAGCACAGTTTTACAGTGTTTTCATAACTGTTATTGTGTCTCAAGACATTTAGAGTAAAAACCAAGATCTTTTAGACCACAAGGCTTTAGACACATCTTCTGGTTATTAAAGGTCCAAGAATTGTTGTTCTCCAATTAATAGATCCACAGGTAGATGCATTTCTCTATTAAGACAATTGATTGCAAAATCATTAGGGAAACTTTGTTTGTAAACATGCATCAGTATTTTGACCTCATTTGATAATCTCATACTATGTGAAAAAGCTTTTCTTAACATGGAGCAATTAAACATGGAGCACTTGGCTATTGTTTTGTGTCTCAGATTGTCTAACTTCAGAATATTCCTTCTCTAATTATGGATGTAGATGATTACAGAGCCTCTGTGTATTTTAAAAAAAAGGACTGAGTGTATAGCATGGCACCAAGTTTCCAGAAGGCCTAAGGGAAGATTTTGTTGTCAGAATTCCTACCATCCTGCTCTGCCTACGGTACACCTGACAAACAGGAGAAAAGAAGAGAAATTTCATGTTGTAACCTGTCCTGCGTGTTCTAGGGCAAACATGTGGGATGAGACGAGACTTGGGCTATTGCAGACAATCACTGCAATATGTAGCCCTATACATACATATGGCTATATACATATATATATGTATGTATGTATGTATATATACATATACACAGACCTTTACTCCTTTCTTAGTTGGATAGCTGTCAGTTTCCAGCCTAAGTTAATTACCTGTCAGATTATAATTTGTGGGTTTTTTCTATCGAATTTGAACCATTCGTCTAGTGTGCTGCCTCTGATACCATTGCAGAATAGATTGAAATAAGTACTTTGCACTGTGTTTCCTACTGAGGAGCATTTGCAGAGGCAGTAGTCTTGCCAGGATCAGATTATTACATTGCTTCCTGAGAAAAAGAGGGGGTGAGGGAAGAAACTAAAGTGACTGTTTCTGCAGAGTGACCTGCCATGAAATTATTACATGACATACAGAGATTTTGACCATGCATGAACAGACCATGATCTGATAGAGCATCTAGGCATCATTTTTCTCAGTATCCTGAGGCATTTGTCAGGAGTCTTTTATTTTTGCTTTTGTGTGTACTTTTTTCTTTCATGGAAGTCTCAGTTCCTTGAATCTGTGGATAATATGACGTTTTATTTATTTCTTTTTTGACCTGGAACATTAACTGTGTATGAGTCTGATCAGTGACAGGATCACCATATTTGCGGTGAGAATACGCAGATGGTGTAGAAAGGGCTGGACTTCTTACACTGGCTTTAGTGGCCGCAGTTTATTGGGTGACTATAACCTGCCTCAATTACTTCCCTAGGCTTTTTGACAGCCTGTTGAGGCTAAGGTAGCTATGTTGCTTTTGGTACCCAAAGCCAAGCTCAAGTGCCTTCGGGACATCTTCAGTTATGTCATGTAGACATGTTTTGCATTCATTCATATTTCATCATGTGGAGAGCCAGAAATGAAGTTTTTCCGATTAAAATGTTTCTGTTTTCTTGACAGGGGAAAAGGAAACGGGTGAGATTAGTTCTGTGGAGAAGTTCAACAGAAAACTGAGGGAGTCACTTGTATTTTCTTATTTATTACTTTTGAGCTCAGAAGTCACATTTCTGTTGAACGGCCACAAATAGCTGACTTTCCCACATCGCACTGGGATGTGACTAATACCATAGTTTGCAGCTCACGTCTGCTCTTTTTAGTATGTCTTTTTTTAACAGTAGTCCTTATTTTTATGAGTGCTATGTACTTGGCAGGACAGCAGCAAGAGGTTTGCTCTGCTGGAAAGTATTACAGAGGTTTTGAGGTATTTCAAGGCAAATTAATTCATATCTCATTAAAGACAAATGCATTATGTGCCCTGTCTAGACAACTAAGAGATTGGAACTGGAACGCTACTGCAATTCAAACTATGGTAGTAGTTTCCACAAAACAATATTCCATTCTATGTAATTCTGCCATTTTTCTAATATATGTAGTACATGTACAATATAAAACAGTTTTTATGCTTTTTTTCCCTTACTGCTCAGCAGTTTTTGCCATCTGCTGCTGGAGAACAGCCCTAGGTGAAATGACTTGTAGAAATTAAAACAAAACCTAGAAGGGGATATGTAAACACAGAAGTAGATGTTAACTCTTAGAAGTGCTAATTGCTAGGAAACGTCCGTTTCAATGTGAGCAAGTGTTCTGCTAGAGCACTTCAGCTGTGGCTGAAATTATCGTTGTCTCACAGGTACACTTGGGTGAGCTCTGGAACTGTTTGGGAAGGATCTGTACCTACCATTTATGAAGGTTAATGTTGAGTTTTACTTGAGTTGCAGGGTTTAGAAAAGGAAATTTCTTTATATGGGGAACTTTTAAGAAACACGTAAAGGGGCTTTTTGTTCAGAGAAGCTTTTGAAGCACAGTTGTCCCAGTAGACTGCAAGAGGTGCCCCCATGCATTTCCAAGTTTGTTACTAAAAATAATTTTTGAATTGTTGCACCAACTGCTTTTGTAGCATTGCTTCCTATGTTGTGTACCTGCTGGCAAAACTTCCTTAACGCGCTGAAATCAGTGAATTTTGCCTCTATACTTCATGGCTTGTGAACTTGAAATCCATAGAGGGTTAGGAATGAATGCTTTGGAATGGCTGTTTTGGCTTACAGCTGTACAGACAGTGCCAAGGCAAAAAAAAAAAAAACCCAAAAACTGCCTCTCCTTCAGCTGTTAGGCAGTTTCAAAAGGTTTGTAGCCACAAACTGCAACTGGATCAGAATAAGCCAGCAAACTGGGCCATATTGATTACATAAGGAGGGGAAAAGTGGTTCTCCTATTTGAATCCCACTTACTGTTCTCGTATCAGAGCAGTCGGTGACCTTGGCAGACAACTGCTACAGAATTTCTCCACTACAGCTGCTCTTTACCCATGCGGGCATTTTCTGTTCCATATGCCCGCATCCCATCCCCACCTCACACCCCCCCTTAGTGTTCAGTGCCTGGCTTTGATAGATTTATTAATCACCATTGAAAAGTTGTATATAAAGTCATGAACAGTGCCTTCATCTGCTTTCTTGGGTTCGAAGCTAAAGTGCCCAGAAGGAAAGGAAAGCTCATTCCGGACAGACAGGCAAATGCCTGTCCCTGACAAATATTGGCTGAAGATATGAACAGTGAAGAGAGAGATTTGTTTAAAGTTATCTTTGAAGAAGGACTTTTTGAGAATGTGGGAGGTAAGAGTGAGTGTGAGTGGGGAGAGGGAATACACAAATGTCAGTTTTGAATTTAAAATCAACGATTCCATTTTGAATGTCAGAATTAGAATAGACTTGAGCATATTTTCTAGTCTACACTTAGGATGTTAATTAGGAATTAAGGGGGAAAAGAGCAAAGCAAAATGAGCATGATTTCAGTACATACTATATCATCAGTATTAAAAATATTACCATAGTGAGAAACCAGATGAACACTGCAAACAAAAGTGGGTTTCTATGTGTAAGTAGGTTAACTCTAGCCTTGTAGTTCTGCTTTCATAACTTGAGCAGAGAAATTCTTTGCTTCTTCCTCTTTATCCTTAGTGTGTTATATAGGCAGAGGATAATGTCCACACCACAGTTGGCTACACTCCACCAGGCAAGTCTGCCAAAATAAGCCCATAGTGCCTTCTACATCAAATAAGTTGACCATAGCTCAGTGCTGTTGGGTGGAATGTGAAGGCTGTCGTATCACATTGAAAGAAAACTTTTTTCTTCTGTGCCTTTCCATGTGTATGTAAGCATTCCACCAGAAGGAAAGTACTCCTGTCAAAACCTGTTACACCAGTTCTGACCTGTACGCTCCTGCACCATCTCACATGCAGGCATCTGTTTCAGTTTTCTGGTAGTTGTACTACCATACTTCACTATCACTAACATCAGTCAGTCACTTTTTAATTTTTTTATTTGTTAGAAAGGTAAACAATAGCTTGGCATAATCTGCCAAAGACAAGAAAATTGAAGGTTCTTTCAGCAGCGTCGTTTTAGGGTCTTAAAATCCAGGGAAACTTTTCCACGAGTTGCAGTGTTCTGTTGGTTTTTTTGGTTTTTTTTTTTTTTCCTGTTGGTTTTGGAACAGATCCTAGCCCCCAAATTGCTTTTAGGTGTTGCAGTATATTCACTGCAGAGTACAATATTATAATAAGAGCCCACAGGATGCTGAGTATGTACTTACAGGTACATAGGATGCTCTTCTCCATCCTGGCTTCTGCTGTTTGTGGGTCCCAGTATACCCATGAATAAATAAGCAATCCTGCTTTCACTCCACATTATTCCTTAGCGCTTCTCAAACAGCATATTTCTTTGCTGCTACATTAAATTAACAGGTATAAATAACATCATAATGGATTTTGAAGAGATGTACACCATTATAAGCATAGCTAATTCTGTCTTTTAAGCTATCTGCTCAACTTGTATGCTCTGCCGCATGTCAGAAGCCAGCACCCCCTCTTCTCAGTTTACACAGTTGCTCCTGCAAAGACAAAATATTCTGAGAAATAACTTAGTTTGCAGAATTCTAGAAAAAAATGGATTGTTCAGAACCTATTGCAGCTGATGAAGAGGTTTAGGTTTGCTCATTGTCCAGCAACTGTTGTGTCTCAAGGTAGCCTGATTAGAAAAGGTCTACAGCCCGATTAAATAAATTTAAAAAAAAAAAAGATGAACAGTTACACATCTGCATGTGCAACCATTACTGAGTTCTGCATTGACTGTGAATTATAATACCTGGGTGAAGGAATTTGGTTTGGAGTGTGACACAAAATTTCACCTAGAGCATATGAAAGCAAGCTTTTCCATGCCAGGAAAGAAAACTGTGAAGGGATTTTTTTTTTTTTTTTCCCCAGATGAAAACCCCCATAAAACTGGAAGTCTGAGCCGGTGGGACACGATTCAGTAAGAGGGGAAAGAAGGGTTTTCTGGCAAGGGACTCATTAGTGCAGAGAGAAAGCAGTGACTGGAGAAATGCAACTTTGGTGTTAGGTGGTTTTAGAGCTAGAGAGAGAGTTATTCCATGAGCTTAAAAATGACTGTGGCAAGGTTTCTCCTCTGTGGAGAGGGACAGTTGGAAAAACTGACTACACTGAGACCTGGCTGTTTGCCTGAAAATAGACAGCACAGGAATGAAACACTATAGTTTATTGTACGTATGGTTTATACAGAGGGATTCATAAAAGAAGCTGACAAAGCTACAGACAGAAAATTGGCCAGAGAGAACATGGCTGCTGAAGAGAAGTGGCTAACTGCTAACTTGGAACCACAAAACCTCAAACATACTATATAACATCTGGATTTGGACCCACCTGATTATGTAGCAACACAAAAGCAAACAAGCAGAACACACACTGCACTGGAATATCGATGCTGCAAAAATGTTACGATAATTTATAGCAGCCCAGAGCCAGTGATACTGTCTCAAAATAGCTGAAATGACTGCTGCTTAATTATAAACATACAACCTGAATATCATGTCATTGACTTGAAAAGAATCAAGCCCCAGACTGTGTTTGGCTTCTGTTCTCTGTTCTGGGTAATCAAACCGTTTGAAAACATCTCAGATGGCCAAAATGGGTAACGTCAACAAGGCATTGCTCTTCATGCAGAGCAGCCTTGTCCTGCACACGGCAAGAAGCTTCCATAAGGTTTAATCTGGAGAATATCTGAAGACCGTATAGCTGCTTTACAATGTAATCTTTTTCCTCTTTCAGTCATTATAGTAATTTAAGAGCTTCACTCAGGTTTCTTGTTGAGCTCATTTTCAGACCAGCTGAAACACAAAACCAGGCTGGGATGGGGTGGAAGAAGTCAGCAGTTTGGGGAGAGATGATATGAAAAAGTAGAAATAGAGAACTAAAAGCTTAGTGGAAACTTTCAATAAAGGTTGCACAGATGACAGCTGATCTGCTCCAGCAAGTGAGATTAACATCTGCCAAAGAGCAGTCAAGTGGTTTCTTCAGAGAATTCAGGGGTTTTTGTATAATTCCTTTTCCTTTTCTTTTCTTTTTTTTTTTTGTAATTGATTAATAGCAAAAAGTTATCATCAACTTTATGATGGTACAAACCAATGACGGAGTTCAAGCAACACAGAACAGCACTATGAGTTACTCTTCCGTTGGCTAGATTGTTTCCAGCCTGGAGAAAACACATTTTGGAGAACAGGGTTGATCACGTGATTTTTAAGAGGTAACCGTTAGATGGGAAGAGGAGGCACCCCCTGTGAACTGGCCCTTCAGGGGTACACAAGCATATACACTTACTCTCTGTATAATCCTCACTGCCATACCTGCAGGGTTGTGTTCTGGGAGGAATTTCTGACCAGTTTGTACGCTCACCCTGTGCAGCATGAATGAAAGGTGAGCCGTCTCTACCACAGTGCTTGTGGGACCTCTAAAGTTTCTTCAACTTTAGTCTGAGTCTGTGATTCAGATGGCAACTCAGGTGTCCCTCACACAGGAACATTTTTGCTAAGGCCATGAAACGATTCCAGGTTTGGAAAGCGGAACGTGCTCAAGCACCTTGCTGGCTTGAGGCCTACTCTAGCGTCTTAGCTGGGTAGCAAAGGTTGATGCATTAGGGAACTGTGGGGCTTTTTTTTCCCTAGGATTGTATGTGGCTCTTCAGTACTTGACAATCTTAAATTAGTGTTCAAACCTGTCTGCTGAATACTTAGGCGCAGCAAACAAGGGGGGGAAACATTGAGTTTGTTACGTGCATTTCAAAAGCGTGTGATGTGGAAATCACATTCTTCGACAGGCTAGAGTGTTACTAAATTTAAATTAGTTTCATTGACAGCACGGAGATGCCAGAGGAATGCTGTCAGCTGAGAATCTGCTCCTGCGCATTTTGCAATATTCAAATTAATTTAAAGTAAGGATTTAAAATTTACATGTGTAGGTATTTAGACATTTGCAGCTGTGAGCTTACAGGCTATGGTGATAGGTACATGAGAGGCATGCTATCAACCAAGAAAAGGAAATAAAATGATTTATGACATCTACTGCTTCCCAGAAGTACTGGCTGTAAGGTAGTGCTGCTATTACCATGAAGTCCCAGGAATGTTTCATGTTACCAGGCCTGTAGAAAAAAGCACTGTATTTTTCAGTGTAGAAGCTGTTGCTGACAAAAATGCTCAGGCACTGCAAAGATTGCCTGAGAATAATTTTGTCTGTCCCTTGCAAAGGGGAGCAGAGGAGCAGTTAAAAGGGAAAGGAAACATATTTACCTTCTCCCTTAGAGCTGGCCTTGCTGGCTTAGGGAAGGTAATGGTGCTGTGGAGCTTCTGAGGTCGGCGCTAATGTTGCTGGGGAAGAGGAGGGAGGACAGCATAAAGCTACTTGGCCTGGGATCAAGAAAGCTGTTGCAGAGTGGTCTCCCACAGAGCATAAGACACTCTTGGCTGCTGCAGCTGCTGTGGTGTAGCCTCTTTCCTTTGGTGTTGCCCCCCATCTGAAAAAACAGCCAACAACTAATGAATCACAATTGTACTCTAATACAAGTAGAATTGATCTAATACAAATGTCTTCAACCCCCCCCCAAAAAAAAAAAAACAAAAAAAAACCAAAAAGTCTGCAGAACAAGATAATTTATTTTCTTGAGGTTGCTAGTGTGAATACTTACACAAGAAGTGAAGCCACCTAACACTTCAAGGCCACAATATTTAGGTACGCCAGGGAGATAGCATTGTTCTAATACAGAACTGTGGTTGTACAAAGAACTGAAGCACTTGGTTCCCAAATAAGACATATAATCAATGACCTTCTGGTATTTCAAGAAGAGGTATGGATTTCTGTCAGGCAGTGGCAAATTACACTTTTATCCTTTTCTTCAGGAGTGTATCATTGATGAAGACTGTGAAACAGGGAAATATTGCCAGTTCTCCACCTTTGAATACAAGTGTCAGCTCTGTAAAACCCAGCATACAGTAAGTCCTGAATGAGATGTGATTTTATGTGGTCTTTAGAAACTCAGTATATGAATTATTGTTGCTATCAGCAAGTCAAAAATGATAGAAAACAAGATGCAAAGCTTTCTGCATGAGGTTCAAAAACGGATGTGTAGAGTGTTTTGGGTTGGGTTTTTTTTTTTGCCTATTAACACAACTAAGTTTTAAGGTTTGTGTTCTCATATGCTTTAAAACCTGCACTCTGTTCCTCCTGGCTCAAGCTTGACTTGTTAGGTAGCCTAACGACAGCGTAGACTAACACATTGTAGTTTGCCAGTGGAACGGGCAAAGGGGAAATACTGTGCCAACTCCCAGGGCTCAGCTGACAGGTGGCCATTTCCAGCTCTTGATTCACAAGGAGAATTGCAGCAGCCTGCGCTCTTGCCTTCATTGACAACTTGTACAATGCTGTAGTGCAATTGTTACTGTAAATGTTCCTCTTACATGGATTGTTTACATTATTTGAATCTGTGAACCTCAGGAAACATAAATTCCTGTCTTTTGAGCTAAAAGATAAACAGTCTTGGTAGTAGCTGTGGTTAGATTATCTTCTGTAGGTGACAGATCCCTGAAAAGCTCAGGCTTTTTCTGTGCTGAAATCCAGTTTAAGAGCAGTCTGTCGAACAAGGCCTTTTATCCGACGGTCCCTTTTCATTTAAGTTCTGTTGATGGCCTCTTGTGAAACAAATTCATTCCTCAAAACATTTGCAGACAGTTAAGTCTATAAGCAAGCAAACCTTGCTGTAAAGTCCAATAAAACCAATAGGATTATTATAATCTAAAAGTAACAGGCTGTTCCTGAAATGATTTAAATACTTACTTATCTTGATAACTTCAGGGAGCTCTATTGACTTCAGTGGATTGAATGCTTGCTTAAATACAAGTCCTGAATATATGCTTGTCATTAAGAAAGCTTATTCTTCATCTTTTAGAAAACGTTAAACTGCTATTTTTTCATTTTAACATGGAATAATTAAAAATCAAGATTATAATGATAATTATAATTAACACCCCCCGCCTTTTTCCTTGCAGTCCTCAGTAGAACATTTGTAGGATAAACAAAGTAAAAACTGGGTGCTAGCTAAAGTCCTGTTGTAAAGTGAGCTCAGACTGAAGATGATGGGATCAATTCTCTGACCTAGAACCCCCACAATTACAAACCATTTTTCTTTTTAATTAGCAGGTCTTAGTAGTGCTAGTGTAGTCCTACTTCTTGCCCTATGTTAAGCACTTCCCGTAGGATCCACTGGAAAAGAAATTCTGACTTTGTATGGCTGCCCAGACAGGGCTTCACACAGACAGAAAAAAGCTGTTGAAACGCTGACCTACTAGGAATCTTTAAGATGTTAATCAAAAAAAGAAACAAAGTGACACAGCGCTTTTATTAGGTTGATTTATTAGGTGTGTATAGTTGAAATGCTGGGACAATTGTCATACAAAGCTATCTTTAGCTAGAGATTTGCATTTCTGATTTTCAAAGAGAAATTTTTTTCAAAGATTCTGGTTACAAATGAGGTCTGGTTCTTATTACGACTAAAAATTGGATTTTAGCAAGATTTTTTTGCTTTGCTCTTTGAAAGGAATCCTTCTGAACAAACTGTAAATTCCTGACTGCATTTTAACAATGGGAAAAAAAAAATCAGTAATGTTTTCCATTGATAATGTTTCATTTATTAATTTTTGTTTTTCTTGATTGCAAAAGGCTGTCCTGAAATCCATATTATACTGTAGGATGTCTGGCTGCTGATCAATTTTCATGTAAATGCTAAAATAAGAATTCAGGGTTTGTAAGATTGAAAGTATAGTAGTAGCAAAAGAGTGCTGTGACTCTGCTGCGGAGGCTCCTCTCTGGCAAATAGTTCTATGTGTGCTCCAAGTTGAGAACCTAAGCAGTTCTGTTTAAACAGTGGCAATATGACAGGCATACATTTCAAGCACATATGCAGTTGTCTTCAGGACCAGGGTCTAATTCTGTGTTTAGCTGTCTGTTGATATATGCAATTAGTGCTAGAGTGACAGTTTTGTCATGTGCTTTTTCCATTTCCAAGCATTGCTCACGGGATGTTGAATGCTGTGGAGACCAGCTTTGCGTTTGGGGTGAGTGCAGGAAATCCACTTCAAAAGGAGAGAACGGCACCATTTGTGAGAACCAACATGACTGCAACCCTGGAATGTGCTGTGCTTTTCAGAAAGGTACAGAGGCTTTGCTTTTTATCCTATTCATTTTATAATACAGGAGTGTTAATATTTAGCTCTTTTGCCCAGGTGAAGTGGTTAAATCTCTACAGAATCAATAGGTCGTTCTCCCTGGGCCTGTGGAGCTCACCACGTTACCATCACTGTAAAACTTCAATAGAGTGTCGTGGTTTAGCCCCGGCCAGCAACTCAGCACCACGCAGCCGCTCGCTCACTCCCCCTGCCCCGTGGGATGGGGGAGAGAATCGGAGGAGTAAGAGTGAGAAACACTCCTGGGTTGAGATAAGAACAGTTCAATAATTGAAATAAAGTAAAATAGTAATGATAATAATATAATAATTATAATAACAATAATAATATACAAAGCAAGTGATGCACAATGCAATTGCTCACCACCCGCCGACCAATACCCAGACAGTTCCCGAGCAGCGATCGCTGCTCCCCGGCCAACCCCCCCCAGTTTATATACTGAGCATGATGTCATATGGTATGGAACAGCCCTTTGGCCAGTTTGGATCAACTATTCTGGCTGTGCCCCCTCCCAGTTTCTTGTGTACCTGGCAGAGCATGTGAAGCTGAAAAGTCCTTGACTAGCATAAGCAGTACTTAGCAACAACTAAAACATCAGCGTGTTATCAGCATTCTTCTCCCACTAAATCCAAAACACAGCACTGTGCCTGCTACTAGGGAGAAAATTAACTCTATCCCAGCCGAAACCAGGACACAGAGTTAGGAGTGAGAAACGGTGTGATAGGGGTGCACAGTGGTGAAAGAAAAGCCCATTGCACGCTAGAGATGACAACAGCATGAGAAGCACAAAAATCTAGATTTCTAAAGGAGATCCTCAGTCATTTAAAAGTGGCAGAGCTCTATGTTACATTTTCACCCCATAGAGCAAAAATAAGAGAATTAAAAATGTACAAAATAAATTAATGAGATTACTAAAAGCGGCTTTTCCTTCAATAGCAGCAAGCAGGCCATCAGAATCAAACTGCAGATACATTTCATACTCTGAGTTTTATACGAGCCTTCCAGGGCACATGCTATGCAATACTGACCAGACAGCCAAGATACGCAGACGAATGCTGTTCCTGATTATGTTGTCAGTCCACATGGGAACATGAGACTTGATTTACAGAAGGGAGGAGAGGAGGGAAGGCATCAGGCCTGCAATCAGTCCTGGATCCTGCCTGGTCAGGGCCCAACTTCTACTGTTTTATATCCACTAGTTCCTCACTGCTTTTATCAGAGTTCACCTTAATTTTGTAGTGACAGGACACCATTCCAACCATCTTTCTACACCAGATAGCTCTTTTTCCTGGCTCTTGCTATGAGCAAGAGTTGACCGTGTACCTTCGCTGATAGTTGGGCTCGATGATCTCTCAAGGTCCCTTCCAACCCAAAACATTCTATGATACAATTCTATGATAGTTGGGCTGCCTATCCCGCCTTCAGCCTGCTGGTGGATCAGGCTACTGGGGCATTTCAGGAAAGCGGAGGAGAAAGCTCAAATACCAGTTAAAGGCAAGTGGGCCTGCTCAGCTTTTCCTTGTGAATTTTGAGCATTACATAGTGGACCTTAGACATTAAGCAAGTTCAATTTCAGCAAGTTTTGGTTAAAATAGGTTCCCCCCCCGCCTCCCTTCATCAGGTTTCTGCCTAAAGCATTTACAGGTTTTGCCAAGCTCTATCAGAGATTTCTTCGTACTCCAATTCTGAAATGAGACAGAAAGAGCACTTCAATAAATGCCTATTGCTTTCACCATGCAGGACTTTGAATCTCTGCTCATGCTGCAGAGATGAGTAAATCAGTAATTTACATCCATTGGTGTTTGTAGCACTAGGCTAGTGTAGTGTGAGGGTAATACTGCTTCTGCAGTCCTCGTTTCCCAGGGGATCCAAACAAGCTGTGTCTTCATTATGATTATTTCAGCTGCATAAGACATTCACACTAATTTGAGTGTAAGTTGGTGCTTGGCTTGAAATTAAATTTAGTACAAACCTGTAACGCAGGAAGGAACAATAGAATAGATAAGAATATTGATGGAACACTATTATTAAAACTTTAAGTAGAGCTATTGATAATAGCAATAGATTTTTATTCTTTACGATTGTCTGCTTTAGCAGTGCTTTAGGGTTTTTCAGGTTAGGCCTAACCTCAAGGCCTTTCTCCATCACTAGAGTATTGCAAAAGGTTGTCCTAATAAAGATTGGACTATCTTTACCTGTATACTTGTCCTCGTTTCAGCTGGGATAGAGTTAATTTTCTTCCTAGCAGCTGGCATAGTGCTGTTCTGGATTTAGTATGAGAATGATGTTGATAATCATAGAATCATAGAATCGTTTAGGTTGGAAAAGACCTTTAAGATCATCCAGTCCAACCATTAACCTACACTACCAAGTCCACACTAAACCAATCAAGGGTAGACTAGACTAAACCATGTCCCGAAGTGCCACGTCTACCCATTTTTTGAACGCTTCCAGGGATGGTGATTCCACCACCTCTCTGGGCAGCCTGTTCCAATGCTTGACCACTCTTTCCGTGAAGAAGTTTTTCCTAATATCCAACCTAAACCTCCCCTGGTGCAGCTTGAGCCCATTTCCTCTCGTCCTATTGCTAACTACATGGGAGAAGAGACCAACACCCACCTCACTACAGCCTCCTTTCAGGTAGTTGTAGAGAGTGATAAGGTCTCCCCTCAGCTGCCTCTTCTCCAGACTAAACAACCCAGTTCCCTCAGCCGCTCCTCATAAGGCCTGTGCTCCAGACCCTTCACCAGCTTCATTGCCCTTCTCTGGACATGCTCCAGCACCTCAATGTCTTTCTTGTATTGAGGGGCCCAAAACTGGACACAGTATTCCAGGTGCGGCCTCACCAGCGCCGAGTACAGGGGGACAATCACCTCCCTGCTCCTGCTGGCCACACTATTCCTGATACAAGCCAGGATGCTGTTGGCCTTCTTGGCCACCTGGGCACACTGCTGGCTCATGTTCAGCTGGCTGTCGACCAACACCCCCAGGTCCTTTTCGGCCAGGCAGCTTTCCAGCCACTCTTCCCCAAGCCTGTAGCATTGCATGGGGTTGTTGTGACCCAAGTGCAGGACCCGGCACTTGGCCTGGTTAAATCTCATACAGTTGGCCTCAGACCATCGGTCCAGCCTGTCCAGGATGTTTTAGTTGTTGCTAAGTACTGCTTACACTACTCAAGGACTTTTCAGCTTCACATGCTCTGCCAGGTGCACAAGAAACTGGGAGGGGGCACAGCCCGAATAGTTGATCCAAACTGGCCAAAGGGCTATTCCATACCATATGACATCATGCTCAGTATATAAACTGGGGGAGTTGGACGGGGGGGCAGTGATTACTGCTCAGGGGCTGGCTGGGCATCGGTCGGCGGGTGGTGAGCAATTGCATTGTGCATCACTTGCTTTGTATATTCTTTTATCATTATTATTCATTTCTCTTCCTCTGCTGTCCTATTAAACTGCCTTTATCTCAACCAATGGGTTTTATTTTTCTCCCCAGTTCTCTCCCCCATCCTACCAGGGTGGGGGGGGAGGGTGAGCAAGCAGCTGTGTGGTGCTTAGTTGCCAACCAGGGTTAAATCACAACAATATTTTTTTTTATATAAAACTCTAGTAAACTGTGGAACATTCACTGCTTAAGATATAATCTGGTTTGGAATTAGAAACTGATAAGTAATATACATTAAAGCATATGTGTGTGTCTGTGCATACATACACATATACATATTTTGACCAAGCCTGTTTTAAAAACTTAAATTCTGAACTGCTCACATATTTTACTCTGCCATAGCACAAAAAAATGAGGTGAATGAAGACAAGAGAAGGAAGGGAGGTTTGACAGGAACATCTGGAAGAGCTGAACTGAAGACTGACACTTAAGTTACTAGCATCAGGAAACCCAAATGACATATCCTTCTAAATAATTTCTTACACAGGTTGAAATTCACCCCTGTGCAGAAACAAGGGTGCCAAACCCCAAATGCCAGACAGCTTTGTAGAACTGTAGAATTACTATAACAAATTAAATGGTTGAGTATTAGTCCTTGTAACCTCGTTATTTAGTCTCTGAACAATTACTCTGTATTTGTAACCTCTGCAAAGAAATAGAAGAAATGGGAAAAATAACAGAGTTCCAAAATAGAGATTTGTCTCTATTCAGATTTTAAATGATTGCATTGAAAAGGATTCACTGTGATGTTAGTTTTCTTGGTTTTAGACTAGTCTGTCAAATCTCCAAGGGATGGAGTTGTGCAGTACTACTGTATTGACAGTAGTCTCTTCATGAAGAAGCAGGAGTTGATCTTGCTCATTAAGCATAAACTTCAAATGTCTTACTCCCACCTAGTGGAAAGAACATTAAGTTATGGCTCCCCAATATGTAAGGGCACTTAAAAAGAGGTCAAGTGTGTCTTTTTGTATCTTGCATGTAGACTTAAAGATTAGGTCATCTCAGTTTAGCAGACAGTTAACGACTTCTCATAAAATTAATTTACTCTGGCATGCAGAACTACTGTTTCCTGTGTGCACTCCATTACCTGAGGAAGGCGAACCCTGCCATGATCCTTCAAACAGACTCCTCAACCTGATCACCTGGGAACTGGAACCCGACGGAGTACTTGAGCGATGCCCTTGTGCAAGTGGCTTGATCTGCCAACCTCAGAGGTAAAGATCAAAACTGGGCAACCAAGCTGTTTGAAATTTTTGAGGGGTCTCTTTCTGTGGTAAATAGATGCAGAACTTGCAGATTCTTCCACACTAGAAAGTGTTTTGACAGCTTTGTCATCAGTAGCATTGAAACTTTCTCAAACTTGCTGCTTTGTCCCACACAGATGTGCCTAATTGAGTTTGGTAACACCTTAATCCCATGTGAGTTAAGTTTGTGTATCACACTGGCACTGCTTTTTAATCAATTAGAAAGTACTAGCAGTTGTTGAGATGTATCATTCCAATTTAATTCTCCACATACAGCTCTTGTACACCAACTTTCTATGTTAGATTGAGCTTCTGTTAGACATTTTGCTTGCTTTCATACATAAGACATATTAAAGACATTTTAGTACACGCAGTAAGTGTAAATAGGCATGTTCCTGTATTACTGATCAGCTTTACAGAAGGTCACTTCTATCACAAGGGAACAAACAGATATCTTCGCTTGCACTTGCCTTCAGTTTCAAACTAACCTGAGAGGCCAGTTTCCCTACAGCTGGCTTAAGATCTGCTGTTCAGACTTGAAACATTTCATACTGTGCAGACTTCTTCTGTATCATTGAGTTTCACAGAATAGGAAGCAGGCTGACTCCATATTTTCTGCTAGAAGTTAAAACTTTTAATATAATGTTCTTTAAAAGGACAGTTATTTGCATTATCAACAATTTCACTGGGAGAAAGTGAGATCATTTCAGTTTTGCACTAGAAGCATTTTTAGAAAACCTGCATGTTAGCTATGAAATAAGCTCTCCAAGTTTGTTCCTACACTACCATTTTCATTATATTAACTTTCAACAAGACAGCATAGCTGTGATAGAGATGTAGATTAGTACTTCTCTCTTCTGTGTCCAACTGTGTTTCTACATTTTTTTCATGCATGAAAAGTAACTGGATAATATTTTGTTTCATAAATGTGATCTAAGGAAGCAGAGTTGATCCCATCCTTTCAGCACCAAAGTTTTAGTTAATGCACAAGTACCATTAACCTCAGGGAAGGAAGTCAGCAAATGTCATGTCTAGTAAGAAGGAAGACATTTCAGATGAGGATATAGAAACACAGAAATGAATTAGGGTGTGACCATAACTGAATGGTCCATCTATAGTCACAGGAATTATTTATCTGGTTTGGGTTATCACAAATACAGTAACACTGTGCATACCACCTACCCATGACTTGCATGGACAGTAAGATAAAGCTGCTTCTGTGAATTTACATGGTAAATTTGAAGATTCAGATAACATTTTTTATTAAAAGCAGCAGCCCATCTCTGCTTGAAATGGCCCTTGGCTAAATATTACTAGTGAGCAATAAGCACTGAAACAATCAGATTATATCCTAGTTATTCTGTAACTAGCTGTTCTATAATATCCTATTATATCCTATCCTATCCCGTACTATGGGGATAGTCTGCTGGAAGTCTTAGAACTCCTAGGAAGCAAAACACAACATTTCAAAACGTACACAAAATAAGCTTCAGGAGCACCTATAGTTAATCTACCCTTTGTTTCCAGTGAAAGAGGCTGCAGCTTTAAGCAGCTGTTGAGGTGCGCCTGGCACATGCAGCGGTCACCTCGCACTCTGTCACAAGGACCTGTAGCCCTGTTCTGTCCCACGCAGTGCAGAGAGATAGCGGGTACACCATGATCAAGTTCTGTTCCCCTGCCTCCTGTCCACAAATATAAATCATTCCTGTTTCTTTTTAAAGTTCCTACAATGAATGTGGGATCTTTGTTCGCAGGCAACTAGAGCTATTTTCAAAATGAAGATAGCAGCAAATACAGCTGCTATCCTGTTTAGAAACAAATATATAATGCTCACAGTTTTCTCAACTTCACAGCTTGATGGCAAACAACATGTTTCCACATTCCTTTTAAACTGGAGTATCATGTTTCTTAACTTGGCATTATGACATGAACAGGAAGGACTAGTCACCGTGATTGCTTGTAGGTAGAAGGGCCAGCTTGTGCTGAGGTCCACTGCCATCTTGTGTCCCAGCATCAAACATTTTTTGCTCTTAGGATCTTTGTTCTAGCTCTGTACATGGAAATCTCATCTTTAACTCTCCAGCTGTCAAGCATGTAAAAAAATCAGGTGTTTATGAAGTCAGCTATGGTAGAACTGGCAGTATTGTGCATTTAACATGCTTTCATATGGGGAGGGAATGAAGTTTATTAAGGCAGTAGCAGAACATGGAAAGATGTACTATATAATCAGATGTGTGTCTCTTTCCAACAGCTACAGCACTACATCTCTGTGTGAACTGTCTGCCAATGAAACCAAGAATAATGAAAAAGATGACCCCTTAATCGTGGATGAGATGCCATTTCTCAGCCTGATACCCAGAGATATTCTTTCTGATTATGAAGAAAGCAGTGTCATTCAGGAAGTGCGTAAAGAGTTAGAAAGTCTGGAGGACCAAGCAGGTTTGAAGCCTGAGCCTGACTCAGCTCAAGATCTGTTTTTGGGAGATGAAATTTGAAGTCCAAGCACCAGTTTAATTGGTTATTTCTAGAAATTTTTGTCTAGTGTCTTGCTTATATAAACCCTAAACACATACTGCTGGATAGAAGTGCAATAAACAAGGTCTTCAGTGAGCATCCTTTTCTGGACACCAAACCCGCATGTTCAAATTAGTGTTGAATTCATTCAATCCTTGGACCAAACCTGCTGTCAAAGACAAATGAAAAAATATATCAGTGTTTCTTCTGGATTAGTACTTTCCCCTTGTACATTAGAAATACGCTTATCAGTGCTTGTACTCATTAAAAAATACACATAAGCATAAATAATCTTAAGTTATTAGTGACCGTAGAAGTGACTTTTGAGTACGTGTATTTAGAATCGTTTCTTTTACTAGGGTAAGAACCATCTACTTTGGACTGTTTTAGTCATTGATTTTAAGCAATTTTTTATTTTTTTATTTAGAAAATATAATCAGTGAAGCTGCAACATACAGATTCTGGGTGTCATGTCCATCCATCTGTCCGTCCGTGTCTCCTTCCCCCCCCCCCCCCAATGGAAGGATGGAAAAGATAAAGGATGCTCACGCTTCTAGATGAATATACCCAGAGCTTCTTTTCAGCTGTGTACAATGGATGCCATCTGTCCTGCAGGAGCCTTCAGTGTAACTTAAGAACTGGTGTTCCACAGCTAGAGTATCCCTTGAGTTTTATACTTCGATATACAATGGTTGTTGGCCTCCCCCACTACATAACGGGCATGCTATCCAAAAAAAAAAAAAAAAAGCCTACAGCACTTTCCATATAAATAACATAGTGTGTACATACTTTGTCCATAACACACAGTGGTTTATATATGGGAACTTTCAGCTTCACCGCTCAGGGCTCCATCTCTCAAGGGCAAAATATACTATTTAAAATTGCAGAACAAACAGTGAAATGGGTTGAATGTAAAGAATATAGATTCTCTGTTATTCAGGGTACATATTCAGTGTACAAGTATCAATACATAGGAGAATAGTGGAGCTGCAGTTACAAGGCTATGCCTAAGCTAGAGCTAAATACAGTGCCACATATGGCAGCATTCTGCACTACATGAACATACCTTCTTGGGTAATGTCAATTAAAGGATCTGTTGACTATACTCCATCATCACCTACCCTTTTTGAGACAGAGGCAGTGAACATGAATTCATTACTTCAGTTTAGCAGTAAGACATCCTGAATAGCTTCTTGCATTTAGAGACTTGTGCTTCTCCTACTTGATTCTGTTACATCCAGAGAAAATTCTTTGAGAAATGGTTTGTGCTTTTAATACACTTCATAGGCATAAATCTGTGCATGTTACAAAATGTGATTGTCATTACCATCTTAACAGGTCATTGACTTAAGAAATCAATAGCAAGCTAAGAGTAAAATCCAATCCAAACTCCCCAGTTCCCAGCTGTCTCAACAAACAGTTTGCTACAATGGCTCTTCTGCTATTGATGGTTTTCTGGGGTATAGATTTCACCACCTGTAATTGCACATGGTAAAAGATGACATGAGGCTCCAGCTGAGTAACTTTTCACAAAGCTTCTTCCCAAATAACCCCTACTGCTGTGTCTAATTTGAAACAGTAGAGCACCAATAACGTAACAACAGCAGCTACAAGACTGCGCTACTAGCCTGCAAGTCTTTCACTGCTTCTGGTCTATGAAAGCTTTTCAACAAATTCCTTGGGTACCAGAATTAATGTTAACCATTATCATTATGAACAGGAAGGACATTTCATCAGAGCAGTCTTTTAGCTTAAGGATTCATTTCTACCACCAATTCTCACACCAACAGACGCACACATACACATGCTCTCAGAGTTCACTGAATTTACCTTTCCTTTCTGTCCCTAATAAAATCACTGCACTTTAGAGACAGCCCATCTATACAAAGAGAAGGAATTAAATATCATTGCAATTTTCCTGTTAAAATACTGCATGAGAGCAATAATGGTCCGTAAATACTGCCCTACTTAAGGATGTTACTCTCCCTTCAAGTTTCTTGATGCATCAATCCCTGAAAGTTAAAGTGCTGGTATTCATCAGAAGTTCAGTAAGCTTTCTGCTGAACTGAGTTAGAAATTCAAGGCTTTTTGTTTCTTTAAAATGCCCATGGTCAAACTCAAAAATGTTTGAACTTATCAGAATGTAAAGCAGATGCTAAAAAGTGTCTCCCAGAACAACCCAGAACATATTCCAGTACACTTATGCAGAAGGAAGTGCACCACTGGACAGGAAATCATTATAAGGATGCCCCTCGGTCCCCTATCCAGATTTCTGTCAAGACTTACAGGTTTAAAATTAACTTTGAAGAAGTTCTCAGCAGACATTTCCCAAATAGGGCTAGAGATTAAGCAAGCAGTTTTTGGAAATCTTTTCTTAACCCTACTTTATTCCATCTCTAGATTTTTGCCCCTCCAAATATCTGAGTTTGAAGAAAATTCATGACCCATTTGATAGTTAATTTTTTTTTTCCTCTTCCAAAACCTCCAAGGATCCTTCAGCAGTCTATATGCATATGTAAATGGTAGTTTAATGAAGTACTCTTACCTACTGGGTGGTACTCACTCTACACCTCCTTTGCTCCTGCTTCCACCTCATCTATGTTGGACAAGAGGTGGCACAGGTCAAACAGAAGAGGAAGAATGAGGGAATTCTTCTGCACAGTGCCTGGTTCTCAAGCTGCCAGATTCTGCAGGATTTTTAGGCTGCTGTGGGTCAGCATGCAAGGAAGAACTGAACATTCAGTTATTCAAAATCCTTTTTCCTCTCTGGAGCAGAACTTAGCTGCCAATCATTTCTGGAGCATAGAAGTTTCATT
This sequence comes from Pelecanus crispus, assembly GCF_030463565.1. NCBI lineage: Eukaryota > Metazoa > Chordata > Aves > Pelecaniformes > Pelecanidae > Pelecanus > Pelecanus crispus. The sequence continues at coordinate 12,074,709 of NC_134648.1, forward strand.
GGTGAGGAATTCAATTCTGGAAAAGGAAACTTACAGCTGAAGACAAATTTAGTGTGAATATACGTGAAGAGGAGCAGCATACAGGCTACAAAACACTTCCTACAATACTGTTACATGCAGGGGTGTGTGTACATATACACACATATATACACACAGCCATACAATTCTGACATTGCCTTGGAAAAGTCTGTAATTCCAAGAAATAATTCCATAATTTTTCAAGTAAAAACCACAGCATTTAATGATTAAAATAACACAACAGAATGAACAAATGTTTTATTGGCATGTTCATTGTTGTAAACAGCATCTGGCATGAAAAAGTTTACCAAAATCTTTTGATTGTTATAAATTAGGTGGTTTTCCAAAAACTACGGAGAATTGTTCTCTATTGATCTTTATGGACCAAAGCAAAAAAATTGCTGTTCCTAGGCTTTGCAATGAAATCATGTTGACTGTATCAGTCTTTGCACCACAACCTGAACTACCGAGTTTATATGTTGAGGTGTTAGAGGTTGCCCCAATATTTGACTACATATAGCTAAGGAATCAACTCCGGGAAAAAGAAAATGACTTTCAGTGGGTGGAGACGATGCAAACTTGTAATAGTCTCAAAACCAAAATGTACAAAAAGTAGCAGAACAAAACAAAAACTTCATTAACAAGGGGAAATACAACCCTAAAGTACCCAGCATTGTCAAACATAAAATGAATACAAATTTAAATAGGCAACTATACTTCCAAATGTACACAATGAATGTTGATATGTGAAAAGAAATACCATGGTAAGTAGCTGAACTGCAGTTCTGTTGCATGGATAGGGCAAATTTTATTTACACATTGAACGCAATATAATAGAGCTGCTCATCGGCTTCCATAACCCATTAAAAACCAGTTTACCTTACAAGAGGACTTCTGCAAAATGAAGCAACACCTGCAGGCAGCTTTCTGCAGACACCTCTCAGCCTACCTGTTTTATGGAAGAATATTCTAAAAGCTTAACTTGCGGCACTTCCATTTCATCTGCGACCCTTTTCTGCTGCTTTTCTAGAACCAATGTGTTAACATTTACTTCAGACTCTCTGATGAGGTAATGCGTGTATCAGTGAAACAAACAGAAAAAAGGATTCTTTCATGGCCTTTGCACAGCTTTTATTATTAAGCTATGAGTATCCTGTTTGAGGCTAGTTTCACTAGCTACTATGTGCACACTGTCCTCAAAAATTTCCACTCGTTTCCCTCCCCGCCCACTTTTTAGTTCTAATCTTTTATTTGCACATCCCTTTTAGCTTTACAGTACATTTGACTATAGTGCACAACATGATTCCAAGTCAAACAGTGACCCAATGGGGCACTGCGCTTCTGATTGGTAACACAGCCCAATCAGTGCTGGTGTCAGCGCTTTACACCTAATGAGTGTCCTGCCGTAATGGCACTACACAGTAGTAGTGAACCTTTTTATTTTAACAAAAAAATTCCCCAGGGAAAATGCTATAGCAAGTATCAGTCTTGAGTCAAATCTTTATTTGGTGCTCCATCCAGATAAATTTTTAGTGCTTTTTCTTTACGAGGAGAGTAGGTTACCCGGTGTCCAGTTTTCTGGAGTCTGCTGCTTTCTTTTTTCATCAGTTCATTTCTCTGCTCATCTGTTAATTCCATTAATTCTTCAGTTTTATCTCTAAAATGAAAAACAGATGTAAAAATTCAAAGACCACAATTAGATTTCTGTAATTTTTTCACTTGGAGCAACTTAGTAAAAAACACAACAAAGCATAATACTCCTTACAGATTACTTTCCTCTCCAGAAACTAACAATCTGTCTAAACCTGCTTTTCTAACAGAGATGTTCAGTATTCTGACAGCAGACCCAGGGGAAAGCCACAGAAACAAGTCGATACTCCTTCGTCTACCTTGTAAGTCCTATTCTTTATAGACAACTATGACTCTGGTCTTTACTCAGTCACAGTACCAACAGCTGGAAGCAGCATGTCAGCCAGCCCCTCCTAGAAACTACCAGCTGCTCTCCCAAACCATTTTCTTCAAGGCCAGCACATTATCAAACAGCTGTCTTCCCCAAACTCACATGTAATTATGAAAAATACTGGAGGAGCAATGTGTTCATGAGGTTGCCCCACCCACCAAGTTTAGGAGAAATGACAATATTCAAGCTCTCAGTCCTCAAATACTGAGCTTTGGGCTATTGCCACCAGCTGATGAACGTTTTTCATGTTAACAAAATTTTTATCGTAACATCCTTTCCACAGAAGTTATACTAATTTCTCAAAGAAATAAACTCAGGAAATAAGATCCTTGCTCTCTAAAACCTATGACAAGACTCTCACAGACTCAAGGGATATGGTTCTACTTTAAGAGATTAAATCCAGATACACACCCAAGCACAGCAACTAGTTTTGCATTCAGCTTTATTTTCAACGGTTTGGGAGGGAGGACTGAGTAAAAGGGTGCAGTGTTTGTTTTCTTAAACAATAAACATAATTAATGTTCAGATTTTTAGGAAACTGAGGAGCACAAACATTTCAGCTCAGTGTTTTAAACCCCCCTTTCCTTTAAGACAACAGAAGAATATTTTTATGCTTCTGTTGATTATATCACCCCTCAAATCTTATACACAGATTTTTTTGCATGGTTTACTATACTGTAATCAAATACATACCTATAAAATATTACTGCACCATCATCACAAATGTACAGAGGCCAGACATTCAATGTAGATACTTTAGGATTCCAGTCCAGGTCTTGGTGAATCTCTAGTATGGAAATGTCGCATGGAAACGTTCCTCTACCCTGAGAGGAAGCAATTACTTAGTGAATAAAAAAAAACTCACAATCACACATCCATGCCATTAAAAGGTAAAACCAGACAAAATCTTACTTACCTTTGCAAATTCTATGTTTTCTAAGGGTATTCCGCTTATTTCACTCAGCTGTAAATTGAAGAAAAACGGTGGATTTAATACTATTCCACAACAACGTTATGCACTGTCTACATAAAGTCAACAGACCTGCCAAATCTAGAAGTCAATTAAAAATATTCAAAAGTCCTCCAATGATCCAAAGTATTCGTACAAAATTAGTGACAAGGTACAAATTTTTTACCTTTTTGAAGTTACTAGTGAGTCACAAGTGATACCTGCTGTGATCACACTTCTCTTAACAGTGAAGGGATGACAGGAAAAGGTTAATAGAAAAAATGAATAACATCCAAGTTCCAAGACACAAAGAGACCAACTGCCTCAAGTTAAACCTTCATGTGCATCAGTTAGCCCTCAGCAGCTTCCCTGTACGAAATGAAAGCTATTATCAAGTCAATCCGGGAGCAGGCAAAGCCGTAAAATATGCACAACAAACCCATCTCCACACACCTGCACTTCCTACCATAACAATCCCACAGTTCCCCAACAAGCACCACTGGCTGCTCTTCCCCCTCGCAACTGCCCCTGCCGTGCACCGAGCGCACGATCCATCCCCTGCCCCCCACTGCCACTGCCCAGTCCTACCTAGCACCCGTCACTGGGTCACCTGGCTGTGCCTGCCACGGCCTCGGTGGAGCCCTCCCTCCACTGAGCAGTCTCATGGTGCACACAGGCTCATCACTGCCTCACCCTTAACTCAAGTGCGGGCTGCAGTCTCGTCTCCATGGCAATGCAGACACTAACTTAGATTTGCCTTTATCTCTGGCTGCTTGTTTTCCCAAAACTTGAAGAGATTTCCCCTCTAAGATTCTTGCCTCCTTCAAATCCACTGTTAAAACAGACATGTTCGAATTAAACTGATGGTGAGAACACACTAACAGCCAGTCTAATTCTCTAACTCTCATTTCCTTAGGAAACTAGGATAAGCAAACAATACTGACAAAAGCCAGACAAATTCTAAAATGTATTAGCCCTGCACTCTGCTAATAAAATTTGTCTGAAACAAGAGCTGGCTGAACACATCTATTACTACAGCTGTGTCAAATTCAGACTTCTGTTATTACTGGTGGGAATAAGAAGATTAAGGTGTCTCAAAGAGAATGCTGCTAAAATTGCTCCCTGCACATCAATTCTTAAGACAAGAAAACATGAAGAGCCAACTATTTCTTCAGATACAAGTGAAGAGGAAATCTTGAAGACTGCATGAAAGAACCTGTAGTCATAACTTCATTTCTACCTGAAGAATACAAGAAATCAGTCTGTAGCTTAATCTGTGTACATACACAAATCCAAGGCTGTTGCATTCTGTGGTAGCTGAAGTGTTCCTCTTTTCAGCCTATGAACTAAGCCCTAACTTACAAATGCTGAGTGTTTCAGTAAGGTAAGACTTTGGCAGACTTCACTGATACTAGGATTTTTGCTGACCTCAACATCCAAGGTGGCCTTCTTACACCTGGGTATTGCCACATACAAATAACCATTTCTCTAAGAGCAGAACCCTGTGATATACTGGATTAATAAAATAGTCTCAATACGAGACACACTTCTACTCTAGACTTCTGCTAGGATGGAACATGTCTGCTTACCTGTTAGAGGGTTCTGGCCTTAAGGCGGGGGGGGGGGGGGGGAGGAAAACCCCATACCAAAGCCATATTTCTTTCCAATCAAAATACAGTTCAAGCTACTTGGTACAGTTACACTGTCCCTGAGCAACAGCTCTCAAATTCACATATGAAGAGGCTGAGAGGTTTGGTATTTTGGGACACCAAAATACTGACTTGAAAAAACAAAGTGACAATAGTTTAGCTTTTCTTTCACATGTGTTTTTCCCAGGATAAGGGACACAGGTAATATCATGCTGCTTCAACTTCAAGATATGACTTTTTCTTTTGTCATGCATTCACTTGAATACTTTGACACCAGACCATTATATAAAACTAAGAACTAAAGCTGATTAATTCCTATGGTTTTGGTAATAGGATGGGACAGGTTCTCAGTTCCTGGGAAAAAGAAATATTCGGCATGCAACCAGATTTTTGTAGCTATGACATCTCTGTGCTTCCCAACAGAGGACATCAACAAGGCTCTTGGAAACCACAAGAAACTTGCATCATGTTACACATTTTACCTTCTCTCTTAATTCTTCAACACTGCTGCTTTCTAGCACTACTTCCTGGAAAGAATCTAGTTTCATCTCTGATGGCCTCCATCGTCTTGATAAAACAGCAAGTTGTGACATTGATTTCATCTTTTCTATTCCTAGGAAAGAAAGAAATTTATTATATTAACACCACAAAATGTTCTATTTAGAATTAGGGGTTTTCCATAGCATAAGCATATTCAAAAAATGGAAGAGGGCACTACATGTACACACACAAACTAAGTAACCCAGTAAGTGTGCTGCAAGTAGTCCACCAAAAAAAAAAAAAAAAAGAAACCAAAACCCCAACCAAACCCAAAAACAGGGTAAGGGACTAGGATTTAGTTGAACTTCTCTTTGTTATCAACTCCTTTCCAGGAATTTTTCCTAGGCAGCATCTCTTATGAGCCACACAATTTACTCCTCTTAAAAGCACCCAGCTCAGTTATACATACAATATCTATCCACCTCATCAGAGGCTGACCTCCAGATCTTGCATTTGCATGAGACCTTCCTCAGCAATCTGGTATTTATTCATGTGCTTCACTTACTTTCTAAAATAAGCTTTCCACGTTTGACTTCTGGATTTCACACATGAACTATACACTTGTTATTAAAGCCTACTTTACACCTACCACCTTGAAGAGTTTTAGTATGTACTGCTTCCAGCCTTTTTATATCAGTTTCAGGTCAACAGCTTTCTCTGGTTGACAAGGTAATACTGTTAATGTTACAATCAGATGAGCAGAAGTGATAGCAAAGGGCTGATTTCATTTTTATTTTAAATCAGTCTATAATTTTGTAATTAAGCATGCCAAACTTGCTGCTTAAACATTTATGTCTACCTTTACCATGCTTGTTTTGCATGAAACTACCACCACTGTTTAAGCTTCTCCCTAAATACCTTCTACAATCTTGCCTATGACTATATTTGTGCTGCCCTTCAACGCTAACTTATTGTCCAAAATGAAGATACAGCCACCTAGTGCTTCTTGGCATTTATTTCAAGTCTGGGGCAATTACGTAAGTTTTCTTCAGAGCCACAGAATAACTAATTTAAATATGTCTGCAACAGTGTGATGTAAAGCTGCTATGCTAAGAAACTTAACTGTAAATTATTCTAAGTTGCCTTATTTACTTGCCTAATGTCTTCAGTGTTTAGCTGAAGAAGAAGATGAAAGCAATGGTGATGGTGAGCTGAAGAAGAAGATGAAAGCAATGGTGATGGTGGAAGGCCTTACAAACCCTGACTTAAAGCAGTTGCCTTTATACTCTTTCCAGCAACCTCTGTGGTAGCAGCAGGTACATACAACTTAATTTTCACAGAATATAGAGGGATCTAGCTGCATCTTCTATAACTGGATTAAAGTAGCACCTTTTGGGCAGAGCTAGACAGTTACACAAGATATTGCAGAATACTTGGAAGGCCTGTAGTCTATAACATGGCATGTCTGTGAACTAGGTGGGCTGCAGTGGTCTAAAAAGTAGTACCTCCAAGACCTACTCACTACAGAAACAGTACAGCAATTAATCTAAAACTAATCCAAAAATATTTAAAACTGCAAAGTTTCAACTGAAGTACAAGCTGATACGTATGTCTATAGGAATCTGCAGGCCTCCTGAACCTCCCACATTCATTTCAAATTTTTGTACTTGCATTGGCACGATTTTGTTAAAGATTAAGAATACCAGCATTGAACACAGCTGCCAAAATACTGGAGTAACAGCAAAATGAGACTTCTTAAGCCAGATATGCTTGTGAAGAAAGTTCCTGAGTGAATGGAATTCACATTCTTCATCTATCCATTAACAGAAATATCTGTTAATCTAGAGGAAAAAGCATGGCCTACTTTTTTCCTCCCTTAAGTTATGCTTTTGCATTCACAATCCAAATTTTAAGTGTATATGCAAAGGATAGCTTAAGAAATGCCATATTTTAAACAATATTTAAGCAGAATTTAAGAAATAATCTGCTCTCTAACATTTAATCCAAAGTTGTTTTGATGACCAAGGTCTGTTCAAAAAGTTAGCACTTCGTGACAGAAGATGAGTGTTTTTTCACTGCTGTCTGAAAAATACTAAATGACTTAACAGCTGTGCTGACTTTAAAACCAAATTATGTATGTATTATAGATATACATATACACATACATATATATTTCAGCTAACTACAAGCATCACCAATACTAGTCCAAAAATCAAATACAAATGAAAACTAACATATAGGCATTCCTACAGATTTTATTTACAATGAAAACATACACATTAAAAAACCTGCCTACAGTACTACAGTACGTCCAGAAGTTTCCAATAAACCTACAAAACAGTACTGCTATTAGACCTTTAGCACATTGCAGTCATGGGAAATCTGCACTTGCACAATGCCCCCTCCCAAGCTTTATGCAAAGCTTTTATTATTTTTCTTTTTGCTTTTCTTTTTCCTAATAAAATGCTATTAAAATGCCAGTAATAGTCTTTAAAAAAGGAAAAAGGAAAGTAGATTTTCCAATATTCTTTCTCTAAAGAAAAAAAAATCTCTAACATTATCTTTACTTTCTCTTGACATTATATCGTTATTACCATCAAGTATTTCTAAGAAGACCTCCCAATTGCTTGAAATATTGATATCTTCTTCATAGATATGATAGTCCAGAAACACAGTGCCCGGGTTCTTCCAGGTTTTCTTTCGTAGGCGAAACCTGTAAATATATCACAAAGAAAACACTTGAGCTTTTATCTGCTCATTAACACCACTGCCAGAGATCAAAACTGAGTATTTTCTGACAAAAATGAAATACAACTCATTTATACAAGGTTTGGTTAGGTTTATAAGGAATGAGTTTAATATTCTGAAATAGTCCTGACAGCAAGGTATCACGACTGGCTCTTAGTGCTGCATCATTCATAAACACAAGGAAGACAAGCCTGTGCTGTGCTTGTTCAGTGCAAGAAACATGTAAGGGTTTAGAGGAAGAAAACAAGTTTCCTATTTAGGACAGGAAAACAGAATATTCCCAAATACGTCTGACAGTTTTGCTGCTCTTTTTTTTTTTTCTTTCTTTCTTCGTCTTTGGAGGGGAAAGTGGGGAACAAGGGGAGAGGGAGAAGATTAGAAGAGGATTGGTGTCCGATTTATGTACTTAGTTCTACTGCATCAATCCAGTGACAATATAAAAGAATGAGCTTTGATTTAGATACAGAGGTAAATAAAGGTATGAACAACTAAAATGAGATTAAGCACAAGTACAAAACTGTAGCTGTAATGGTTTCTCCACACAAAAGCAGACAAGATTTTGTGATATGCCCCATATTACAGGGCACTAGAGAACATAACCCAAGCACAGCAGTCAAAAATGCTTTGGCCCAGTCATGGCAAGGAAAGGAGAAAAAAAACTGGTCCAGATCTAGGTTTCTACTCCTTTTCTCAACAGGAAAGGGCCAATACTTGTCTTCCAATGTTTTGCTCCAGCCTGATTTTAGGCATATGGCAAGGCCCCACCAGCTTGCTTACCACACCTTACAGGTTTTTCTTCATACCAGTGAATACAGTGTCAGCTATTCCACAGTACATACCGCATCACGAGAGTATGTGGAATCAAGGCCCCGAAGCGAGTTCAGCCTTGATGAGAGAACCAATTACGGGTAAAAGGAAGATGGTGCTGGATCGATGCTGTACACACACCCTATGATAATGCGCAAGGCAGTTTGCTGCAGTGAGTCTGCATCTAGAGAGAAGGTGGCTTTTTTGTGAACTGATTTACTTTAATGCTCTCCTTTCTGAAGAAAATCATCCTTAGAGAGAATAAAACTTCTCAGATCTAAACCTGTAGACATGTTGCACACAGGCAATTCTATGTAAATATTATTCCCCATATCATTCTACATGAGATGAAAGCCAAGAATTGCTAAATTAATCTTTGTATTCACAATGTGATTCAAAGACCACAGTAACTTATTTCTGCTCCTTTCATAACTTCCTTTCTCCACAAGAGAAACAAACCCACATTTTAAAGTAATATTTAATCATGTAACTTCAACGGATTGCAGTCTATTTACCTGTCAATTGTCAAGTCTAGGCCACATTGTTCTCGAAGCTGAGGAAGCAGCTCCTCTTTTGACTGTCGGACAGTCATTCCTTTAGCAAAAACTGCATCTAGAAGAAACTTGCATGGCTGTGAACATAAATAGAAAGTGATTAAGACTTTTTTTTTTAATATAAGAAAGTACATTTGCATCCTGTTCATGTTTTGTGACCAGTCCCATCCACCTAGCAAAATGACCATAAGAATGCTTTTCATAAACAAGGCAGGCAATGAATTGATTAAAATTAGGTTTAACTACTTTGTGTAGCAGCAACCCTTTGGCAGGTCATTCAAACACTCTGAACGCACGCCACTGCAGAAATAGCATCTTGTGTCTGTATTACTAATTGCTACCATTATATTAACATTCTAAACAATTTGAAAGGGGCTTTTAAATTAAATAAGCCATATGGTAATAAAAATGCCACTTTCTTGGCTTTCATTGGTCAGACAGACCAGAATGGCATGACTGGAAGTTACTTTTAAATTTATCTTATTCCCTGCTTTATCAGCTCAGCTTCAATCTCTTATGCTTATCCATTATTAGTATGTGTTCTGCAGTTTGGTCCAAAAAATAAAACCAAATTAAGGTGCGTACAAAGTCAGCTTTTAAAGACTGCCATCTAGATTTTTTTTTTTTTTTTAAATACTTTTCATGTCCCAAAAGATGTAACAAGCAAGCAAGTTGTGTTATTGCAAGAGAGGCATTTTTGTTTGAGGCTTGTCTTACACAGAGAGGACTATTATCCAACTAACCATTCTGATAAGCACTGTCTGCACTGCATGAATGTGACAAATTATATCAGTACAATATTACTTGAAACTGCAACCATGAGCAAAAACAGTTTCTTATTGGGAAAGAATTCTATATGACTTTCATACATTTAAGGAAAACAAAGAAACAATTAGTTTCATTTGTCCTCCATTTACACTGCAGAAATAGAGACACTGAAGAGAGATCACATTCCAATTGTATACTTGGAACAGCATAAACAGAAATAACAGCATAAACAGAAATAATCTCCAGTTCCCTTTCTAAATCCAGGAAAACTTGCAGGAAAATGCAGAGAAAAGAGGGACTTCCTTTCTTCCCAAGATTTCAGAGGAAAACCTTGGTCAACACACACATTAATATTTTCATGAATCAATCCTGAATTATTCAACACCTTACCTCTGGCTCATTTACCAAAAGCTGATACACTTTGACTCTGTATTCACCCTTCTTAAGGGCTCTTCCAAGTCTAATAGTTATCTAGAAGGAAAAAGGAGTACCTGTTAGAACTGATATCAAAATCAAAATTACATTTTGTAACATATTAGCAAGACCAATGTAATGATTTCACCTTGCAAGTGAACAAAAAGTTGGAAATTATGTTCTTAAGTTTGTCTATATTGTACCAATATAATTTTTAATTATTCAAAATAACTTCTGAATCACCTTATTGTCATCAGAAAATGATGAGAGTGTCTCATTCAGCCGAACACTCTCAAACTCTTGATTGCTGGCATAGACTCTGAAGACTTTGAAGTGAGAAGATGGAACCCCAACAAAAGGCTCCAAATGTTGCTTGAAGGCAGACAGTGTAATTCTTTTATCAACGTGCACCATCAGCCCTAAGCAAAAATAAAGATAAAAATGGCATGAAACACCGCACTACCAAAAAAAAAAAAGCACTCTAGTGTATTATTTCCATATATTCACAGTTACCACTTGCAGCAAAACAGCACTGAAAAGTCAGAGTTATAGTTAATGGCCACATTTACATTTTATCTGAGGGTGTTACTGTAAGAGCTTTGCTGTATTTTAAGTGTTTATGTGAAGATGCTCCTGGAAGACACAGCAGTTCCAAACTGCACTATTTTGCAATCAGAGAAGCAGAGGAGCAAAGTAAGACAATTCAGTAAGACAAGTAGAGAGAATCAGATGGAGCGTTTGCAGATAATCCCCCTACAGGATTCTCTTGCCTCAAGGGAGAGACAGAAGTGCTTCTGAGTTGGGACTGGCCAGGCAGATACCACCAAACCTTTTTTTCCCTCCTGGCTTTCACGATTAAAAAGTTTGGTTAACTCTGTGTTCTGGAAGGCCACATGGTATCACAAGGCAAGCTCAAGTCTACATTAAGGGACTTTTTCATGGAATACTTTTGTAATTAAGGAACAGATACTGTAGTAGTATGAAATTCTGGAAAGTAAAGTGAATAGTTTAGAAATTGTGTTCCTTAATATATCCAATTTGGACTATGCTACAAACTACAGTATGTTTATATTGTGTCATGACTCATTAGAATTAAAAAACTGCTATTCAGAATATTTAACTGAACAAATAAATTATTTGAATTATAAATCCATTCATGTTGTCATACTAAAAATACATAAAAGCTGTCCCCTCAGGATAATAATTTATACAGTGTACTATGAAAGCATCAAAATTACTGTAAACAAATAATTCCTGCATCCAACTAGTCCTACCAAGAAAAAAGGGAAAAATTAAAGTAGCTCAAGATTAGCCCCAAAGAAAGATCCTTCCAGGCTAAAGGATTAATTTTATTAAAACTTTAGTAGCTGCAATTAAATTTCTGTGGTTTTAAAAATGAAAACGTTTGTTCACCAAAATAAAAGAGAAAAAAAGATTCTACTCTTTTTCTATTATTATTACATCAGGACTTCTGGACTGACAGGAAAACCTTTGCCTTACAAAATATTTATCTTATAACCTGCTATTCTTTAATTATTCTTCTGTTAGTTATAAAACATACACAGGTACTGAGCATTGCTGAAATGATTTACCTTTATGACAACTGATATGCTACTTAGGCTTTTACAGTTAACTTGTTCAGACACCTTCATGTCAGCCATACACTTCATTGTACCTACTGTACTTCAGTCAATGAAAAGCAGCAGACTACTGAATTAAATGATCAATATCAAGTATATTTGAACTTTCTTTACCACCAAATAGCTAGGAGTTTTCAGGTTTGTTTATCTAAATGTTAACAGATTTATTGCTCTGTGAACCACAGTAAATAACTGCATTCTGAAACAGGTGCTGCATCATCATATGCAACTATTTTCCTTTCACTGGAAGACAACTCAGCTTGCTCTCTTGAAAACACTTTCAACATAAGGAAATATATGTATCAGAGGTAGCTTTTCATTTTCTTGAAAACAAAAAGCAAGATACTGTTCAAATATGTAATCACTTATTACAAGATCAAAATTAGACTAGATTTTTGCTGAACATGACACCATGTCCCATCTTTGCACTTTCATTAGCTTTAATTTGACATATAATCAAGTTTTTCAATACTATCATTAGACTTTTTAACACAGCATATCAATTAGTATATAATAGTATATAGTATATAATTAGTATATAATAGTAATAAAAGCCGGATTATTTTAAGGCCCTTGAAAAAATACATACATTTTTGCCCTTCTCCTGAACCTTCATCTGCAGAGTAGGGTTCTGACTTAAAATACATATATTGTGCTTCTCCTCTGCTCTTGCCACTTTCATCGTATTCACTATCTGTTCCAGAATCTTCTTCTGCTGTGTCCCAGGTTTCTTTCTTCCCCTGATTTGCTTTTGATCGCCTGCTACTTGTGATACTATGAGAATCAAGCCCATTAGCCAAGGGAAGTGGGGCACTGTCCACATTGCATAAAGTATCACTGCTATGACTGGAGCTGAGGATATCACTGTCCACTGAACTTGTACTCCTGTCATTATTTACGTCTGAATCTGACCGTTCCTCAGACTGGAGATTTTCTGGATCGGAAATCTGAATTTGGTTTTCAAGTTCTCTGTTTTCTGCTGATGCTGAAGAGTCTATTTCATTTAAAGGTGATTCAATGTTTTCAAAATCACTGGCTTCTGTGCTTTTGCTGCTGTCTCCATTATCCCCCTCCTGTTGCTGCTGCAGTGACAAGCTTTTAAGCTTTTCGGTGCTTTCTTCCAGAATTGCCTCTACAGATTTCATATTACCTACAGGTCCTTTTACTCTTTCACAGGCTTCATCCAAGTTGCCTGAATCTCCACTAGACTTCTGATAAACTGCTCGTCTAAATTGAGATCCAGGTGATTGCTCTGGTAATGAAACATATAGTCTGATTGTATTTGCATGACGATCCAAAAGTTTCCATAAATGGGAATCTGTATAGGCCACATGACGATCCAAAGACTCTGAGCTTTCAATAAATACCTGAACATAAAATAATGAGTGTTTTATCATGTAGCGTTATTTTAAATAAAAGTAAAAGCAACAATAGCAAACAGATAGGACTGAGCACACATTAGAAATCAGGTCACTAAGAAACATAATCTTTTATAAAAAAATTAAAATACATGTTCAGAAAAAGATAGACTAAGGAGTCTGTAGTTTAATAATGATTTCACTTTTCCTTATTTTCATAATCATGTTAAGATTGGAGTGAACTGTAACCAGATTGACCAGCTGCAGTAAACATTTTTATGTTCAGAAGCATATTTATATATCACTTCATGTGCATCCTTCACCTGTACACTAACACTAGTATGGTAGCAATAAGCTCCAGAACTACAGTTGGCAGTCTTTATTTTCTGGTATAGCATCATAAAAAAAGAAATCTTTGAATGTATACATGGGTAAGCAATAGCGCAAGTTAGAATTCAAGGGAACAAATTTCTCTCTTCCCTTTGTCAAAGGCCACTGTGTTGTAGTGACAATGTGAATGTGAAAGGGCTTGAAGTAACAGAGTAACAAATCAATGCCATTGTTTTGCTCCGCTATAAGCCAAAGCCATTGCTAATCTTTCTTCATCAAGGACAGTGTGTTCTTGAGCTTGAATTTCAGAGACAGACGATGTACATAATTTGCTAAAAGATGTGCTACTACTACTGTAGCAAAAAGGGGCAATGCTACAGATGTTATTTAAGTACTAAGTTACTCTTTTTTCTGAATGTGTTACACAACTATTAGTGGAAATATTTATTAGAAGTCTTTTTGGAAAAACAATGCAAATTTGGCTGGGGGAAATTGCATAGTGAAAATTACTGAATTTAAGACAAAAACACACCAAAAACTTGCTCTTAGTTTTGACATTTGTTTCTTAAGAACTTTAATACTGAGAGTAGGCACAGCTGTTCAAAAGGTTTAGAAAACAAATTAGGCAGGTTTTATAGTAATATGCCAGCCTTTGTTCCCTAAGAAGGGTTGACTTAAAAAAAATCTTCATTGTAAGGTTGTTAACCTCACCATCATTTGAATCACTCAGTATCAACCAGATGTCTGAGCCTGAATCTGCTCTACCTTTTTATGTACACTTGGTTTCCTATATAGCCTACAGTATTCATCAGCACCACAATATTTGCTAGTTAAAAAAGCCCCACACAGTACACAGTGAAATACATGACAGTTATCCATTATGAATTCTATGCAGATATCCATACCTTTTGCAACACAACAGTGAAGTCTACAAATATATGAAATAAACAATTTAAAAACCAGAGCATGTACCTTGTTGCTTCTAAAAAAGCCTTCAGCTTTCAGTGTTTTATTGGAAACGTTCAGGAGACGCAAGTCATTGTAGCAACGTTCTAATACTACCCGCATTGTTTCAGCGGGCAGGTGTGTAGCCTAAAATAAGACATTGACAGTAAGGCAACATGCACACTATACACAATTTCAAACACTGGAACAAGCATTTCATTTTTTAAGACTACTCATAGGGAAAGGAGAAGGTTTGTTTATTGACATAAATTGCAAAAGACAACATTTGGGAAAACCTCCCAAACCTGTTCGGTCCCACTTTCTTTCCTCAACCTTTGATATGTAGCAAATGTTAGTTTTCCCAAAAGGTCAGCAGACTAAAAAGGCTTAGCTTTGCAAAGAACTGGTAAATTGTTTATGACTGGTAGTATAAGGAATCTGTCTTATTATTTAGGGTATGAACCCACTGAAAATAATAATAAAAAAATATTTTCAAGCATCAGGTTTTGCACACTGTTCACTTAATTCTTAATTAGACTGAATTCAAATTACTGAAATTGTGTTTCATAAATACGATGAAGTTACACCACCCGCTGAACTATTTTACACAGAACTGACAGGGTAAAATATCTGTCTTCCAATTCAACAGAAGCAGTAACATTCCATGGTTTAAGACCATGTAAAAATCAATCTGCATCTTAATAACAAGTGGCTGCTGGGATGAAAAGGAGGGTTTGCAGGGACAATGTGGACAGCTGTGGATGATAGTTTCAATTACTGAAGCCAAGGGGGGAAGTTACATGTTGTTTCAGCTGCTTCAGTTATATGGTAGCAGTTCACTAGTTCTGCCACTGACTGGATACTCAGTGAGCTGGTTCAAGTTACTAACCCAAAAGAACATGAACCTGATTCTTCAGCTTCCCAAAAAAACTTATTATCTGGTAAGCTAGGTAAGCAATATGGCCAGACAGCAGCTAAGCTTGTGCAAAAGCCAGGGTAGAACTCTGGATGGAAGCAAGAAGCGACTGCTGCTTTTAGCAGCAGTGAGCAGATAGACAAGCTCAACTGTAACAACTAAGCTAACCCTACCAGACATGACACATAGTATAAACTGCAAAAAAGTGCAGGCTCTCATTTTATATATTTAAATTATGACACATTTTCACAGTCAGAATGAATGAAAACTCTGTAAATACAAGTCCTTAACAACTGTAAATTACCTTTGAAATTAGCTGTTTAAATTCCAAAACTGTTTGATTCAAATAAGCTCGTACGCTTATTGGAGGAGCAACAGATTCAGTCTTTAGGTCAACTACGTGAACCTTTACCATGACCTCTGCAGGGAAGAGGAAAAAGAAAACAAAACCACTTTTTTATATACATATGTATGAGAGAATTCAACAAGCAAAGAAAACACACATATGCTTGTCTGATGTACTGATACAGGCGTTGCATTAAATACAGACAAACAGTAACGAATGTGAAAAGCAGTCCAATTTTAGAATTTCATTTTCAGATCAATTTTAATGCCAAAGATGCAAAAGTGTTCCATGGTTTGACAAGTTTTAGTATACTTTAGAACTGCTTCAATTAGAAGCAAGTTGGCAACACAGTACAGTATGTAGTTCTGAGTATTGACTTTGCAAAATTTAGTACAAAGTTTTTCTTCTTTCATGTATCATCATGTATCAACTTGCATTAAGTTCTGTGTTTTACAAGTTTTATTTTCATGCCATCACACAATACACAATTTTAGTCTATCTTTGTCTATATATGATTACGTCTTACCACCAGGTTTATAGCACTGGAAAATTTGGTCAGGTCTTCTGGTTTCCAACAGCAAGTCAAACATGTATGTTGATTTGACACCTCCAAGTAATAAACCCATTGGTGTATCCTCTTCTCCTTCATAAGATCGTTCCAAGTAGTCATGAAACTCATCATACTTGACAAGACGACAGCAATCCAAAGGAACAGCCTCTTCTAAATCCATTAGCTAAATCACGCACACACAGAAAAACCCCAAACATTTAATAATGGTTTATTTGTGAGTTTAGTTTTGCCCTTGTAAGCAAGAAATACCTCAGTACATGTACATCCAGGAATCCTTTGAATTCACAAATTTCTATTTGGTTTTAGAAAAAAAAAAAACCATACGCATACATCATATATATTACATACACACATGTGCAATATATATACATGTTTTCAAAACCAAGAGAAGACTGCATCAAAATGTAAAGAGGGAAGTTTGAGAAGTATGTAGATAAGCACATGAAGACAGGTCCCAGAAGTATACTCAGAGGAATACATTGCCTATCAGTTATACCAAACAGCATCTTAGAGGCCTGAGGAAGTCATATCTACTAATTATCTTCCACACATCTCAAGATGTTAACACATTCCAAATCTGTAACTGTCTTGCTGGTACTCTCCCAGCCAAAGACACATATGGCAAGAACCAAAGAGTGCAAGTAGGTAAGCAAGAACAGATGTCTCCAACTTCTACCTGGCAAAGATCAACAGATGCTTTGGTGCCCAGTGATGTTACTGTATTAGCTATGCAGGAAGTTTCTTGAAAGAATTCTCTTATTACATATCTAATACAACATTTTTACTGCAATACAAATATTAACTGTTCAGAATTCTTTCAACTTACTGAGGCTATGGTGAGTCTAACAGCAGCTCTCACTATCTGATTTTAAAATAATGCAGTATGATATTACGTACCCTTTTAGAAGGGCAGGCTATATCATTCCAATCAGAAATCACCTGATGGCTACTAACAGAAAACTCAGTCAATAATCCCCAACTAGAACACTGCTTAAAAAAACACCCCCAAAAACCCCCAAACCAACCCCCAAAATACAACCCACAACAAAAAACCCCACAGCCAACCCTCCACAAACACTCCCACAGCATTAGAAATTTAAAAACTGAAGATACGCAACAGCAGAAAAAATTACATCTAACAATTAACTATTCTGTTATGCATAGCATACCTTGTAAGCTATTTCCACAGCTTCCTTCAGTGTCCTGTCCTTATGAACCTCTAATTTGTTCTCCATCATTATTTGTTTTGTAGGATGCATGCAGAACAATTTAATCTATGAAATACAAAAGGAAGAAAAATTATCATGAATTGCAAATACCTTTCATACTAGAGTACATTTAAATTTAAAACCCTATATTCAAACAATCTAATATAAAATACATCTTTAGCTCTACTTCAGCTATAGGACAGTTTCCTTTCAGCTGGTTACCCAACTGCATATAGAAAACAAAGGCACAGTAGATAGCACTACTGTGTATATATGTGTATCTAAATCTCTTTGCAAGCTAGGGTACAACATCTATAACTAGAACATCTTTAAACTGCAGGCAACATGCAAATCCTCCAAACAAAATGCACATAGGAACAACAAATGTGACATTCCTTTTTCGCATACAGAGTTACATATCATGCAACCATAGAGAACCTTCTAATAAAACAATCACTTGATTCATAGGTAGACCAGCTGACTGTCATGCTTCATAGATGTCATATCTTGTTTGTTACTATTGAATCTATGGTTAGAAAAAGATTCCAGTCTTTCTGCCAAATAATTATTTTAAATTAGTTTACAAAACATCATTTCACAAAGCAAACGGTTACAATATTACAAGATTTAGTAGTACGAAACACCTAACATACAGCGTTACATACTCTTTGGAATTCATTTTGCTAAAATCAAGCAATGTCAGATTGACTGTAGTTTTGTTGTGGTTTTGATACCAATTCAAATTCACATGGAAGACATCAACTCAACAAAAATCTCTGGTGAATACCTCTAACAGATCCCTCCACTGTGTACAGGCTTCCAACAAGTGTACAATTAGTTTTAAAGGGTTATTAATACAAATACACTTATCACAAAAGAGTCCTTGTATTTAGTAAACAATTACTATTTACTGTAGAAATGTTTCTTACTAGAAGTGTATTGTTACTTTATTCAGCAGAAATTCTAACCTTGCAAGTGTTGCGCTCAATTTCACGTTGCCTCTTTTCTTGTTCTTCCAATTCTCTCTCTTTCTGTACCAATTGTTTAATATGCTCTGGATACTCATGTGCCTCAAGAAACTCTGCCAGTAAAAACAAAGCAATAGTTTCAAAAAATAAATTTTTCCATGGTGGGCAACATCTTCGGAATTATGGGTGTATTTAGTAGTTATCTTTCTTGCCCTCTTCCCTCTCTCTCCTCCACCCACATTTCCCACTATGTCCTGTTCTCTTTTTCATGATTTAAATGAAACTGAAGTCAGCCTTTTATTCCCCTTAATTATACATCAGCAACACAAGAAAATACTATTAGCACAAGATTAATATGCCAGTATCAGTAAGGGAAGCTTTGCTTTTGTAAAGAAATACCCTGAGACTGCTGACTGCACTTGAGCCTGTTTTTACAATGAAGGTAAATTCTGTTCTAGAAAGTGATTTAGCTGATAATAAGTCACGAGATATCATCTATATCGTGATACAATAAATATTCCACTTAATATAGATTAGTGTACTTCATGAGATTTTGTTTCATAAAGAGAAACAAAACCAGAATATGCAATACTTAATCAAGTTTTAAAAACATCAACTTTTGCAAATATATTTGTCTTGCAATCCTGCTGCCACCCCTATCACAAGGAACTGTGCAAATAACTTTTCAGATTTAAAAATGGGTTTGGCATGTTCAAGAAATCTGAAATAGCAGATTCAGTTTCTTTATTTGCTTGTTGAGGAATTACCATAGCACTTACAAGAAATTCTATTTCCAAAGACAGCTCTTGACCCAAAGACTTTCTTTATAGCTGCTGTTTATTTTTAAACTTCATACAATTTACAATCACTTCTTGTTCAGAATGAATAATGTTGTTTCAATGATTCAAATATTGAAACAGTATTTTTTTTGTCACTCTTAAGACTTACTACTTTATCGATTTGTTGATAAAAGGCTATGTTTTAACAGTACCTTTCTTGTGTTGAATCCATTTCAAAACGATATAAAGCTGCTACTTCAGATACTGCTACTTTAAAACCAAATAATATATTTTTATAACTGTACTGTATCATGAATTCTCCAAAACAAACAGAAGCCAGCAAAATTTATTTTGTGAGATACTTAAGTTTTCCCCTCCCTATACCCTCAAAGAAAATGCCACTGTTCAACTTTATGGAGAAAATAGTAGAAAAGTAAAAGAAAAAAGTAGGGAAAAAAACCATAGAAAAGTAGAAAATAATAACATGTCTGAAAGTACTCTATGCATGATGAAATAGATTGCTGCTAAAAATAAATGTGGCTTATTAGGATGTTGAAATGAGATGACAAATTTGCTCCAAGTATCATACAACACTTTTTAGAATAGACTTGGTATAGAAGTTGTTGCAAGTCTAATTTTCTTAATTTTAGGATTTTTTTAAAAATAGAATTTAGTATAAGCTTAGGGTTTTTTAATTTGTATTCAAAAAAACAATAACGCTTGTTTTACTCATCCTTGCACCGCCAATTCCTTTCCTTATTCTTGCTAATAGTCATCCTCAGTTTCTCATGGTGGAATTGAAAATTTCACCCCAAAAGAAGCAGTGAAAGGAAGCAGATAACCATTCACCTCCCTCCTTACAACAGCAGAATAAGATAAACAAAATGTTATTTTCAAAGGTCTTTTATTCCCTCTGCCACTGGACACATTACAAGCTGGTGTGTTACAAACTCTCTCAAGTATACAAGTCTTTTCTACACTTGCACGCTCTTCAAAAACAATGGGTATGCCCCAAAAGGAACTACACAATATGAGGTGCCAAAGGTTTCATTTGTGAGATTCTCCCCTATTAAGTAATGTGTAATTTCAGTTTACCAATTAAGAATAAAATAAATCCAGCTATCAAAATATTCTACCTACAAAGGATGATTTTAAGACTGAGAGCTTGAATCTATTCTTTGGGATACCTGACCTCTTGAGCATTTAACGAAAAACAAAAAACTAAAAAAAGGAGGAACGCAGAGGTATTAGAGGTTTTTTACCTGCTTTTGAAAGTTTATGTGGCTTCTCATCTGCTCAAGCTATTAGGAAAAACTATTCTCTCACAGGATTTTTTTTTTTTTGTGCTCTTCAGGGCATTAAAGTTCTAGCAATTGAACTACATACACTCAAAAACTTAGAACAGTCTACACTATTTATCAGCCTAACTTCAACCAGCCTACAGACTGACAAATTTCCCTTTACAAGGGCAGACTACTGAATTCTTCCTTTCAGAAAAAATAAATACAGCTTTGATACTGCAAGCAAATTAATTTTTGGCTCAATTCAATCAGTTAGAATATTAACAGAATACTTGATTCTTACAGGCACACTGCTGATGAAAGCAAGTGTGGCTAGTCACCGCTCTTCTGGTTTCCTTTTGACAGCTGTGCTTCTAACAAGGGATTAACGGGAAGGGGAAAGTAGCAAACTAACATGCTTCCTTCTATTTTGTTGTTAGTTAAAAAAAATTCTATTCTCTTGAACTTCTATTTACTACTGCATCATTTAGGTGTGCTCAGATTTTACATGAGAAACATCAGTGTTTTCAAGCAAATAATACAGTATTATTAAAAAAAATCTACAACAAGAGAAATCCTGGGAGTTTACAGTTAGTAACTGGAACAGTCTAAGACCCTATGAAATTAGCCAAAAACGTGAATGAAGCCTCCAACCAGACATTCCTGTTTTGCATCCAGACAGAAACTTCATCTTCCACTGGGACATATTTCAAAGATTAATCAACCTGTCAGCTATCACATGAGGCCAGGCATCCTCTAAGCCTTGGTGAACTAAATCAGAGATAAGGGGAATAAAAGACCATGAAATCCTATACTTGTTTCTGACTATGTAATTTACAGTACATTGTCTTACCTCCTAACTGAAACACAAACAAAAAGGGCTGGTTATAAAAGTGTAAAACTTTGTCATTATTAATTTCTTACATACTCATTTTTGAAGAAAGTAATCTTTTTATTCCACTACCAATCATGACACTAATATAGCATTACATTTAGTTTATTCAGTGTCACCCAGTATATCTGTTCTTCATTTTCGTGATATCCAATAGAATCTTACTAGTTAACAAAACACACTTACTTGCATTTCTCGTTGGATCCTTCAGTCTATATATCAGCATGTATGCATTTGTGGAGCTGGTGGAGAAATGAATAGTTATCTGAATTTATCAGACAGGAAGACAATATTGACTTCAAAAGTTGTGGGTTTTTGGTTTTTTTTCAGTAAGGAGCTATGCCATACATATCTTAGCAATAAACTAACCAAAAAGGACTTTGCAAAATAAGTATCACAGTATTTTAATGACCTAAAACAAGAGTCAGGATAGTTTTTGCAACTATTTGAAGGCTCTACTGTTAATTTTCAGCTAACACGTTAAGCACATGCATCTTGGCCATTCATTTGATTATGTCAAAACACCACCAGAAAGAAAAGTAAGGTTACAATACTACTAACCTAGCAAAAGCACTGGAATAATAGCCTCTGCTCCCGGAAGATCCACCATATGTTTTCTTAATATCTTCCTGAGTTATCTAACAGAAAATCAATTTAATGATTATTTGAGAAACTTGCACTAATTGAGATGCATTTATTCTCATTAGGAAAAATGGCACTATATAATTAACACAGTATTAATCATTCTACATTTTTTAAATATCTCTGCTTATTTGCTGACGGGAGAAAAATCTGTTTCAAAGTGATCTGCCTCTTCTTTTTACAATGAATGTAAACAACCTTTTTTTTAAGTAGCAACATCTTAGAAAAACATCATCCAAGTTCTTGATTGCAGTAACATTTATGGATACATGTAACACCTGAAATGCCTCAGCAGGACAGCTTTAACAGCACAGTCTGGGTTGTAATAGATCTACAAATACACTTCTCTAAGCAAGAAGTATTCTTCACATGTATAGAAGGCAAAATTCTAAATCCAGCCTGGCCTGTACCTGAATAAAGGCTTCTTTATGAACCAACTCCCCTTCACCATCAAGAAACAATCCTCTCCCCCAATGCACAGAAAACCCTCTAGAAATCAGTTAAGCTAATGAGTGAAACATATGTATATGGAAGGACATTAGGATGAGAAGATGAAACAAAGTAAATGCTTGAAATACCTGCACATAAAACCAGCTTCATTATATGTAAGTGAAAAATCACATGCAAAACACAAACTTATTGGTTCATCTATGAACACACAAGATAACTAAAAATACTATTTTTACCTTGCTAACATGCTGATCGTTAAAGCTGTACCACTGGTCATCACTAAAAGACTTTATACAGGCATAATAATGGCCACCAGCAGCACTTCCAGAATGAACCATAACAGAAAAGAGCTCATACAGTAGAGAACTCTGGAGAGAGAAGAAAAAGGTGTGATATATATTAAGTAAAGAAAAGGTAACCAAATTATCATATTAAAAACTTTAAAAACAATTACACGAACCCAAATATATAAATAGTTGCACATTACAAAACAGATCTGCCTAACAGAAATGCATTACTGCAATAGACACTGAACAAAATCAGAGCTCTGATATGCTAAACATTATACAAGAGTATGGAAGTAAAGAGGTATTTCCCCTTTCGTTGGTGGGAAGAGAGAAAGAAGACAGACCAAATGACTTCAGAAAAAAAACCCAAACCATGGAAACAGTTTTGAACTGGCTTAATGCATTACTGTTACTTCTTTTCTGTACAAGCCCTGAATTTGTGAATTCTTATGCTAGATATGTGTTAAACACATCTCCACACAAGAAACAAAGTAATGACCAACTTGCCTGTAGCTACACAGTTTAGGCTTATTTGCTATCACCCTTCTCTGCGTTCTTGAAGATCACTTTTTGCCCCTTAATGTACACTGCAAACCAGCAACACACCATTCAGTGCTTATCAGCACTCTGCCTTAATTTCTCTCACAGCACACAGAGTTTGCTGTCATAAAACTTTGTTTTCATATGTGAAAGGATGGAAATAAAGGGTACTAAGGACACACCTTCAGTGTTGTGCATACATTAAAAAATAAAATTGAACAATATTGACTCACACAAGTGTTACAAGAATTAAATATTTTTAGATTATATAGAGGAAATGCTCTGTAAATTCTTAACATATACTGCATCCATTATTAAGACACCCAAACCAAGGAGCTATACAACATGGCTTGACAGCTAGTTTGCCTTGAGAACAAGTAGTATGAATTAATGGGCCAAAGCTACTGCCAATACTAGGACATGACATTTGCGTTACAGATACATTACAACACTCTGTCCCTGTTCCAGTCAAGTGACTATTAATTTCTTTCTTTTTTGCAGCTAAGACTGACAGTATTCAGAACAATTATCAGAAAACCCTCTCAAATAGTTTAATGTAAATGTAAACAGGGACAGATGTGCAGATTAAAATGCAAGTCAGCCTTTAAATGTTTATGAAAGTAACAGTTACAGCCAAACAGCTTCCTAACAAGTCTGAATAAAAGCTATTGGCCAAGTTTCAGATGAGTTCACTGAATAACAACCCATGAAGTACACATTCTAGACATTACCATAAAACTCAAGATTTTTCATTAATTTTGTGTTGGCAAGAAAACTCAATCAGGTTTCTCAAAGATCTCTGTTAATCTTTATGTCCTGCAGAAAGATAACTGCTATCCTAGACTGACTTGCTGCTCAATTCCTTTATATGGACTCAAGATGACCGAATGAGTATTTAACATTTAGATGCACGGCGTCATCTATACAACCATTTTTATAAGGATAAGAAATGGATGGCAAAGACTGATCAAAGCTTTCCAACCTTCTCCTACTAAACTGCAAGACACTTTTGCACTCAAAGCTAGTAGGCCTTTAACAGCTGACCTCAAAGAAATAACACTGCTCACAAAACAGTCTTCATTTTGACGGTCTGCTGCCAAAACACGTTATCTAGGAATTCTCTGTCTGACAAGCTGGGAAGACCTTTATTCTTAGGTGACCTTCAAATCAGCTGCATGCTTTCCTTTGCTGTATTGTCAATTTTTGGAATTTGAATAAACACACATGCCCCTGTCCCCCCCAAATTATTTGTATTTTTTATCATTTACATTTGTGGTGGGTTAACCCTGGCCAGCAACTAAACACCCACCCAGTCAGTGGAACGATGGACCGAATCAGAAGAGCAAAAGTGAGAAACCTTGTGGTTGGAAATAATGACAGTTTAATAAGTGAAGGAAGGAGGGGAGGAAAAAAAATGCAATGATACAAAGGCATTACTCACCACCTCCCACCAGCAGACCAATGCCCAGCCAGTCTCTGAGCAACAGCTATTTTGGAAAGCCCCCATTTTTTTTTACTGCTGAGCATGACATTACACAGCAGGGAATATGGCATGGAATTTCACTCTGGTCAATTCAGGTCAGCCGTCCCAGCTATGTCCCCCTTCCAGCCTCTTGCCCACCCCTAGCCCTACTCATTACAGGGGCAGAAAAAACAGAGAAAAATACAGAGAAAAATACAGGGCAGAAAATACAGAGAAAACCTTGGTGCTGTGCAACACTATCAGCAAGAGTTAATTAACACACTGGTGTGCTGTCAATATCGTTTTAGTCACAAATCCAAAACAGAGCACCATATAGGCTGCTATGAAGAAAATTAAGTCATTCAAATCAGACCCACTACAACATTTTTTTAAACATACCTTTTCACTGCCACCTTTAGAAATTCTTTCTGCTGCACTGTTGCTTTCAAGGCAGATTCCTTCATCAACTCCATCATCATTAGAAAAATCATTGCTCATCTGATCACTGTGACAACTGCCTTCATTTTCAGCTCCACTATCAGTGCAACTCTCAGTCTGAGGAGACTTCTTAAAAGACATACATACTAATATTATACAACATTTACAGTTACATGGAACAAGAAATAACAATACGTTTGTGAAATGAGAAAATTCCACTCTGCAAAACAATGAAACTCCTCAAAAACCTAGAGACCTCTGCAATTCAGCTTCAAGAATGGACTTGTTTCTGTTAGTAACTGTCTTCAGTCCACCTCCAAGATCAATATCTTCTGGTCTTGTGTGCAACTGAATGGTAATTACCTGGTTTCATACTTGACAAGATTGTATCTGTTACTAGCCTATTCCATTTACTAGTTAATTCAATTAGATACCTGGAAGTCTGAGATCAGATAACAAATCCTATTGTAACATGGCCCTGTTCATCAGAACTGATTTGACTGGAAATATTTTCATTCACAAAGATTTTTTTCCATTTCAACTCATTGGACAGAGTCAAGGTATCACAGTAAGACTGATTAGTGTTCTGTTAGCTTAAAAGCAGGATTTACTAGATGAAATGCATTCATTGTGTTGTTGACCACTCAGCATATACATCTCTTACCTGATCCTCTTTCCTCTGGATAATTCTTTTGATTTTCTGACAGTTGTTAATTTTGTCTCAAGTTCTATTCTCCCAGATCAGTCTTCATTCTCATTTAGCCCCCCCCCCCCCCCCCCCCCCACTAACACTTGGAGAGGTATCAAATTGCTTAAATGGCATACTTCATAAACCAAAAGTTTGCAGAGAGTCAGAAAAGCCTCTCCATATGCATATCAATAACAGTATTTCTCTTATATGACTACAAGCTAGCGAAGTGACATAATGTTTTCAGGAATGGAATTAGAGAAATAAATTTAATCTCTAATGCAGAAGGCAAATTAAATATTTTGGTGAATGTAATTGCACAACATGAATTTTGGACAAAACAAGAAGAGTTAAAAGCCAGAAGGTACAAGTGAAGAATACAATTTTACAAATCTCATTTCTACAGCATACAGAACATTGAGAGTCAGAGGGAAGGAATGCATCATTAATATTTTCTGCACTAACCTCAGCGTTCAGAGTTTCATAACCTTACATCACGTCTTGTGATCAAAACAGATTCAGACACAAATTTAAGAAATACGTTTCATTCTGGATTTGCAGAATTAGAAGCCCTGACACCTGCACTTTTAAATCATTTGTGAAGATATAAGAAATCAGCAACAGCTTATTTATGGAAGCATGGAAACCCTACAGTGATCAGAGAACATGCTTCCCTTTCAATATAACAAAAACCCACAGGGACAGACTTAAAAACTTCAAATTAAAACAATGCCATGGTTAAAGAACATTTTATGTAGATGAATGATGTTGCTAAAACGGGTTCATTAGACCAACATTTTAATTTTCTTAATGCGAAACTTCAAGAAAGTTAAAGATTTTTCTCTGAAACCAAACACTTTACCTCATCTTCAACATCAATGAAGACACTCATGTCTAACTCCTCAGGAAAAGTCATACGATCATTGAGTTTAATTCTGTGCATAGTGGTATAATCGAAGTCAAATCTCTTCAGCTGTAATGTCAGCAGATATGGAAAATGCAAGAACCGCAGACCCTAAGTGAAACAAAGACAAGATTGTGCTATCATTGTCAGGACTGGTATTTACCAAAAGTAATTTTCGCAAATGATTTGGACAGTCTTTACCTTCCTTGCATCACACTTCTTCTTACATCGTTCACAAAAATACTGATTGGGGCCATCAAGGATCTCAGGCTGAATGAAAGCATGCAGTGCTTCTTCCTAATAATAAAAAGATGTTATCCAATTTTTAAAGAATGTTTACTATGTAGGTATAAATAAGAATGATAAATTTATAATAATTCATACAAATTACTTCAATTAAATCTACAACCAAAATGCAATTGACATAAAACTTTGATAGACACAGAGTTAGGAAAACATGAAGAGAAATCAACCTTTTCACCCAGCCCAAGGTTAGACAGTCAAACTGCAATTACTACTAACTATACTTCATTCAGTATTTGATGAATCCAAGTTGTCTTAATAAACGTATAATAGAAAATTACATTTACTCCTGTTATCTTGCACATCACATTTAGTCATGTCTGCTCAGTCAGCTGCTGTGAAAACAAGCTTATTTTTTAACCCTGCTTTGGCCCTGTTCTCCCAGAATTTGGAGATGATTCTGCATATGAAGAGGAGTTTTTCACAACAGATACCATCCAGTAATTACTGGAGTGAGGGGGAGGTGGCAGGAAAAAAACATTACTCGGTTCCTCAGTGCCCTGCCTGAAGACAGCTTTAGTCCCATTCTATGAAGGGACTTAGGAAACTACATTTGCAGGTACTACTTTTAAGAGAAAGGTGGGGAAAGGACAGAGGAAGGATACTTGAGCTTCACTCCCAAAGGAGTGAGAATCAGATATGGCCATCTCCTATAAAGACGGAACTAGCTTCCTGGAGTAAATCTTACAAGGCAACTGACCAATAACTGGAATTTTGTCCTCTGACAGCTGCCTAGAAGTTGTGTCACTAATGCTGAAATCCAGGATTTTAATCATTTCTACTCTGCTCCTCTCTACAGCAAACAATATTCAAAATACAACCAAAATTATCATTAGTCTTCCCCCTAACATAATTTGCAACAATGGTATTGCACATAAGTTGTATACACTTGAGAACAAACTTGTTCAAACAAAATTCACTATGAATACTGAGATGGGTTCAGTGAAGAATTTTACCCAGAGTTTTTAAAAGTTAAAACCTTTAACCCAGTCATCTTGCAAGCTGATAGGCTTTGGGTTTCTGAACTCCAAGTGGAACGCAGAAGCCTTCTGTTCACCTATGGAGGTGAAAACAAATACCACTTGCACATTTAGACATTCAGTTTAAAGCAAAGATGAACAGAAACAATGCTTTAAAAATTATCATGTCTTATGAAGGAGTGTAGCTGTTCCCTGAAGACTCAATAAGTAAGAGGGGTTTAACTGGGCAGAGTAAATTCACCAATTGTAATGTGGCTGGCACAGAACTTAAGATCACTATCTAAATCATGCTGTTTGATATGTCACACTTTGGGAGGAAATCAAGGATATGTCAGGTTCTTCAAAATGCCTCCAGCTCTTCCCTTCTCCCTCCTTTCTTTCCGAGAACTCAGGGAAGCAGCAAGAACAATCATAAAACAAATGTTTTACAAAAGCTCTGTTGCTGTTCTGAGTGTATTGGGTCTGGCTGAGATGGAGTTAATCTTCCCCACAGCAGCCCTCATAGTGCTGTGCTTTTTATTGGTAGCTAGAAAGGTGTTGATAACACACCAGTGTTTTGGCTACTGCTGAGCAGTGCTTGCACAGCATCAAGGCTGTCTCTCCAACATTTCCCCCCATCATGAGTAGGCTGGCGGGGCAAGATCTTGGGAGGGGACATAGCCAGGACAGCTGACCCAAACTGACCAAAGGGATATGCCATGCCGTATGACATCAGCTCAGCAATAAAAGCTAAGGGACAGGAAGAGGAAGAGGTGGCATTTGTTATTTAAGTTTGTCTTCTGGAGCAACTGCTACGTGTACCGAAGCCCTGCTTCCCAGGAAGTGGCTGGGCATCGCCTGCTGATGGGGAGTAGAGAATAAAATCTTTCTTTTGCTTCCATGCATGGCCTTTGCTTTTGGTTTTTTATTAAACTACCTTTATCTTGACCCACGAGGTGGGGTCTTTTTTTCCCCATCTCATTTTCTCCCCACCTGTCCTGCTGAGGAGGTGAGTGATAGAGCAGCTTGGTGCCACCTGGTGTCCAGCCAAGGTCAACCCACCACACTAGGAGAAAGGACTTTTTAGAAAGGACTGTATTCCAGGTGACAACTACTCACAAATGAAAAATGTGCCAAACTCAGCGAGACAACTGTACATTGAAGGCAGTCATCTAGCTTCACCATTTTCGGATCCAGCCAGAAAAACCTTTGAACAGCCCTGAAGTCACAGCTCTTAGGCAGAGAGACTCTCTGGACACGTGAAAACATTTTAGAGTCTGAACTGAACTACTGTCTACATATTCACTTCCTAAACACTACAGAGGCTGAGTTGTTTTTCACTCAAGGGTGACAAATAGCTAATGTTTCATAACATTATGCACTGAAGTGTGAGGAATCTCATTCTACGATGTAAGAAAGAAGTTTAAGCAAGTTAAGCTTGAAGAGAAAGGGCAAGAAATGGATTACTGCATTTTGACTAGTCTGTGAACTAGTTAAGGAATGAATATTCAGAGCTATTTAAATGAAAGCAAAAAAGTTAGTAACCAATGCAGAAAATACGAAACATAGAAGACATCACAAAATGACCACAGAACTATTTCTTATGAATCAAATGCCAGTTAAGACAATAAAAATACATTTTGAGTGTAAGAAAAAAGTTGCAATTCATGCATCAACATGAATATGAATGAATGGGAATATACAAATGATGGGACACAAATGATTATGCAATGCTTACAGACTCATGTGATGTGCAATTTAACAAGGAAACATACTATAAATTTTTACGTATAGAAAAATGTTATGATCCTTCAGACCCCCAAAAACTGAGTGAAGTATTATTACATTACTCCTGCAGTTTCACTGCTTACCACACATAGCAAGCTGTGCTTTGAAAAACCTGATTAAAACTGTTGAGAATTCCATTATTTTTGAACCATATGAGTATCTGCGTATTCTTCAATTCCTGTATAAGGAACATTGCTGTTCCTCAGGTTTACTCATTTATGTCTCCTCCAGTTTTCTCCTATATAATCTTTACACCAAAGTTACTTCTACTGATTAGGATGTTTCTTAATACAATTCCTATTCTGATGCAGCTCACCATTTTCTACTCTGACAGTTTACTCAGCAAACCCAGTGATAAAGCTTCTATGCTGCACAACATGTCATCCCCAACTTTTGTGCAACTCTGCTTCTAGAGGAAATGTTACCATTGAAGTTATCTTCACAGAGGTAACTATTATAGTCTTAGAGCTACTAAGCATTTCCAACATTCCCAACACACTTCAAAATATACCATAAAAGATCAAGCAATAGATTAGTATGACATAGGCTATTTAAACTTTTTATAGTTCACAGAATCAAAAGAACAATATAGGCTGAAAGACACTTCTGGAGATCATCTGATCCCAACTCCCTGCTCAAAGCAGGTCCAACTTAAAGCACATTGCTCAGGCCCTTGCCCAGCCAAGTTCTGAGTATATCCATTTTTTAATATTCTGACTATGAGATTTATAACACTTAGCACACTAAAATGCCATAACAAACAGTTCAAACTAATTATTGCCTGGCTAAAGATATTGTCTGGCACTTAGGACACACCCTTCTCCAAAAAAATGCATTGTATTATAGTTAATAGTATAGTCAGACATTTGTATAAAACCTGTGAACAGGAGCAGTAGAACATTTATGAAATTCTACACAATAAATAGCAAATAGGCAAAACTGTTCATGGAAAAAACTAGAAACTAATTGCCATCTCAGATTTTACAAGCTCATCTAGTTTTATAATGTCCAAAGAATATGCTCAACTGAAAATACAGGACCTTGTTGTTACCCATCTAGCTTAAAAAAAAGTAAATATCACATCATCCGTATTCTAACTGCCTTCAACAGTTTTAGTTTGGCAATGATGCCACACAGTTCACGCAGAAGTCCAAATTAATTTGTGCCCAAAAATGGTCTACTTGTATGCATACTTACACCCTCAAAAGAAGCTAACATACAAAAGACAGTGAAAACTAACACCACTTAATGAAACAGAACTGTACTTGCTACATCTCCAGAATACTTGTATAATTACTAGTCTTCTGGTTATTACAAGGCAATTTCCACTGTTTTCTAGTAGCATAATTTCAGCATGCCAGCTAGTTCCCCATTGCATCCACTCTTCTCTCAGCTGTTCTTCATCTTGCAAAATTTTCATGTTTTGCACTCAAAAAACCAACTTTTTACCTTTGTCTAATGCTGTTAAATTCAGGCATCTATACAAAAGATACTAGTACAAGAATCAGTATGCGAATTGCTGCTCCTGTTTATGTCCCTGAAAGAAGCTATATATTTTTATGTCTATATATTTCTTAAGAAAAGACTGATTCAGGTTTTTTTTTAAATCATGCCCTTGAACCATGCAGATAGTGTACTTCTTCAGAAACTATCTTGAGATACATACTGACATGACCTCAGTGCCCCAGAGATGCCCTAATAAGTTTGTAGCTATGCAGTCTTAGTACATGAACTTGGGGGATGGAGTGGGGAATCAGAAAAAAAATTTCAAAATGCAAACCTTAAAAACACCCTGAAGAATTTCAGAATTACTTCGTATTAGGAAAAAGAAAGCACAACATTATCCTTCCCAGTTATTCAATGTTCCCATGTATTTAAGAATTAATACATATAGATTTATCTATAAATGCAACATTTCAGGTATCTATATTTTTTTGGTAGTACACAATGTCGAACAGTGGGATAATACACTTTATGTGGCATTCTACGGATTAACCTTACTTAAAGCTCATACATCCATTCTCTCTTATTAGAAAGTAATGGAAAATCACTTACCTCTAACTAGAGTTCTTTGAAGGTAGTATCCTCCTTAGATCCCCTATCTTGGGTTGTGTCGCCTGCTGCAAGTTCCCTCAGGAGCTGACTAGCAAGGTCTAAAAAGTTTTACATTCCCTTCTATAAGCCCTATTAGCGCATGTGTGAAGTTTTTGATCTCTCGCTTATACCCTTTTACCTACACCTACTAAATGACCATCGTCTATGGATCAATGGAGGATACTACCTTCAGAGAATTCCATTTAGAAACAGGCGATTTTTCCCTTCTCCAAAAGCAAGTATCCTCCATATCTCCCCACTGTTGAACACTACAAAACTAAAAATTACATCTGCTATAGATAATACAAATGCAGGGAGGAGAATCAACTGAATATAATCAGAATACGAATTAAAAAAGCTCAAAAATTGAAGCATCAGTATTAAATTGCAACCATGTAACTGTGTAACAAAAATCTTAAACCTATTTTCCTCAATGTAGTAAACCCAGTAAATGCCGATTTACAGGAGAAATATCAAATACTACTAAAAGTAATCTGATATTCAAGTTCTTAATTGTTCAAGCTTTCTGTGTTTTTACAAATATACAAAGTCTTTTTTTTTAGCGTTCTGCTATAGACTTCTCTACTAAAGAAAAAAAATTCAATTTGAGACACATGTACAATGCATTGTCAAATGTGGAATACAACTACATGAACTGAATCTTTTTCATTACTTCAATAGATCAGAAAAATCTCATTATTGAATAAAAATTACAAGAAAAAAAATTTGGTTTAGGGAGTACTTCTAGAAATTAGTTTTAAAAGATGAAAAGGGAAGCCATCTACATGAAACATCAATCTATCAATGGTATGACAGCTCAAAATACAGCTTCAATTAGCTGGATAGTTCTAAAAAATTTTAATGCAACCTTAAAAAGAATTCAAAGGACTTTACTAACTTGAATCCTTTTTGAGATCAATGTCCCTCATCTTTACTACTTCTCAAGATTTGTATTTGAACTTTTAAAGCATGAAGTACTTTGAAGCTACACTGCAGTTTAACCTAATTCTAACAATTCTTAACAGAATTACTGTCAAGAATTACAGACTATTAGTGCTTAAAAAATATTGCCAGCATACAAAATACAAAAGGAAAAATACTTTATATGTAATAATCCTGGTAAGCCAATTACACAACAAGTGTTTGTTTAAAACAACCGTTACTGAAAGACTTGTTTGATTTTTTCTTATTCTTTCTCACAACTTCATCCATAGTACAGGTATTTGAAGCCACAACAGTGGAATTTCACAGTTCATAATCACTTCTTTTCACGGGGGTGGAAAAAAAAGACCCCCCAAAATCTTCCACAGATTTACTAAGCAATATATATGCTTGCCAACATCAGTAATGTTGGAGCAACAGTGATCAAGAACACTGATGTATAATACAATTTTTTATGATCATTAAATTGCTTGTTAAAAGCATATGGTATTTGAGAAGTGAACTTCAAAAAGCACAGTAACAACATGGCAATTAAACTAAAAATTCTAAGTCAACGTTCTGTTCTTTCACTAAAGTTTTCAACAATGCTATGAAAATTTAGCAGATGTGTCAATAAAGAACAACCCAAATAAAACTTAGTGGTCTCAAAAATATCTCGGGTAAATGCTGAAGATTTTATCAGGAAGAAAATTAATTGATTACTGCAGCCCTAAGGCAATAAAGTTGCATTTCCCCTCCCCTTATACATGCACCAGTAGGACTCATTGAAGGGCAAAAGAAAAAACAAAACAAAAAATAAACCAAAAAGCCAAAAAAAAAAAATCTTCTAGAACTTGCTAGCTGGTTCACTGCACAAAGACGAACACCCCAAGATGGAGTATCTAGGATGATACTTACCATGTAACAAATTATACCACTGTCGCATTATGTATTCTATGTGTGTATGGATGCACTATTAGTCAGCATAATAGTACACACCACGCTAGCAAACGCCTGGTTGGAACCATATGGCCGAATGACCAAAGGAATATCCAGGTAAGTGTCGATCCTCCAGCCTTCATAGCCACATTCTAGACATCTTACATAGTCCTTCAGTTTGCCTTGATACAGTTGATTTA
The DNA here is from genome assembly GCF_030463565.1 of Pelecanus crispus. Taxonomy (NCBI): domain Eukaryota; kingdom Metazoa; phylum Chordata; class Aves; order Pelecaniformes; family Pelecanidae; genus Pelecanus; species Pelecanus crispus. The sequence continues at coordinate 12,108,904 of NC_134648.1, forward strand.
TAAGATCAGCCTGAAATAAACAGATATTCAACAGAGCTTTAAACAAATGAAATGTAACATATTTCCTTTCTTTAGTTTTACAAGAAAATGCCTCTTTTTAATTAAATCTTAATTGCATAGCTACACCATTAGAATACCATTCCCCACCAGGACATCCATCTCTTGATTTCTTGTTTTCCCCTGTCCCACCCCTGCACAAAACACATCTCAAATGAGCTTCTCAAGCCATGTTATATAAGCTTCACAGTATACTTTACGGTCATGTCTTAAGAGTGACTACAAAACTACCAAAATTGAAATTTATGTTTTAAAAACAAGCGTGGTCTTGCAGACATTGTTAACAGACTGATACTGCAGTCCTTCCTGTGTTTCCAGAGGTAGGCGCAGAAAGACAGAGGAAGTATTTGCCAGTCTACAAATCTGAAAATTGGCCTATAACAAGTTGGCCACTTATCAGAACACAGCACGTGTTATGAATGTACTCCTATCTTTCTCCTATAGTAGAAGAGTAGGCTTGAGCTGCGACAGCCCACAAGGTAGCCTAATAAATACTGACAGCGAGGAAGCTATCACAGAAGAGGAGTTGCACAACCACCCTCTGTGCTTCAAATAGACTAAGTATCCAGAGTTCAGAATATTCCCCTTTTAACTGGTGGAGGAAAACACAGGCAACAAAACTCTCAAGTCATACATTACAGTAGCTTAACTATTGCATCAAACAAGAAAACTGGTAACTATTGCAGACTTTCAATAACCTTGTTTTTAAAATTCAGTTAACATTTTTCACAATCATCCTTAAAAAAACCCAAGAAAACCCCACAATACCACACCGCTGACAATGGAAAAAAAGTTTTTATACAATTACCTGTTCTGTTTGCTTCCATTTCTGCTCCAAAGCGTCAAACATGACTCTACAGAGCTCCTGCACGTCATGTTGCTGCCATGCTGTTAGAAATTTAAATTAATCTTAATTAAAACAAGAGATGTTATTAGCCCCAATACTAACTGTAGCCTGAGAATACATCCTAAAAAGCTACCAATTTGTTTTAAGTCTGTACCTATTATTTACTACATTATTCATTATTGGGCCACTGTTCAATTCCACAAGCAGCTGCCTCTCAAGTTAAGTTAGAAAAATAAGCAGCCAGCTTGCTCACAATGCTTATACATAAACAAGAATTGCATACATAAGCAAGAATATGTAAAAAATACAGAAATGCTAATATGCACTGCCGTAAAATAAACGGGTTCTGACTTATTTCCCACTTTGCACATATTCTCTAAAACTCAATTTTTTTTTTCCCTTGTAAGTGTAAGGACACTGAAATCCAACTCCTTATCATCATGTGATTACTCCATGGAAAAAATCATAGAATCATAGAATCATTTAGGTTGGAAAAGACCTTTAAGATCATCCAGTCCAACCATTAACCTACACTACCAAGTCCACACTAAACCAATCAAGGGTAGACTAGACTAAACCATGTCCCGAAGTGCCACATCTACCTGTTTTTTGAACATCAAAAAAAAATCAGCAGGTTATAAAATCAGCAGGTTATAGGGCAAAATTATACTACACAAGTGTCAAAAAGACAAATAAAGTGTTTGATTTTATGGAGTTATCCATATTATTTTCTACTTAAATAGAATGTGTGCATTTGACATTTGTGATTCAAACCAGATGCAAGTTTCTCATAAAGAGCTACTTCTTTAAAAACAAGTAACAACTGTAACGATAGTTTAATTACAAAAATATAGTGCTTTTTACTTTAACAGCCTAAAACTCAAGACATAATTTCTTTAAAAATCAAACACATACCACAACAAAGTATCCATTTAGGCTATTTTGTTTCCATTGAAACAAAGTGGATTCTAATAATTATTTTTAATTATTCCAGCATTCTTCCCCCATCAACAGCAGTTTAGGCCCCTAACAAGCAGCTGCTGAAGCAAATCACACAAGCTTTATAGCTGCACATTACCCTCACTACTATCCCATCCAAAACTCCGTGTAACATCTGTTGTTTCAATTGCTCTTTTTTTGCTGGTCTGCAGTAAAACAAACAGTCTTTGAAGCTGGTAGGGGATACTCATCACAGGATCCTCTTCAGATTCTTCAAATTCCCATCTATTCACAACACAAGATATTTGACAATTAAAAATGCTTTGAAAACATTACTCAAAAAGGCATTTAAATCAGCATTTATTACATTTCAAGAGGTCTGCCAGATTACAGAGGTTAACCGAAGCTCTGTTTCTTGGGAAAAGTCAAATGGAATTCCTTTCCATTTCTGCGGTAAATGACAATACTATTCTTTAAATATACAAACCTAACACAAATGAATTAAATAATTTTGAAGCCATTCACTGCACAAATACAGACATGAACTGCACTTAATATCAAACTTGAAATTAAGTTTGATGTTTTCAAGATGGGGCAAATTCTTTAGAAAGCTCATCCATGCCACAACCAATAACCTATCTTAGTATTTTACTAAAAATCTGAAGCTTTTAAGCAAATACAGTTTATAATAGTCTATCGAGCTTGACTTCAAGTATGCTTTTCAGTATCCAAACAAGGAAATTTTCACAGAAGGAATTCAAAAGGGTGTCCTACCAATATATGCCAGGACAAATTTAAGAACAGGTTTTGATTATATATACTCACTTATATAACGCATTTCTAAATTCAGGAGTCATGAAAAGTGTTTGTAGAAGGCTGTTCAAGTAGCAAGTCATTGCTTGATTTACTAGCCCCACATACCCTAAAAATACAAGAAGAATGAGATGGAAATAACGCAAAAAGATGGGAAATCACTTTAAGAATTAAAACATTTGACAAGAAAATTCTGTGATACTGTTTATTTAAGAACCGCATCCAGCTGTTGTCATTTATTTGCACTATAAAAATTGAGGGAATATTACAATTGCTTGCTTCTGACAGCAATAGAGTAGTAGTTTACACAACAGAAATAATTATCCTGAATGACACAAAGCTATTTTAGTGATCATGAATTATGTTTTACAATAATAAGCAATATTTAATGTTAAATAGGGCACCAATGGGGATGTAGGTAACTGAATATTTTGATCGTTGATTTAAATATTTTACAGAAGAATCTAGAATTTAAGAAACAATTATGTACTAGCTTGCTTATTGCCTGATGTCAACTAAAAATATCCTAGTTATAATGTAAATATAATTTGTATCTGCACTGGTTTGTACTATCATCTCAGAACTATTAAAAAAAAAAAATCTCTGAAGCACCCATGCACATGTATCTAAAACGTTCTCCCATAATAGCCAATTAAAATAGTTACTAAAAACCAGTGTCGTTTTTATTAGCTGAAAAGGGAATTATTTACTTATATTCATCATCCTACTGTCATTTTAAGATTTTCTCCAAAATATACAATAACAGTTGGTAAGTAAGCAGCATATATTGAAGCATAGTGTAATAAAGAAATTAAATATGCCTATTTATACTCTGAAGTTCTTAGTAAGTATTTAAAAAAAATTCAGTTCCCTATACTAGTAATGAAAATGCAGTTACTCCATGCAAAACACAGGCATTTTCTGTGAAGAGACTGAGTTAGAACATGTGTATTTTATTTATTACTCTACTCTATACAGATCATCTTTTCATAGTTAGTTTAAATTAAAAAATGGTATGCGGCAGATAAACTTCCTTATGTCTCAAAAGATCTTGAACACGCATGAACTGGCATAATATGAACGTCCTCTTTGTGTCTGCTCAACAAATTTAGTACCAGGAGTTTGTCTCTTTACTGAGCTATAACTTGCTGTCTCCTCCTGCCCCCTGCGCAGCAAAGGCACCCAGCCAGCCTCTTGGGATCTGCCCCAGCACCTGTCTGCGAGGCAGAGCTGCACCTCCCTTCCAGAGGGAGTCTCCACTTGCTGGTGGGGGGCCAGGCAGTGGAGGATGAACCTCTTGGGGAATCGTGGTGCAGGCAGAGAAACTGCAACCAAGGGCTACAGGAGGAAGACTTCAGTTAACAGGCAGAGTGCCGAGATTTGGCAACAGCCCCTCTACAGCAGAGTATCAAGTACTCATTAAGCTGCACGTGAACACACAGCTTGAGGTGAATGCTTTCTGGTAATATGCTGACTACTCAACTAGGGACACAGCAGCAGATTAATACCGAAAAGGAGGACCCCTGACAGAGTTTGAATTGCACTGTCACAAATAAGAAAAGGATGGGCTATAGCTCTTCTGTTCACAAAGTGATACAAGAATATTGTAGAAAACGTGATGGAAAATGTAGTAGTGATGTGTTTTTTAAAAAATAAATTGCAATTTTTTTAAAAAATCTTGCAGTGCTGCTATTTGAAAATATGCTAAAATAATTACAAATGACCATTGCTTTTACAAGAGAGAACACGATACCTGTCTCCGATTTGCTCAGGACTGAAGAATAAGAGTAGCTTTGACTGACATAGTCATTGGTACAGCCACCAGAGCCTTCTCTTGGAAGAGGGCCTATAAATCTGTCTTGCGCACTGTCATCTGTTGCACCTGACTCCTCCTAAAAACATAAATACACTATTTTATGCAGAAATTAGACAACAAATTTTTACTGAAGCACCTACAAATTTTACTTCTTTCTCTCGTGGCTAAGAAATCATTTTTGTTATTATATCACATAAATTTTACAAAATTGCAGATATACAGTTACTTGAGTAACTTTAATTCTGCCCTCCAAGTTCTTAACCCCTTGAGAAATCGTTCTTCACATTAGTGGAAGCAAATGCTCTTTAGAATACCATATAATCAAATACACTACCATAATGCATACAAGCAAGTTTGCAATTTAGCATCTCCTATGTCTTAAGTTCTCTGCACCAAAATACAGAATGAGTTTGGGGGGTTTTTAAGGTATTAAAAAAAAATATAATTCAATATTCTTTCAAGAATCACCCTCAAATTCTGACCTTGTGCACAATTATTTAAACATGGGTGGTTTTTTTTTTTTTTCTTTGCCCTTTTTGGACAATTAAGTCCACAACAAAGGCTAAGTAGGCCAGCATTATGCTGACCTGAGAGCTGAGTAATAAAACTTAACACATCACTAGTCTATCCAACCCCTGATTTAAATAAACTGCAGCTGTGTTATCTTTCACTGCATCATGTATTTGAGAAATAGGAAATTTCAAATATTTTGTTATGGCAGACAGTTGCTCCTAGCACCACAGACAACTCTTCTTTTTATATATTTTTTTTTCTTCTTAAAGGTAAATTTGGAAGTAGGTAACTGCTGTTGATACAGGACTGCCATTTCTGAGAATTCTGTCAGAGTGGCCTAATATTGCTTTCAAAAACCCAGTGGAAAAGGATTAGGTATATGATTAAACCTGTATTGTTAAGACTTATCTCTAAATATGTAAAAGATTAATTAATTATATAACCTTAGAAAATTACTCACAGCAAAGCATTACATAAATATTTGACAAGCATGAATAAAAAGTGACAGCAAAGCATTACTAATGAAATTGGTCCTACTCAGGAGAAACCTAGAAGTGTAAAATAGTAGTCTTAGTCTGTTGAAAAGGTTCCTGAAGAAGCTTATTGTATGAAATAAACAGCCCAATCTTACTTCATTTTCTGATCTCACAAGACCAATACATAGAACATGCAACTCTCTCCCCCCAGTACTATAGCTTACATAGCTGACTGAAGATTTTACTTACCGGCATTATATGAGGCTGCTCACCATCTTTGTCTGTCAAATGCAGAAAGTTCTTCTTCCCTGGCTCAAAACCAGCATCGAGAAGAGTTTTGTCACTGTTCTGATCTATTGGAGTCTGCTAAAAAAAAAACACACAAACAACACACAACACTTTTTTTTAAAACAGATCTATACACAATTAACAGATTCTGTCCAAGTACATGGCTTGAAGTAGCTTCTGACACACTAAGATGAAATGAAAATAAATAATTATACACCATAAACAAAACATACTCATCATAAACACTGAAAGAACTTTGGAACAGTTTAAGAAACAGTGTAAATTAAGTATTACAGTACAGTTTAATACTTAGAAGTTGGCTAATCTGTTCAGGAGTCAAGGCTCTGGTCTACAAGTTTCTTGCAGAATATCAAACTATCTAGTGTCCTATATAGCTTGCATACACTTTTCTTTTTTAAAAGAAAAATAACCCAGTTAAGTTCAATAAGCATAAACATGACCTGAAATAAACGAACATCTATTCCTTAAGGAATCTTACGAAGTTTTCTAGGTGCATCTATAGAAATCATATTAACCAAAACCAATATCAATTTACAATAAAACACGGAAGTGATGTTAATTATAATTTTTTGTATTACAAATTCAAATAGATATAAGAAACATGGAAAGTCACTACACAGCACGCTTCTGCAAAGAAAACATTGCTCAAACAAGACCACAGGAAACAGAGGAGATTAATTATCACAGGTATTATTATTAAAAATACATACTGATAATGAAAACTAGCATTACATCTGAATGACTATATTAGTTTCTTTCATTTAATGATTAAATACACATATCAATTAAGAGCACATTTTGAGACTAAAATGTAGATATAATACAAAATAAAATTCAGCCAAATCAAAATAGTAGTGTTAAGTCTGCTCTGGTGCACCTACCACAAATTTTTACAGGAATTAAATGAGTACTACGCAATACAGATAGCACTTTTCTATAATGTGAAGATTTAAATGTTTGCTATCAAGAGGAAACAAAAAGCCCTTTTGCCATACCGTATCAGTTACATTATCTCCATTTCCCCACACCAGATCAAAAGTTCCATTCACATAGCCCACTTTTGAAGCCACATCTTCAAACAGCCTTTTAAGTGATGTGGAAGCTGGCAGGTTCAAGGTAACACGCTCATTTACTGTCTTGGAATTTGTGGTATCTTGTATTATACACAGCACCCTGGGTTCCTCAGCAGCACTTTCCACCTGAAATGACAGCAAGCAACAATTCATGAGTAAATCTAAGAACATTTTGGAGTTTAATTGAAAATCAAAACAAGACTTCCCCAGTAAAATATGGTATACTTTTACAACCTAAGGATCCTAAAACTGGATTTTATTTTTGAAAGCAGGCATAAGAAATTTAAGAGCCTTCCAGTTTTGGAAAACCTATGTAAAAACAAGCTCCATTTTTATATAACAAGAAGGAATTTGGATGGGTGGCTCCCCATGTAGAGAGATAAACTGCTCAAGTTCTGCACAGAATTTCAGCCAGTAAGCAGATAGAAGACTACTTCAAATCAGGAACAGACTTTCAAATTACCACTTAAAGCTCCTGTTTTGCTTTGACGTGATCATAAATCCTGCTGAGGTAGAAGTATACGTTTTGTGATTTTTAGGAACGCAACCCAGATCTGCAAGCTTCCAAATAATCTTGGAAGCTGACCATTAATGAAGGTGGCAATGGAATAGCAATAAAATTTTATGGACCCAGGTAAGCCAAGAAAATGGCAATTTCCCAACACTTTCCAACACTGAAACCCCAGGAAGTCAAAGATCTAAGCACAATCAATTAATTCTCTCAATTATCCAAAGCTGTAGAACAATCAGGAATAACTAATATTTAAATACAGGTCACACAAGAAAGCATCAGGTCAGTAAATGGAATAATTAGCCCCCAAGGACTCAGCCTTTTCAACTTGTAACACACAAAAAGCATTAGTAACAGCATGTCAGAGCACCCAAATCTCAGTCCATGGCTAAAGGGCACATCATTTAAAAAGGCAAAAAGATACATGCAGTGCTATCATGACTTTCAGTGGATAAACACATTAATAAATAGCAAGAACTGTGTTCATGCTAAAACTGTCAGCCATGTCATAAGCATCTTCTAGAGAATAAATAACTACAAAGAAGATCTAAACAACTTCAGCATTCCTTGTATTTCTACACAACCAGCCTCACAACACAGATCACCACCACCAAACTGGTACAGTCCCTTATGAGAGCTCTTACATCACCAAAGATTTTAAAAAGGAACAGAAACATTTTAGCTGATGCTGCATCCCTTCATTTTACAAAATTTCAAGATCAGCTGACAGTCTTTACACAACTGTAAAATGTTAGCTGACTGCAGCATCCATTCCTATCATCATCAGAAAAATATTTGTCAGAGAAGGGCAAATAAAATCACCCCCTCAATCTGTACATTAGTTTGCTTTAGACTGATTTTTCTTAAGACTTGGAAGTCCGATTTCTCTAAGTTTATTAAATGTCATGTCCTGTCCTGTGTGGAAAACTTCATTAACTGCATGCTCAAAAAGATGTAAGGGACCATATTCAGCAAATCTGCAACACTTCATCTTCATACATTAAATCTTTACTGGAGAATTTTAGGTTTATGAACTACTTTTCCAAGAAGACAGCCAAAACTATTCCTGAAACGTTAACCACACGTTAAGAAGCAAATGCAATTTAGAAGTCAAAGTAATTTTGACCTATAATATCCTCACTTTCATCCAACAGCACCCACAGAGACACTCAGGGCTGTACCTGAGTAGACTAAAATTAAATCTCACCAGCAATTACTTCTCTTGGGTTCTTTCCCTTAAATTTTCCAGCACAGCCTCATTCTTCAATTTTTTTTTTTTTTTTTTTTTTCCTAAACAACAAGCACACAATTTGCACAATTTGTCTCTTTCATTGTGTGGTTACAAAAGAGAAGATGAAGCTTGTGGCCCAGTTCAGTGGTCTACTTCCTTGATTTTTCTGGAGAAGATGAGCAGCAGCTAAAACCCAAACTTGTAAGATCAACCCACACTTATGACCCAGATTCCCCAGCAACGGTAGAGGCTTGCTCTGGGTAAAAGCCCACCCTCCTCTATAGAACAATGCAGAAAGGTTAAGAGGTATTTGCTATTTGTTATTCGTACAGCTTCATAGAGGAAAAATGTAAGTTAACTCAGATTTAATGACTCCCACTGACCCTACAACTTGACCTGCAACTGTATATGAGCATGTCAGGAATAGAAATTCTCCACTGGAGACTCAATTCCTTGTTGTCCTGCTGCCTTTACATAACCAACACCTTAACTCCCCTCCTTTCTGCAGAAGATACGTATAAATTCAACTCCTCCTACTAACACTTTCTCCACTACCTTTGATAGTCAATCAGTTGTGACTTACATTGGAGTTGTTACTGAAAATAATTAGACACACCATATCTGATGGATGAAAGTAACATAAGGCAAACAAATTATAGAAGATTACAGAAGATTTGCTGGTTGGGTTGCTGGACGTTCCGTGTCAGACAAATCCTCTCTTCCTTGTTCACAGATGTAATTCTGACAGACTGAACTGGTTTAGCTCAGGGTTAGTACAGCAAAGGGTATTAAGCCATCACTTGCGCTGCCACTACTTCAAGTTTTTCATAGTAAATAGATAAAGCAAAAATAACCTCAGTCCAAGTCTATTCATGGCAAGCATTCACATATACCATCAGACAACAATGCAAACATCTTATTGTGGCTACTTTACTATAAAAATAGTGTAAAAGGCAATACTGGCCAGTGATAGGCCTCTAAGCTATTTTAACAGGCTGTTATCAAACTGAGTCCACAAAGTAAACACAAAACCTAATTTTAATCATTACATAATCTGATATATTATAACAGCTACACAATTCCATTTTTTAAATGAAAAGCTACAGAGGGCCAAAAACCCACACACCAGTGTAAAAGCATATAAACACACACTCAGTTTGAAGCTTCTACTGTTAAGACTGCATTTAATATATACGTAATCTTTGTATTCAAGAACATGCACAAAAAATTCAATAGCTCATGCTCATGTTAAGAAATAAACAAAAGCTACAGCATCATGCTGTTACTATGTATCTTGGTTATCATTTTATAAAGTTGATTTCATCTGTCTACCTGTGAAAATTTCTTCTTCATTTCAGCAAAGATACTTTGTCTGCAACTCCAAAACATATCCTATAGTATATAAAAACAAAATTAGTAATTCATAATCCTTTAAAATAGTAAATTGACTTTTTTTTTTGCATAAAGTCAGTTTTATAGTGTAAGTAAAGTACTATTACTGAGTTCCAAACCGCCATCCACAGATTAACTTTAAAAGGAATAGTCTCCAAATATTGTAACAAGTTCTCTATTAACATGAAGTTCAGTGCACACTATTTTAACATTTAAATTATCATAGGAGCAGTGTTACATAAAATGTTAGTTAAGTTGTAATACACGACAGACTACATTTCATAAAGTAAAAAGAGAAGCAAGTGGATAAGAAAATGTAAACAACAATTCAAGATATAAATTCATACTAACAAATTCCTTCATTATATTAAAAAAGCCCTCCAGACATAGGTAAACGTTTTACCTCAAATGGCTCAAGCACAAGATTAGCATACAACCCTGTAATTCAGTTTATTGTTGCACGTATAAATTATGAAGCTATCCAGTTTCGTATGAAACTGTTCCTTCATGCCTGAATTATTTCCTGTAGAAAAGTTTTTTATTAATATGAACCCATTTTGAAGTATGCAGCTGAAGCTAATAAAGAGATGAAGTTACTGACTTTTCCTATTCCTAACACTCTTAAAGAAAGCCTTCGTATCTCTGTTGTACCGTCAAAAATGCAACAATAAATGTTACCTGTACAAAACTGTTTTCTGACTATGGACAAACATCAAGTTAACTGGTTTCTGACTATGAAGCATTTCACTTTGTATTTTTCCAGAAAGGAAAAACAGGAAGTGAGAATGAAGATGCTAGTAACATCACTGCTCTTTTCCAAATTTCTTCAACTGCACCCTCAGTCAAGATTATCAAAACAGAAAATACTGACATAATCTTTACTGACATGCCCTATTTGCCGCACCAAATGACCTACAAAAATAGTCCAAATTAGACCACTGCATTTAATTTCTCAGCAGGATGACACAACACGAGATTTCTTTTTTTTGCATACAGAGAACTGAGGTTCCAGTTTTGAAGTTTTAATAATCCAAGTTTAGTAATTTTATCTAGCAATTCTTTTCTTCACACACCAGTTTGTAATTTCAGATTTGACAGAGGTTTTAAAAATTAAAAAAGCCCAAAACAACAACAAAAAGCATCAGAAAACAAACACCACTACAATTTAAATGTTTTGGTTTTTACTAGTTTTACCTGCTCTCAGTTGAGAGTTACATACATTTTGCTAAAGTGACTTACAGGTTAACCGGGTCCCAGAAGCATATTTTTGAAACTGCTGGTTTAAAATGTTATGATAGTCATCAAGCATATTGCCCTGTGCCAAAGACTTAAGACTTCCAATTTTCCTTCCTAATCGGTGTCTCCAAAGAGCCTGAATTCCTTCTCTCCAGAGACAGGCAAGTTAAGTCCAGTAGACACAGGGGCATGTGTAATTTTCTCATGTGCTATTTCACTTGGTGCATAGAGTGGAGAGTGGAAGGGGAGGACAGGCTCCAGGCATCACCAGAACTGGGAAGAAATATTTACAGGTTGCTTCTTTTATAAGAATGCTCTTATGCTGGGTTCTCAGCTCTTGATTTCTCAGTAAAGGACTGCTGGAAGATTTTCAAGAGTTATTTCACTCTGAACAAATTCTGAACGGCCAAAGTTGATTTTCTATATTCCATGTAACACATCAAACGAATCATATTTACAACTTATACTGTTTATATGATGTTCAGGAATTTGAGAAGTAACTAAGAGCCTTCAGCTGCTCTTACAAGACAAATCACAAAATCACACAGATGCATCAGTCTTTCAAATGCAGCATTCCCTACTTTTCAGTTAAGCATTCACTCCACCACTCTATGACTATACTTTATAATAACCAATAGTTCAATTCTACATTTTACAGAAAAGCTCCTTTCACCATGGAAGGTTATGCTTTAAAGTACAATTAACAGAACAGAGATCATACTATACATAAAGGTGCCTGAATTCTACCCTGATAAAAATGACTCTGGAATTCACCAAACCAATTATTTATTACACCTCACAGAACAGATGAGCATATTAACTACATAGTTTAAGGGTTTCAAACTAACATACACATGGTATTCACAGGCACGTACAAAAATATCCTACTGCCTTTTCCTCAGAAGAGGTAAGAACAACTACTGAGGTAGCAAGCACATCTGTTCTGTACTTGTGAGAAGTCCTCAAAGCTAGATGTTGCTACTTTGCCATACCGTGACATAGTATGCATACCACCAGTAGCTTAGTAAAGTTGTGGACCCTCAACTGCATAAGCATCTAAAAAGGCAAATGCAGACTGCTACTTAAGGCTACAATTTAGGAAATCATATTATGATTATTTTACCACAGAAGACTTCTCAAGCTAGTATTTTGGTCAATAAATATTTGAAATCATAATTTTAAATATTAACCTTTTAAAAATATTGGAACACTGACACTTTCATCCCAAGTCACTCCATCTTTTACACTCTTCCATTTCTAGAACGGAGATTCCCAAACCTGCAGGTAGAAAATTTCTGACTATGTATCAGACCAGACTTGCAAAAGACTCTTTGTAATACAAACATGCAATCGACACACAGGTCTGACATGGGTGGACATTCTAGAGCACCATTCTATACAAGCATTTACCCCAATTTACCTTTCTAAAAAATATTTGATCTTTTTTACATGAAAGATCTGCATCTGTAAGTTGCAGAGCATAAAGCATATTGTAGCACTGAAGTAATTCAAGCTGTAATTCTGTACATACTAACAAAGGAAGCGTTGTTAGTGCCATCTGCAAGACAGACACTAGCTCTGACCATATAGGTTCTATATTTGTTGAAAATAGAGGAACAAAAAAATTACAGTGTTGCTAGATCTGTCAAAACAATATTCAAATGCAAAACTGTAGTGGCTTTAACACTGCATTTAGATGTGGCTTGCTACTTTTCAGCTTTGAACCACTAAGTTCATTAAAATTCCATAGCAGCATTTTACGAACCTTACGAGGACAAATACAAACATATTCTATTTCTCAAATGACAGAAGATTCTCTCAAGATTTTAACTCCTGCTTCAGTTCTTTTATAAAATTATTTTCAGAGATTGAAAGTGAAACCTAAAGCTAAACTCAAACTTCATGTAGATTCTACCCAACATTTCCAAATTCCAATATTTCCAACTGGCAAAAATATTGACAGCATGAATCAGTAAGTAAAATCACAAGTTTCATGTCAAGAGTTTAAATAACAGATGTGTGAAGTTTGACTGCCAAGTAAAGTTAATGATCTATTGAGACTTAAAATGATCACCAGTAGAGAAGTTCCTGCATGTCCACACCCTGTAAATAATTCTCACAAATCACTGCAATACAGAGGAAAGACAAAGAGATCAGTAGCAAGTGGCAATGGCAGACACCATGCTTACACTCACAAAATGACTTTGATGATCAAGCCTAAGAAAGCAACTCTCAAACTTTGTGTAACTTCAGCAACTTAAGACTACCATATGAAAGGCACACAAGTGACTACTGCCTATCGGATAACAGCTGGTCAAACTTTGGGGTGTACATTCTAAGTCTGTGTAACTGATTGGGTATGCATTTCCATCAATTACAAGTATAAAGTGAAATTTGGTAGCTTCAATCACAAAAAAGTAGTCTGTACTTACACATTTTACTTCTAAATTACCATGGCATAGAAGCATTCAGACATTGATTACAGTTCAGCTGAACAGAAGTTTGTTTCAACTCTTTCTCAGCAATGACAAATTGCTATCAAATCAGCTCCTTGAGAAACCACAACCATATTTCAGGAATTCCTTCACCTATTCCAAGAGGTCCAACCCACTAAAACACCACATTAGATACATGCTGACAGCACTGCATTCTGCACAAAGCATGAAGGTCAGAGACCTTTCAAATATAGAGCAAGTAAGGGGAGAATAATCAGAGCGCACTAGGTTACCATCTACTCCAAAAGCTCTCTCTTTACCCTGTGCATTTTGAACTATGGACTTCAGAGAGATCTTACAGCCCACAAGTCCCCTTCCTGCCCAACCGGGCTAGTCACGCTCCACGCCTTTTTCCAGCCCAACAAAGCTCTTTTTACAGAGGCCAGCTTCCCTGATACAGCCAGGTGAGCAGGTCACTTCCCTGGGAAGTAAACAGGGAGTGATAAAGGTCCTCAGAATGAGCGAAGCATCGAGCAGGTGGTCTCCATCACTTTGGATACTGCTGTAGTTACTCATCTACTGAAGAAAAGAGAAATTGGACTCACATTTGGCTTTATTTTAGAGGAAAGAAGAAACTCCTTTTTGAAAAACAGCTTACTAGACTAATTCTGTCAGAGCACTGTGAGTTGTTACTCAACAGGTGCCTCACTGCAGCCTAGTTTGAGTTAATAAGGGAACAGCGTGCTTAGAGTTCTGTTACAAATGTGTGAACCAAAACATACTTTACAAAGAAGTATTTTATAGTATACTTGCAGCAAACTGAATAGACCTTTTTTAAACACTGATCTCAGGAGGTCTCAATAAACAGAATCATTTTGAGCTGTTAACTTGATATATCTTATTTGGAACGTTTCCCGAGGCAAAATAATTCCAAACCTTTAGACACAATCATTTAATTTTGAATTGGACTGACTGACTTTGTGGTATCAGGTCTGTGAGTACATGAATAACATACTTTACCCTCAACTTCAAATTCTTCACTCTACCTGGAGAGACTTCAGGCAAAATCCAATCACTGTGCTTTGAAGCTAGTGAAACTAAACAGAGGCTTTCCGTCCCATTACTAGTGAGGAAAAAAAATACTTCACACCAAGCCTAAAATACCTTCCACATTCAAGAATACATTCAGATCTGAAACAGCCTCATCTTTATATGGCTTCCTTTTGTTTGCATCTTGTCTCTATCTTCTTAATCACCATACTCCTTGTTTTTCCTTCAAAAAAAAAGTCTAAAAAAAGGAGATGCAAGAATGTCACGAGATACTCATTACACTTTTATATATTAACCTATAATCACATCATTTGTTTCCTATGGAGAGTCACAGAAGCAGCAGGTGTGCTTTCACACTTGCCCTCCATTCCTTCAAGTACAGAACTACCATGAACTTTATAGAAACATTTTCCTATGCTGCTAATATTCTAAAGGACTTTCTGCTAGATTGTTACAAATGCAACGTTAGCATAAAAATAAATTAGAGTCCAAGCTAAAGAAGTAAGAATTTTCTCTTTTTGGACTACTTTGAAACGAAGGTTTACTTCACTACAAAATCACCAACAGACATGTAAGCTAAAAAATTAAATCTTTGTACAGTTTAGAGATTAAAAGATGTGAATAGAGGGGTAATTTTTAACTCTTTAATAACTCTCTAATTTTAAACTGTCCACCTGCTGCTGGGGAAGGATAAAGAGAAGCTGAATAGCAAGGTGGGTCAGCAGTGATTCTTTGTGTAGTTCTCTAGCAATATTGCACAGAATGAAGGATAACAGTTAAGAATGTAAGCACCCATGAAGCCTGGGCATAAACTCTATCTGCTACCACTATGGCAAAGAGCTCCAGGGACAACATGGAACTCTGACACACAAACACCACCACAGAAGGTACAGATACGAAAATGCGTATGTGAGAAAGGACCTAGATGATTTTTCCATATATTAACTGATGAAAATATTTTATTTACAAACAGGTACTACTTTAAGTTGTTACAGATGATTTTTTTTTTCTTTACCTTCAGTTATTCTTACTGATCTCAACACAATACCTGTACAAATCAGTAAACATATCTGCCCCTCCGTTCCTTTAGCTCTTGCAGTACTCTGCCAGACTTCTTCAAAAAACATTACTTACATCTGTTTTCAGGCATTATTTACAGTGAAAACTTTCATAGTATATCAAGTATATTTCTCACACAGCTTCAAAATTATTCACCAATCCTATGGAATTCATGCATACTGAATGTTACTTAAAAGGCTTTCATCACATCTGATTATTGAGAAGATATACCTGAACCGCAGCACAATAACCAGTTCTAAGCTATTCACAGAACTCCCAATCTAAAAATAATCTGTTGTCATTTTCCAGAAGCACCTGAAGTATCCTTGTGGTCCCAGCCTCAAAGATTAAATTGAATCAAGTGCTTTTTACCAACTTTACCCCTTAATTTTTTAGAATATGGCCAACGTCCTTTTTAGAAGTTACTTCATCTGCCAATGCTGCGCAAGACCATTTGTTCAGTGCAAGCTGATTACATGCCAAGCATTGCAAAAAACCAAAAGAAAACACTACACACTTCACAGTGGCTGAAACAGTGATTGAGTCTGTTATCATTTTATCAGAAGTTTACAAAAAAATTTAAAGACTTACCAGTATTTTCAATTATCAGTTCTTTAGTTACTAGTGGCATTGTTTTGAGAATATTTTGTTCAAGACAAAAAAAACCCAAAATGTTAAATAGGCAGCTCGCCTGAAGGTATACCAGATTAAATCTCAAAGGGATAAAGTGTAAAATATCAGCTCTAAGTGGTCACAAAAGGAATCAAAAACTTTTTCAAACTGAATAAAAAGGCTGAATATGTGTACGTAACTCAATCACACAATTTTCTAGAGACATAACTTTCACACTTAGTTTCTTATGTAAAACCCAATATATTTTCAAATACAACAGAGAGAGTGGAGCTGTGACTGGATATATGAACACCTGTACATATTTTAGTGTATTACCGAATCAATTGTAACATACTGGGAAAAAGGTATAAAATAATACATCCCTGCCCCACCCCGCCCCAACTTTAATTCTAAAAGGACTGAAACATGCATGTTAAAGGTAACACAAAGTCAAAGTACTGGTCTATTTCAGTAAGTCTCCACAAGTTTTAATCTTACATTAATATCAATACATTCTATCAGCACAAGGAGGTTGGATAATAATGATTTTCATCAGTATTTGTGTGGTAGGATGATTCATATTTTAAAACTATGATGCAAGGTCGCACTGATCTAAATCCACTTAGGTTTTAAAAACAACAGAAACTAGAATCAGTGCACTTTATCTATTTAAAAATGGCAACAAACAAAGCACTAGAAACATTTTTTTGCTTATTGAAATTCTGAGCTTAAGAAACATAGAATGTAAAAATGACAGATCTTTAAAGTATTCTCTGCCTCCAGATAACTACTTCACAGCTCAGGAAAAAGTTCATTACTAGCTTGAGAAACAGTGTGTGGTGCCACAAAAAAAATTACTGATTATACTTATACTACTGTACTCATTTCATTTAGAAACTTTAATCACCAGTGACCCACAAGACACTAGAGAAAACTGCATTTCTTGTTTGTCGTGATGTTCAAAATGTATTACTGCAGCAAACAAAGAAAAAAAAATTAAAGCAATATTTTATTTAGTTGTCAGATTATTCTACTGAGTAATAACTTTAGCTAGCAGCATTTAAAGACTGAGGTTCCAGTACCAAATACTATCCAAGAGGTAGTTGGTACCTCTTCGGCAAAAACTTTTCATCAGATGATCTCGAGGTGCTATTATATAATTATCCTGATCATCTTTCTTATACTACAGATTAAATACCCAGATGTATATAGCAAGGGGAACTAAACGGCGACTGAGAAGCCCAGTGGCTGAACTAAGCAGGGAAAGATCTTGCATTCTACTCTCATGCCTTATTCACCAAACTAAATTACTACCTGAACATCATTCAGAAAGCATCTGTTTGCAGGGAACAAACTACTTGGTGGAATTCTGTGTGGATTTTCTGTTTGTTTCCTGAATTTGATTTCCAGAATATCTGCTCAGTCAATGAAGTTTCTCCATTTGTCACAATCATACCCTTATGTTCTGGAGCACACAAGAAGGAAAGCAGGAAAAACTGATAAATTACACAAGCTGTAACCACTTGTGGAATCTCTTAATACACAGGAACAAAAGAACAAGGATGTCATCAACATTGAAAAGAACAGCATCCCTTTACTAAACAGAATTGCAAAATATCTTAATCAGATTCTTGCTCTTCTAATGAAGAAGTTAGAGCAATATCCATCAAGAAACTTATTTTATTTGTTCAATGCAGAAGATTAAAATGGATTCATTAGCATAGGGGGAAAAAAGACTCACATTAGTTAACTCAGAGAACTCACACTACCTTCTTTGATTTAATGGCAGCAAGTACAAAGCATACATATATATTTATTCTGACAGGTGTACTTTGGATAGCTCATGCTGGAACATGTTGAGAAAGCATCTGCACAGCATTTATTTAATTAGTGGCACAGACACTTCAAAAACCTCATAGCAGAACATACTTTTTGTATTTTTACCGATTCTGGGCAATATTCACTAAGTTCTGACACATCTTGGTTTTCAAGAAAAGTCTTAGTAAAGTTCACTTACATTACCAGTAAACAAACACATGGATCTAACTTTCATCAACTGTGTTGATGAGAATATTTTATTATTTTCTATTTGAGGTAGATTTGCCCAAAATAAGTTTCAAGTCTACTTTTCCTCTCAGAAACACTGAAAGCCATAGAATTGTTTTCCCTTCCAATAGCACCATTTTCTTCTTATTTCCATTATTATCTTACTTTTATACTATTCCCCCCTTCCCTTCCCAGGGTTACTGTTTTACTAGACTAATGAGGGAAAAATTGACACCTGATAGCAAAGCAATTTTTAAAGAACACGCTTAGCATTTACTACCAGGGTGCAGCAATGTCCTGTATGTTACTCAATGCCTTCTGTTTTATTGGATATAAAAGAAGAATAAATTGACTTATCTTTCAGATGAAGAGAGAAAATTAATTGAGGATAGGAAGGAAAAGGAAGATGGACCAGTTCACGCTGAACCCCAGATCTAGTGAACAGGGACTCTTACTGCCCCCACCATAAGGAATTATTGGTCACACAATTACAGGAACAGTTGGGAAAGCGTTAGGCAGTGGTAGGGACACAGGAACGAATTTACTAAATGACTGTATAACTTGGACAAAAATCTTAAAAAAAAAATCCCAACACTGGGTTATTAGAAACTGCTTTAATACATCTGCTCCAAATGAAAAAGAACTTTATGCCAAAGTTATGAGCAAGAGAAAATAACAAGGCCCTGATTACCTGTACTTCAGGGATGCAGCTGAACCTATACAACATCCAAAAGAAAAATTTTCATAAGAGACTAATAAAAGATATTCTAAGTGCAGCACTGGAACTACTAGTATTTTGTATCCATGAAAACATGCTATTACTCTTTACAAAAGCTAATGAAAAAATCCATGAAATATACTTTAAAAACAGCAATCTGAACTCCTGTTAGCATACACAGATATACACACACAAACTGAAGACTTATAAACAACCTAATACCTATCTTTCCATTCTTAAAACAGAGGCAGTTAATGTTATAGAAACCTCCTACTACCATATCTACCATCGCATCATGTAAGCTTGTCGACAAGAACCAAAATCCTTTTCCCATCCACTGCTTTAGATGATTAGTCATTCCCCAGATTGGCCTAAAGCAAACAACATTACTTCTTGCTCTTTTATGCTGGAATGCAAAGGAAAAATATGGTTGCATAGTCATCTTTAGCAGACATTCATTCACAACCCAGTTTAATCTTTGAAACAACAGGAGACAGTCAGCCCATTGGGAAGGGACAACAAACATGAACTGTAATCCTTTACCCACCCCTAAAGGGCAGAACTGAAACTCCAAATGATCTGCTTTGCCTCCAGCTGCTGATAATGGCATAATAGGAATATTTAGCAGAAGGCTGTTGAGAACTCAGAAACGTGGAGAATTGTTTTTACCAATAACTCAGTGTTGTCTGCAATGAGACCACTAATGAATCTCGGGACTTAATGTGAATGCTGTAGTGTAAGATTTGTTAAACTTCCTATCACTGAAATAAAAATTAGGATATACTGAAAAACGTTGGAAAAGCTGAAGATAAACTTCTATTGCAACATATATATATCTCCAGATGGGCTTAACACAAATAGTTAATTTGTTTTCCTCCTCAATTTGATTTTTCTTATATTCTGTTCAGTTTTGTTTACTTACAAAATGCATGGGGACACAATAAAGAACTTGAGAAAACTTGCTGAGAAAAAACAACTCACACTAGGGTTATCAATGTACAAAGTTTATAGATTTCACACTGTATGTTTAAGATACCCATATCTATAATAACATGTCTTCATCTTCCTTTACCCATGCTTCCCCTCCCTACAGATAAAAGTGCATTCAAAATCCTAGTCCAATGAGTCAGTTAAAAATACACATCTGAATCATAAGTATATTCTGAATACAACTTTAAAGCCAACAAGGATACTATTAATACATATAACTAAAGAAACAGCCTCAGCTAGCTGCTTTTATTTATCACCTTGTCTGTTCCAGTTAACTACAACTAATGCCACAAGGTTTCTCTGGCCAGTCTCCTTTATCTCTGTTTGTTTGTTTTTAAAGTGAAATATTTAAGTATACTAACTACTATCTTCTATCCCTGGTCTTATGTTTTTGGAGTTTGGTTTTTTTTTTTTTAAAGCAAATGTTTACGCATACTAGCTACTACACTCCATCCCTTGTGTGAAGTTTCTGGAGATTTTGCTTTTCTGCAAAAAGACTTAACATAGTCCATTAAACCTTAGGATTTTAAGAAAACAAAGAAGAGGTAAAGTTTACCTTTGTCCTACATACATCCTACACCTACCTGTACAATTGTATGCACAAAAATTTGATTCTAAAATTCAGTATTGGTATTTGTTTCACAGGTCTGCTCAAGAATACTACTTAAGGATCATCACCTCTTTTTGCTAAACTCTACAAAATTTAAGTCCTTGCCTCACAAAGCTTCCAGTAAGAATACATGCTGGAACAGGCAGATGTAACAAACCACTGACATTTGATGAAAAACAAGAGGAAAGGTTTGAGTAATTTATCAGAATAGTAAAACTGCCAGAAAAGCTGCCTGAATATGTAAGCACACTTACTCACGAAGTAAAGTTTCTGCTAATACTACTCTAGGAATAACCGTTTCCAACATTTCACACCATCACTCGAAGAGTCCTTTCCCTGAACAGTATCACTCTTACTTGACACGTGTCATTTGCCTATCGCTGCAGGACAGAGGCTTAGCCTTCCTCTTTCACGCAGGCTCTTATCTTTAGCCCATGGCCAAAACCAAGCCTTCTCCCTTCCCTCCTGCAGCAGAGAGGAGACGAGGGGCCCACAATAAAGGAAACTCAATCCACTGCTGAGCCGGGCCGCATTTTCTCCGGCACCCACCGCAGGCACTACCGCCCGTCTTCTGCAGCGCTTCGCACCGGCGCCGGGGAGGCGCGGAGCCGCCCCACAAGCTCGGCAGCGGCCGCCCCGGCTGCTATTTCGCTCGCCGGCCCTTTTCCCCCAGCCGAGGACAGCCTGGGGCACCCAGAGACCCCCCTCGCCGCAGGGCCCGCTCTCTCCTCTGCCCCTCAGCTCAGGGCCCTCGCCCGCAGCCCCCGCTGCCCCCAGCCCGGAGGCGGGCCGCCCTCCCGCAGGGCTCCGCACAAGACCTCCGACACGGGCAGCGGCGGCCCGGCCCGGCCCGCGGCCCAGCGCAGGCGCCGCCGGCCCGGCCCCGCCGCCACGCAGGCCGGCCTCCCCGCATGCCGCGACACGGACAGGTGCAACTCCCCGGCCGCCTCCGGGGGCTTGCGCAGCCCAGGCTCGGCCCCGGCCGCCTCCTCCTCCCCACACCAGCCCACACGGAAAAGCCTCCCCTGCCCCCGCACAGCACCGCTAACCCCCGGCCCGGCCCCCCGCGGGCCGAGGGCTGCCCGGCCCCCTCACAAAGACGGGCCCTCCCTCCCGCCAGGCCTCGCACCGACACAGCGAAGCCGAGCCAGGCCGGGCCGGGGCCTCCTCCGCCCCCCTCCTCGGCCGGCCCCGGCACCCCGGGCCTCCCGCACGCCGCAGGGACCACCACCGCCTCCCCCTGCGGCGCCCGGCCCGAGGCTCGCCCCCGCCCCGACCCTGCGCCGCCTCACCTCTTTGGGGACGAGCTGGTTCTCCTCGCTAGGCACCATGGCCGGTGGCGCGGCGCTGGGCCCGCAGCAGGCTGAGCTGAGCGTCGTCGTCAGCAGCGGGAGGCGGGGGGACGCCAGCGGCTCATCCTCCTCCTCCACCGCCGCCGCCCCAGCCGGTGAGGGCAGCGCCACAGCCCCCGCCCCCTCCGCCTATCAATGGCTAAAATGGCCGCCGCCGCTCTCGCGAGAGCCGGGCCGGTCCCGCCGCGCCCGGGCGTGCCTGCCGCTGTGCTCGCCTTGGCCCCGGCGGTGCTGCCGGCCGGGCGCGGCCGCCCTCGGCGCGCTCCCCGGCCCGGGGCCGGGCTTGCCCGGCTGAGGTGCGCAGTTGTCGACCGAGCAGGAGGAGCGGCGTGGGAGACGCAGCGTGTGACCCCCGCAGGCGGCCGGGGCAGAGCTGCGCGCCCCGTCCTCGGGCCGGCTGCCGTGCCCCGCGCCCGTAAATGGCGCTTGGCTGTCGCTACCCCCCTTTCGCGTTGCCCTGCGCCGGAGAGCAGCGGCGGGAAACGCCGTCCGCGGGAGGCCGGGGCGGGCTGGGCGCGGGGGCCGCCCCCACTGCCGCCGGTTGTCTCCTCGCCCTGTCCGTGGTGCCGCGGGGCGCCCGGGCTTGCAGCGGGAGTAGTGAGTGATTAAAATGGGGCTGTACTGAGTGAGGAGGCAGCGTGCGCAGCGATCATGGCCCACAGGTGCGGGAGAGGGCTCTATAAGGGCCTCCCGTGGGCGCGGGGCCCTTCCGCTGCTGCTGAGCGCAGGGCTCGCCAGCCGGGCCGCCGGCGCGCTCAGGCGCTAGGCCTCTGTCCTGAGGTAACGCGAGGCGCGGCGGCCGGCCAGCCTCCCGCACCGCGGAGGTCTGCTTTCCTTCACGTAGCTTTGCTGCCTACAAGGGGCGCTTGCCGGAGCCATGGGGGGTGGAGGCTGCAGTTTTGGTTTGTTTTGCTCACTTTTGTTTTTTTTTTTTCCTCACATCTGGATGTAACTGGCTGGTGCTTGGCTGTGAGGCGAGGAGACCAGCAGAAGGGGTGGAAGAGTAAGCGCGGCCTGGTCATGCTAACACGCAGGTGCTGCTCTTGGTGCCCAGAAGTTGTTCTTTCAAGTTAAGCGTGTGCTTGCTTCCCGGTAAATTTAGGGTTAATAGCGCATTTTCAAATTGAATACAAGATTATTTCTGTGGCATCACTTAATTGTTGACTTTTGTGTACAACAAGCTTAAATACATGTTTTTCATGTCACCTGAGGCATGCTAAAAGCCAAATACTAATCACTAGAATGACCAAAATGCACATTAGAAGAAAAATAATTACACATTAATGTCTGCTTGACTGCAAAATAGTTTTTAAGTGAAAAACATTCTACTTAGCTAATGAAGAAGAGTGGTATGTGGTTGTTGTACATTTCTGTACAACTATTTTTCCCGTTATTTTAGTGTCCTCTTGTGGAAAAATGCAGAATTGAAGATACTCTTTGGTTTTGTGTCTAAAAAACTGTGTTTTGGGGTAATTTTTGAAACCCATTGTACTGAAGGTTATTGGAAATCTATTGCGAAGTTTTAGTAAAATTAAATGACCTCTTCTACCTTTTCACGTTTAAAGTATGTAACTTCTCAAGTTCCTCTCCATTGTCCTGCTTTCTCAAAGGTGATAAGTAGCACATTTTAGAGTCAGAATGTTATTAGTGTTTATATTATTAGTATATATTAGTATAGTATTTTAACCCTTTAAAAAAGGCTTTAAAGCAGCCATTTCTGTGAATAGCAACATCAGTAGGTTTTTTTTTTTCCTCTTTCAAGTGTACTATGGTAGGTGCTAATTTGTTGGGTTTTTTTCCAGTTCTGCTCCTTGAATTTAGCCCAGAAATCCCCTTGTTGAAAACTTACTCGAAGCAGTTTTTAAATGCATTTCTGATCTGTTTTTCATTATATAACTTAATGAGATCAAGTTATTTATATAGTAAAGGTCAGGAGGTTCTTTGAGACAGGAGCTCTTGCCCTCTAGTTTTGAAATATGTTGCACCTGAAAGCCACTCACCTTAGACATATGAGCTCTAATATGATGAAATCAAGCATGAATGCAGGAACCTGGGAGTCCCTTGCTTTTAATGATACTTTATGTTAAGCACAGGGTGGTGTAGAGCTACCCCTCTACAACAGAGAAAACTATGTAAAATAGTTGGGGGGTTTTAATAGGAAAGACAGTATGTCTTCTAAAAGACTCATGTCTTTTAGAAAAGAGGGGTTTTATTAATGCTTATCAGCTGTGTTGATTAAAAGGTTTGAGATTTAGTCAGGTATTTTTTGAGGGGGACTTTGGTAAGCATCTCAGTGTGAGAAAATGTATAATTGCAGAAGAAATGAAAAATGCTATCAGCATTTGTAGATATCTAAAGAAAAACAGCTGCCTCGTGATCTTCTGTTGTCCAGTGGTGTCTGAAGATCCATGAGATTAATGAGCAAGTACTTGAATTGAAGAGCCAGAGCAGAGACATAAGCTTACAGTAGAAGGCAATAAAATCATCAGAGCACTGGCTGGGAGCCTCCAACAGTGGTATGTGACTGATGGGACTGGTGTTACTTCCCCCCCCTTCCCCCCCCTTTTTGGGGGGGGACACACACCAGAATCTCTAGAATGAGAATTCAGGAACGAGCAGCTTTCAGAGATGTTACTTTTGAAAATACTTTTGACTTGCTAAAGTGTTATGTTCTTACGGGTTTTTTTTGCTTCCATTTGTGCTTAACAAGGGGGAAAGTTATGGGACTCAATGACTTCAGTTAAAATATATTGTTCTATTGGGATAAAGAGGTAGCTACTACAAATATGTGCCTACTAGATAAGAATCAGGAGTTTGTTTTTTAAAGAAATACTCTGTTAGATCCTCCTGCCAACCTTTAAAACTCTGCAAACATCTAGTGTAGTATGTGTGCATGAAACATCTTTAATGGACTAGTAATCTTGAGTTAATAATTAAATCTCCAGGAGCTTTTGTAATATGTGGATGCTACAGTATTTAATCTCTTTATGTGAGACTTCTTAAAGAGGAATATTCAGAATTCGGTTTCATGAAGGGAATACTAGCCTTATGTAAAGACTGATTTAACATACCACAGGTTTAACTTGTTATTAGTGTGAAGAAGAAAAATTGTTATCTCAGACTAAAATGTATGCTGGATTTGCAGTTACACATAAATTTCTTAGGTGGTTGATTGTCAAACTGTTGTTCAGAGATACATTAATGAGCATCACAAGTGTTGAAGTGTGTCAGTTTTCAGTCAATGACATGTGGCTGGTTTTATTCAATACAGTATTTATCACACTAACATATGCATCATATTAATGGAAATGTAGTTGTGCAACATCGGTATGCTAGAGTAAATAGTAGGCCTTCATTATAAGAGATGATGAACTTTTTAATTAGTCTGTGGGAACGGGATACCTCCTGCCCTCCACAGCCTGTTTTAAGTTTATGCTTTAATCATTTCTCCTTCTCTGAAAGAATTCACACACTCCTGTCCCAACACCTGTATCCAAGATTTGATGAATAATGAAAAAAGTTTTTAAAAACTAAATGGAAGGAGAGCTGCCATGTAGCTCTTTCGTATGCACAGTTGTATGCTAAGAACTCTAGGGGTGCGAAATCTTAAGAAAAACAGGTAAATGTCAGAATACAAACTCGTGTTGACTTTCCCAAGATAATATTATCCTACCTGTTTGAAATAGCCTATATAAAAAGGATTGTGTAGACTAATACCACTGATTTGGCATGTCTTCTCTGAAACACTTCAGTTTTGCTTTTTCAGTTAGGCTGTTAGTGGGAGATCCATTTCCTGTTTCAGAGGTTGGTGGTCTTATTTGTAGAACCAGCATTGCAGTGCTTGTTTTCTACTGTATTATTCTGTAAAAAACCCAAACAAACAAAAAAACCAAAACCACAAAAAAAGCCCCCAAAAAACCCTCCAAACCTGAAGTTTGCAACCCTTGGCAAGTTGCTGATGAATATCAAAATGATGCAGCTGTTCCGTATTTGCCAGCAGTAGAAATGTAGCCAATGGTGATGCAGTGTTCTTTTAGAGCTCTTCTGTGTTGTCAGCACTTTAAGGAAAACCAGCTGAAGGCCTCTCCCCTTTTTAATCTTTGGCAAGTCTACTGATAGAAGAAGAGATGTGTGAAAGTTCAGGATATCACAGTCCAGCAGTTATTGCACTGCTGGTTACTTTGCTGTTTGAGCCTCAAGTAACTTTTCCAGAATTGCCCAGGAAGTTTTGAAGCATTTATCTGAAAATCTTCTCTGAAAATCTGCAGCCTATTGACTGCACTATCCAGTCCTTGCAATAAGGGGGGAAAAAAAAAAAAAATCAGTAAAATTGGCCCTTATATGGATGGAGTGAAGGTAAGGTGAGGGGAGAACAGGGGAAAATTATTAGGGAGAACAAGCAGAATTAGTACAAGGTAAAGAAGGGACATAGAATTCTGTGTCTTTAAAGGTGCTTTTTGCTGGATTTCCATTTCTTTGATCTTGGCTCCCTAAATATGAAGCAGGCAAATAAAAGGCTGAAGAGCAAATTAAGATCTTTAAAAAGGGAATACTGATTATTTTTTTCTTCTGTTACTGTTGTTAGAAAGGGGCTTTTATATTTTAGCATTTTGGACTGTGTCTTGAACGTGTTAAGCGCTGGAATCAAAGTGTTGAAGATAAGGAATCATTAAATAACTTTCTGTGATCTGTATCTTAAAGATTATAGTCTTTATGTCTAAAGAATTATATGCAGAATTTTAGGAAATAAAAAAATCCGTTTCTAAGAGTTGAGAATGATGTGGGAAACTAAAGCTTTAAATGGGAGATTTACTATGGAAAAAGTGTTCTACTTTAGAAAGACCTTTGTAGTAAATAGTCTTGTAGGTCTAGTAGGTAGGTAAGCAGCCCTCTGAGGTTAAACTTTGCAAGATTAAGAAAAAACCTCTGTTTTAAGTTCAGTGCTAAACGTGTTCTGCTGTTCTTAAATAGTGTTTTCTGCTATAATCTTTATGACTGTGCAAGTGCTTTTCTGTCCTCTGACACTGCAATTCATGTGAAGACCTTTTTAAGCGAAACCAGTAGGGGATTATTTTAATTAATTACAAATCAGCAGCCAAGATTCATTGACATTTCTGTTAAAGATTATCATCTTACTCTGGTTTCAAGACACTGAGTGTTCAAATATTAGCTTAAGAAGTTAGTTTTCTTTTTCATGATAGCATTAATCTTATGGATGAATTCCCAAATGGGTTTGAAGCTGAAATTACAGTTGTAAAGAGAAATGGAAATCCTGCAGAGAATTTTGCAGGACCGTGGATTTCTTTATTAACACTGAATTCTTGTATCAACCTGACTTAAGATTTTCAACACTGTGAACTTAAAATTACAGAGCAGTTTCTAGCATTAGTAGTCTAAACAAAACACAGTTCCAGGGTGTTTGACCTCTTGATGCACTTGTCAAAACCTTCCTGGTGTCACTTGGAATAAAACACATGCGCTAGCAGGCCAACTTCCACTTTGTGTGGTGAGAGCTTGGAAACAGATGTGGGCTGGTATCGTGTAGAGCTTGAGAGCCAGGCAAATCTCAGTTTGCTGGCTTAGGCTCATGGCCAGGCTGTAACTCTTCCATCTAAAATGGGTGCAGTAGCTTGGAAATCTGCTGTCTTTTTAAGTGTGCAGACTGCATAGTGTCTGTAAGTGTGCAGCATACTGCATACATCCTTTCTGGAATATGGGCTAGTATGTTATCTAACCCCCTCCTCTGAGGCTGCGGGGTGGGAGGGAAGGCATCTCTACACACAGCAACATAGCAAAGGCTTATGTGTGGGAAAGCAGGAAGAAAGGAGAGTTGCCTTGAATGCATACCATGATGGTAATGTCAGTCACCAAAGTGGTTCAGTTATTTCAGAGGTTCAAAAAAAGCTCGTAGTGACATGGCCAGTATATTTAAAAACATTGAATTAACACTTACCGCACGAGGATTGCTCTTGGAGAGTCACTGTCCGAGTGAAAAGGCAGCACTGAATAAGACTACGTAATGTGCAAAAATAACAGAGTAGCTTAGCTTCACATGGGGCTGCTCTCAGTATGGACACTCAAAGTATTTATAGCTGCCCTTGGGTCCAGGGGAGTTAAATAGTTCAGGTTTGCATTAGGGGTTCCCAGTGACCCTTCAGATTAAATCTGGTGACATTTAATATTAGGAGCAAGTGCTAATTATACTGCTTACAGCTCTTTGGGCAAGCAGGAAGTGATTTCCCATCCTCAGCAAGCCCTAGCACGTAGGGACCATTCCTTCATCCCAGATTTACAATCCAAGGTGGCCTTCCCCTGGATGAAACATGGTTTCTTCACATTTTCTCTGTAAGCTGTCATGATTATTGGTGTAAAGCGGTAGCTTGCAGCTGCCTGGGCCTCACCCCATCCTCTCACTGAGGGGGGGGAAGGAAGTGCAGCACTTGGCATCTTTTGAATGTGCCGTCTTGTGTCTTGGAGTGCAAGGGCAGTACCTGCAGCAGGATGTGTGCTCTGGGCTGCTTTGTGGTGTGGTGTGCCTTTGGCCTCTGCGCTGCCCAGGAGTAGAGACTGCCAGCCTTCTCTGCTGGGTGGGGGGGAAGTGGGAGGGGACTGTCACCTCTCTTCACATTTCACCATGAACACTGCTTACTGACTGTGCTTCACACCACTCTTCCTGCTTTGCTCTGTGCCCTCACTAATAATTTTCTTCCACTGGTGATGCGAGGAACCTTGTATTTTGAGGAGTACTGGGGTGGGCTGGGTTATTTTATAACTGGTTTAGGATAGCTAGGGGGAGGGGAGTTGCTCTTCGTCTGTGGTCATTCCTCATGCCAGGGCTCCCTCCTGTCCATCACAGGAGGGCCATGTGTCTGCAGCCCTGTAGCTTCCTGCTTGTGCAGTCTGCATAGCAAACATTGCGTCCCCACAATAGTAGGGGCTCAGAGTGTCCTGCGGTGAGATGTCTCTAAAGTAGCTTTTAGGTAGTAAGTGCATATAGCCATTGGAAGGCTTGGTCTGAAACCTGCTGCTGGCTCTGTTGTTCTCCGAGCGAGCTCAACTTTGTCCTCGTTTTGCAGTAGGCTGTCCCCTGAACATCTGCAGCTTTCTTGGGCTTTAAGGGCTAGTCTGCGGTGGGGGTTGCTAAACTCTTTCTTGCATTGATTAATGTAGCTTTACCTTTGGCAGCAGCAAAGGGAGCTGCCAGAGGTCTTACATAGCATTTAAAATGTCAGCTGCCAGTCTAGAGCAGCTGCCAGCAGTGGAGCTCTGGCAGGGGGAACGCTGTCACAGGGCAAATGCGGGGAATGTTAGTGTGGACACAGTGTGAGTCAGGCTGGGCAGGGACTTGTGTACAGAGTATCCTGACGTTGGTAAAATGCCCTTTGAAATCTCCCAGCAAGTTTGTCTCCTGTGTTGCTTGGGTGATATATAAGGAAATGCTACTGGCTCTTGACTGTTGTGTTTTGTAGTCAGACCTGACTGTAAGTAGCCTGTCAGTGTGGGGTCTATGCTGATAAAGTAATCCTGCGGAACTGGCAGTCTCTCTTCTGGGTGAAAGATTAAGGCAAAGCACTACCTAGTGAGAGTCTTAAGAATGAATGTGGTTTCTAAAAACAATTTCATTTTATTCATGTGTATGTCAATTTTAATGTTATTTCAATTCGCTTTTAAAGTTTGGAAGACATCTGTTGGTTGGACTGAATTAATATGGGAAAAATAATAAAAAAAATTCATAACTACTGTCCTTGTTTGTCATCATTGCCTTTGTGAGAAGATGTCTCTGGAGAGCAGGTGTGTTTCCTGAACATTTTGGTTAGAAGGCTTGGCTGCAGAACTTTGAAATGTGTGCACATTTATGCTAACTTGAATCCCCTATTTGCTGTTCGTGTAGGAAGTAAATTTCTTTTCATACTGTTACTTCTTTGCAATGAATTGTGCCAGCTGTTATGTTAGATGCATACCCATTTGCCTATCACCTGTGATTTAAACCAGGCTTGTTAATTGGGCCTGTTAGATGTAAGCATGTCTAGCAGAGATGCCCAGAGAGGTAGAGACAAATTCCAGATCATTTGGATTGGATCCAAATCCATTCATAAGACTTAGCTTTTCAGCAGAGGGTTCTTTTATATGGCAATGTTAAAGGAAGAGGGCTCCTTGGGGGTTTTTCTTTGGCTGGTTAGTAGTGTAGGGAGCATCCATGGAATGCAGGGGTGTGTGAATTAGAAGGGTCTCAATGCCAGGCTCACAGATACAGTAATAGGCTGGGTGCTGCAGTATTTACTGCGGTGTTTTACATATGGGATTAATATGTGCCCTTCCTTGCACAGGAAATGTGTGCCTTTTGTGCCATATGCCTTTGCATATATGCTGGTTTTGTGTTCCTTATGGTAACAAAAGATTTACATTAAGCAGCCCAAACCAATTTTAAATACTAACAGGCATATAGAACTGTGCTTTTGATACCACCAGTAATGGAAATACTGGAAACCAAATTCCAGACTTGCTGATGGGTATGCTGTCTACCAGGATAAGAGTGGGCCCAAAAGCATCCATGAACTTTTTGATGTTATAGTTTTACTTCTATGTACAGGAAAACTTGCATATACAGTAAAGCCCCCATCCTTTTCTTCATCCAAGATCTGGGTTGTATTGCAGGTTTGGGGTTTTTTTAGGTCTAAGAGGGTTTCTGAAATGGGGAAAGTGCAAGCCTTATCAGAGGGTTATCATCAAAACTGCCCAAGAAATTATAAACAAAGATCAAGTCAGTCATATTTGTCTTTTAGGTTTTTTGTCTGTTCTGACCACTGAATTCTAGGAAAAATAAAAGCCTGACTGTAACATATTTTTCTAACTGGAAAATTTTTGCTAATACCCTGACTGTCTTTCAGCCTGGTCTTCCCTATTTTATTGCTGCTCCTTCAGCCTCTTCCTGTTCTTGCTGGTCCCAGATTTCTTCAAAGACAGGCTGACACTACAGTGGCCTCTTGTTAATCTGCTTTTTATATTCCCATGTTATTTATTTTCATGTCTTTGAGTTTATTCAGGATGGCACTAATGTAGTATACATGTTTCAGGCATGAAGAGGTTAATGAAGCTTTAACTACCTCATAAAAACATTCATGTTTTTGGCAGCCTTGGGATGGTAGTTATTGCCTGCAGTCACATACAAGGACTATTATCCTTTTTGATTGCCACACTTCTATACAGCCAAACTAGATTTAACAGAATCTTTAAGGTCCTTTTGTGCATTCCTCAGCAGTAATAGCGATTTTATGGTGCCTCTTTTGAAAGCTGAACGGGCAACTTTTAGTAAACGGTTAATCACACCACGAATTCTTATGTTAAAATGAATAAAATAATGTTCATGAAAAGGTGTTTTGAAGATGTTTTTGTGATTTAATTTTTGGGTATGAGAAATTCAGGGCATATGAAACAATTCTGAAAGGCTCACTGCTATTTGCATTCTGGTTCTTTTGCTGCTTAAACCATGGCTTTACCTTAGGATGAAGTAACTAGCTAAGTTTTTATTTTAATTTGAGGAAGGGGAAAAAGTGAAAGCAGTAAGAATTAAAGTGGACAGGCTATTTTTTTAGTCTCTAATGGAAGCGAATATTTTGTGAAATTTCAGAATAATTACTAGTCACTTGTGCTGCACTGGCTATTTCAAATCCATCATGTGATTGAGAATGATGCCACTCAATGCACTTGGATTGCTTAATGACTTTTTTCTAGGCAATATTATGTTGTAAAACATAGTTAGGTAAGATGATGTTTCAACCACAGAGTTAGTCTGGTACTAATATGCAGTATGAAGAAATCTTGTTAAAACTGTAATACCTGTGGGACATTCATAGGCAGAACTAAAGAGCTAGATATGAAGTGAAAAACAAGCCAGTGTTTCTTATGCAGTACTCATTTCATCTGTATAAAGTCTTGAGATGTGAGAAGTGTGATTTCGAATACATGGTTATGTTTGGTCATGTTGTTTCCATGACTATTTGCTTGTGTACATTTCAGGGGTCTGTAACTGTTATTGTTAAATACATAAGATGTTTAATGTATCTGAGTGTTGCTGCAGCCTTAAATCTTGGAAATAGCTGAGATTTATGATTTTGAACTATCCACTTACATTTCATTAGCTATTTTGCATTTTCTTACATTTTTAAGAGGGGAGTGCTTTTACTTATTATATGCTACTTTTTGTTTATTAACATTACCTAGTACTGTCACAGCTGAAATATCTAAACTTAGAGGTTTGTATCAAGTATGCCAATCCTGAGATAATTAGAGTATGATTGAGTGTTGCTATTTTGAACCCAGAGAAGTAAATCCTTGGTTTTTAAAACTGAGAGCAACTTGGGCTATCTTTTCTCCTGTAAACTAGATGTATCTATACATTAAAAGAAGCTAGATGTTAGAATCCTGTTGTGAACTGTTAACTGCAGTGTGATGTCCTTTTGTTTCTTTGAATTTGTAACATATCTTAATCTCACTTTAAAAAAAAACAAATAACTTAATTTTTTCTTGGGAGCACAGTTAAACCTTCCTCTATTGTTGTCCTAAGAGGTTCAATGTGAGTTGATTAACATCTCTCTGAGTATGCAGAGAGACTATTTTAATGCTTTAACATTGTAAATGTTTCCTTGTGCTTAGAGAACATTTTATCATCAGAAAGCATGTGAAAACTATAGAAATTTCAGGTATGGGAACAGCATGATATAGCTGCATGTGAACTTTAGACTTTACTATGCATGATGTAACTCATGACACTTAAAACTTTGCAAGTTACTGTATATACTAGGTTCTTTTCACACTCATTTCAAGACTTTTGACTTTTCCTAAGCACCCTCAATTGAACCCAAAATAAGGAACAAAACTTGCTTATTTTATGTAAATTTGAAGCTTAGCTTGATGATGGAGAACCCTCCAGAAAAGGACATGGCAAAGTGAAAGGCAAATCCAAAAAGTTTGTAACAGAATGGGAGACAAAGGGAGAAGAAAAGAAAATTAAATTTAAACTCTATAAAATATAAGAGAACCTGGATGCATGGGTAGCTGTGACACTGATCATAAAAGGAATAAACATCTTTAAAAGAACAAGCATGATACAATCCAGCTACTTTTTTGTTTGTTTGTTTCTGTATCCAAAGAGATTCTGGGAAGAACCAAAACGCTTCTCCATGGGCCTTTTATAGGAAAGAAGGCAAAAGCAATAGAGCAACTTCCTGGTACTGCAGCAGATAGTGATAATTAAGAAAGCTTTTGATAATAAAATCTACTATATTATATAAATGCTAAAACATTAATGTTAAGTTGAGCAAAACCATCTCTGCCTCCTTTCTTTATCACAACAGTCTTTTGCTGAGAAAACTGAATGTAATGTACTGAATCACAGAGGCAGCTCTAGGTGTCAAACACCTTGCAAACAGGAGGTCTGTGATTCTGCTGTGAGCTGGTTTGGTGGTGGGATTGGAGTGATGTTTGAGAAGACCAGGAAATTGCATAAGGATGTCTCTGTTGGTTGTTTACTAGCGCCAGTGCCACTGGAATAAACAGCTGTACGGGCAGTACAGTGTCTCTTTTGTCATCTAGTCTAGCAGCACTGGAGGTGAAAGCTGTTTTTGCCAGTATTGCTCTAAACAAAACTTCAATAGACAAACATAGAAGTTGAAACCCTGCCTTCCAAAAAACCTGTCTCTCACCTCTCTTCCCCTATGCTGTAGAGGTGTGTTACAGTTTTCTCAGAGGTCTTTGGACAGAGAAACCTGTGATGGAGACTCAGGTTTCTCACTGCAGTATGACATCAAGAAGGGGAAGAGAAATTCCTCAACAAGAAAGTGTGCAATGCAGACAGAGACCTTTCTCAATTCTCCAGCCTTAGCCACCTCTTTATTAAGTACAAAAGATATGCAGACTGACTCAAACAGTGACTAGATCTGAGTTTGCCTTGCAGAATTAGCACAGGTGATAACAGGAGTGCTTTTCTCATCAGAAGCTACTGGTGATGGTTTCATGTTTTTTCTAAGCATATGTAAACATTTGGATCCACTAAACATCCTCCTGCAGGTGTAGTGTTTTCACAGGAAAGGGAAAATCATGATTTCACCAAGTCACAGATACCTAATGAGGTAAACTGTGTTCAGCTACTGCTTAATTCATCTGGTTTCTTTACAGTGAAAGATGATTCAGATGCTGAGTTTTCTAGAACACCATGCATGAATCCAGTGCCAGAAAACAGTGGGGGGGAACCACCAGGGGTTTAATAAAACATCCTTGTTGTTCCACTGCTGAGCAAACTGAAAGGAATGTATTTACATGGATTCACTGGAGGTTGTTAAGGCTGACATATTCTGTCAGTATAGTAGAATGTAGTGAGTGGGTTGGAAAGAAATATGCTCTTATACTGAAATTATTACACCTCTAGCAGAGATAAAGAATGCTTTATTTACCTTACTGAGGTCTGTGTTCTTCCCAAGCCTTCTGTACAATAATGTCCAGAGACCTCTGTGCTCCATTCTACGTCATCAGCCCATTAAGATGTGTTGTAAGATTATACCTTTTTGTAATTTCTGAAATGGGAATAGTTTTATTAGGTTCTTAGCCTAATAACTGAAGTTCAGTGACCGTGTTTTGATGTGAATGTTAAGTTCTGTAATTGGAGAGAAAGGTCACCTAAATAGGGAAGGATTTTGTCAGCACTATAGAAAAACCTTTATGCTGTTCTTCTATGATACTGTAGGAATTCTCCACGTTACCATTCATGTGTGCATCTTCAGTATCTTTGAAGTCCTAGAATAACTTATTATATTTAGGGTTATATTTAGACCCTTTTTTTTTTTTGCTATTTTCAAGGAGGATCTGGAAAGTCTGTGTTTGTGTGTAGTTAGTGTTTTGACTTTGTTTTTGGGAACGGAGAATAAGAGGCAGAAAGCTGAATTGAATGAAACTTTGGTGGTTTTAGGTCTAGCAAATGTAAAGGTGTTTAAAGTATGAGAAAGAAATGCTGTATGTTCTTGCTATTTAAAAAAAAAAAAACAACAAACCCACAAGTCCAAAAATAATAAAGGTATTATGAAAGAATTTGATTGTCTTGTTACTCTTTCATTTTTGTGGCAAATTAGTTTATTTTTCATAAAAAGAATTCATACTAGCTTTTGATTTAAACATTGCAGCTATTTAAATAAAGCTCTTATTTACTGCTACTTTTATGTTTTCTAGAGAGCTCTGTATTCATTTGAAATTCAGTGTTTCGTTTCTATGCAGGGAACATGATCCTTCTTCTTTATCTAGCAATCTGCACCACCCATATATGTATTATTTAATCTTCAGATACTACCTTAAATACTTAGGGCATAGCTCCAACAGAACAGTGGTAAGCTGCTCTTCTGTTAACTTTGCACTCTCTTTTCTAGGTCTTAGTGAAATACTCAAGGTGCTTTACTTTTCCTAGTCGGAAGACCTCGTTATTCAACTAATAAAGAGACCTCGTTATTCAACTAATAAAGCAGTTGTGTTTTCTAGCCTTACTATTGGTTTTGCAAGTGCAAATAAATATTCAAGAAAGGATAACGTATTAAACACAGTACAGTAACTTCAGATTCCTATTTATATAGATCTGTCGGATTCGATGTTGCTGATGAAAAGGAGATCATGTGCTTTCTCAGATGTTAAGAATAGATAGGAAGGCGACATAGGCATCCAGAAAAAGGAGCAATTGGGGAGTGCAGTTTCATAGCTCTGGTTTTGTGATCTCAGTCAGGTTTTGTGTGCAATGTTTGCATGTAGAAGGAATATTGAATACCTGGGACAGCATGGTCACTATGGCCAAAACACAAGCTTCTGTAACAATGTCTTATTATGAACTTACTATCTCCAGTAAACTAGATTTATTTTTTTTTTGGCTGAACAGATACATGATAAGCCTTTTATTATTTAAAATGGAGTAAGAGTACCTGAACTAGCAAGGCCATACTGAAAAGGGGTTAACATCCTTCATGGACAATAGTGAAAGTGAGACTTGTTAAAAAGTTGAGCAAAACCAGATTTGGTTAAATACTGGTAGCAGAAGTGTTCCTAATTAAACAGGTAAGGTGAAGATAACATGCAGGAAATAGAGAAGGCAAGAGAAGATATTTTTCAATTTGGGAAAGTTACCATCAAAGTGCAGAAAAGGTGCTGGCATTCTTACATTTCTATACTTCTCAATTCCACAGTGCCAACTTATCTGCTTGCTATTTTTGGTCTACTTTTGATAGAGTTCTTATGTAGAGATAGTATTTTACTTTTCTTATACAGCAACATTTTCAGAGTAGAAATTCTTCCTTTGTTCAGTTAGCACTTAACATACTGGAATTTGGATGTTTGGATATTCCTGTAATAAGTTTAATAACTTTAAGAATTTAATCCTCTAATAGTTTTTGTAAGTAGTCATTAAGCTATTCCTCAAAAGCTTGATGCTCCAGCCTTATGGAAAGGACTGTTTATTTATCCCTTAGGGTTTTTTTTTTTTATAGAGACTTTGCAATTAATTTGGTAGCACTTTGAAGGGAACAGTCAGAAGGATGAGATCTCAGTTGAAAGCAGAGGACCATCCAGATGGTCTCTTCGACATGAAGTCACTTATGCATTGTGGTCTCTTCACCATGAAGTCACTTATGTGTTCCCGCCTAATTCTGGTGGGATTGAACAGGATACAGGGACTGAACAAGAGTGTTATAAAGACAGTTTCTTTCATCATCTTTTCCTATGCCCCAATTTCTAAAATATGCAGTGTGCATGTACATTTGAGTTCAGATCAAGAATGTGCTTTTGGAGTAAATCTCCTGATTATTACTATTTACTGTTGTTTGGCTCACTTCATGGAGCAATCTCTTCAAACGCATGTAGTCTGTGGATGCAAAGTCCTGAGCACCACTGATTTGTTTTGCAGGCCTTCTGTTGGATGGGTTGCACTATCTGCAGATTCCCTACTGTTAGAGAGAAGTTGTGCAAGTGATATCCTACATTCCCCCAAATTCAAGGTAATACGGGGTTGCTTTTGCCTTTGCTTCTATGATAAGACCTTTTAACAGTTTTTGGCTCCTCTGTGATTATTTCACTGTGTACTCAAAATATTTACTTGCTGTGCAGAAATATTTACTGCAGCTAGGAATGGTAACCAAAGAAGAAATGAATAAAGAGAAAGTAGTTCAATACACAGTACAAGCCTAAAATATGAAGACTAATTCAAGTGAAGGTCATTTATTCTAGGAGTCAATGTTGAGCAGCCTAGTGGTCAAAAACATGAATTGCCTTTTGTTTTTTTAACTTTTCTCTGTACTTTCTTTTCTTTAACTTATGTTGTTTTTCTTAAATCCCATTTTGGGCAAATAATGTTCTTTTTAGCAGTGATATTGGTTGTGTGTAGCGTTAACAATTGTGGACAGGCTCAAGAAAAGATCTCTTCAAAAACCCCAGTTTAGGTAAGTAGTCCTTCTTTACTTGGTGTTTGCAATACATTAAACTGTACCTGCAAGGTGAAATACTTGGTATTTTAACTTAGTTCTTTGAGGGAGGACCAACTGTACCCTGAATGGATCAGAATCCTTAGCTTTTGATTCAGGATATAATTTCTTTTCAGAAACTGTCTTGGAGATTCTTCTTAGAATTCTCCGTTCCTTACCATAGTCTTATAAATGGCTAAAAATAGTTTCAACATGCACATAGATCTATTATCTGATAATAGATGTATGGAAAATTCTTCCTATGGTATTCACGAAATGCGCTCTGTGAATGTTGGAATAAGATGCATCATATTTAGTCATGGTTTTGGATGAGCAAGGAGCTGTATCTTAAATTATATGGATATTTTAAATTGCTGAATTACGTTACTGAAAAATGCTTAGAAACATTCTCTTGCTAAACAGTTCTGTGGTGAGAATTCCTCCAGTTTCAGAAAGTGATTTTTCATTTTGCTAACAATAAATAAGTCCAGTTAGAATAAAAAGCAGCCAGTTAAAATCTGAATATTTATGATGGATTCAGAGACTGATGATAGTTGCTTCTCACTGCAGGTGTGCTGGATATTTCGCTGCACCCAGCCTGTAGGTGCTTTTGTAGATCTCCTCAACGAACATACAGCCATAATTGACACTCCTTCAAAAGAAGAAAAGGGGGAGGAAAAAAAAAAAGGCTTTGAAGGAAAAAAAATAATAGAAGTAGAACTTTGTAACACTGGAAGTATCTTAGTCTTTTCAGCCCCTTCAGAGTTGTGAATTTTCACTACTTGCCAAAAAAAAGGTGACTCTGACACGGGAATTCATTTAGGAAGCTCAGATCAGCTCAGAGGAGCTCAGGAACTCAGACCTCTCAATTCTTGTTCTGGCGCCGAACTTCTGGCACTGTTTGGAGCAGAGTTTGGGTTGTCCAGGTTTTAAGAGCTGTTAATGGCGCTTCTGGGAGGTTGTCTTCTTGGGGCTGACAGTGAACTGAAGGCTGCAGAGGTGGGGTGGGGGGCATAATGACACCCAGACTCTACTAGCTGATTCTTCCACTAGGCATTTTCTGACTCTGGAGATGTTTAGTTGGTCAGTTAGGTAAGTCTTAACGGCTTTTCATTGTCTGAAGGAAGCACAGTGTGTACATACCAGGAGCCACATCTTGGACTGTTATAAAACTGTCTAACTACAAAGGCAGTGAAACACTGACATTCTTAGTTTGGACTGTACTGTTGTAGTTATATTTATTTTTTTAATGTGCCCTTGTGTATCAACAGAAAATCTTCAAAAAGTCAGGAAAGACAAATCCTATGTATTAGATTATTAGCTTTGAATTTATTTCTTAAATTCCTCCTCATTTAATAGCCTCTATTACTAAGTTCCTACTGCAATTATCCCTTCCTTTGAAGGGCTTCTGCAGACCCCAACCACTTCTGAAGATCATAGAATCGTTTAGGTTGGAAAAGACCTTTAAGATCATCCAGTCCAATCATTAACCTACACTACCAAGTCTACTCTAAACCAATCAAGGGTAGACTAGACTAAAATCAAGGGTAGACTAGACTAAAAGATGGGATTCTCAGTAGAAGGCTAATTGTCTGCTCAGCTATGTGAATTTGTGTAGTGTAAGAGAAATCTTACACTTTATAAAACATATCACCCATGCAAAGATGTCCTCTATACCCCAGTTGTAATGCTTCTTTAATAGGTTCAAGAAAGCAAAGTAAGCTCAGGTGTGTAGGAGAGGCAAAATATATGAGGGCAGACTAACATTCTGAAGTGAGATATACAGATAAAAGATGTCAAAACCAAAACCCCTTAACTTCAGAGGGACATTGTCAATGCTGACCGTGTAAGGTTGCTTTGCAACTGAAATACATACATCTCCTGAGTCCATTTTTTTAAGAGCTATCAGATTCCAGCAAAGGGAAAAAAATCTCAAATTGTCAGCTGGGTAACCAGTATCAGGAAATATAATGAGCAGTTTTTGTTTGCAAATGTGGGTAAACTCATGCATGCTTGTCACATCATCCCTCCTCTCTCCCCATACCTGCTCTTTTCTTAGGCCAGAAGCATTAGTATTTACAGGAATTAAAATGGTGATGCAGAGCATCAAAGGATTCAGAGGCTATTACCTATAATTCCAAGACAACTTTGCAGAGGAAGGAGAAATACAGCATATTCTAATCTCACCTTAAACATAATTTGTTTCAGGCAGTGGTTTCAGATTGAATAAGTAACCGAGTACAGAGTTTGGAGACTCCAGACACCTTAAGTATATTGAATTAAAAAAAATTAGGGGGCATTGTTATAATGAATAGAAGGCAATGTGTTCCACATAGAAGTGGGTAGAATATGTCTCTTGTAATTACTTGGAAGTATACTGAATCTAGGAGCAGATCCTGCTGCTAATACAAACAACAAAAACATTTTCTGATTATATAGGGCCAGATTTTCTGGTTTACAGCTTCCTGGCGAAGAACTCTTCTTTGGGAAGTCTAGGGTAGAATTTTCCCTCTTCTGTCTGTCCTTCTGCAGGAGCAGGGAAGTAGAAAAAGGTACTCTTGGCTCACATGATGGATGCTGGGGTGGTGAT
The DNA here is from genome assembly GCF_030463565.1 of Pelecanus crispus. Taxonomy (NCBI): domain Eukaryota; kingdom Metazoa; phylum Chordata; class Aves; order Pelecaniformes; family Pelecanidae; genus Pelecanus; species Pelecanus crispus. Next base: position 12,149,061 of record NC_134648.1, read on the forward strand.
GCAAGCTAATAAATATGTTATGCCTAGTTTTCAAATGTCTGGTAATTGAGGCTGTAGTGCCTTGCCTTCAGAGATACCAAAGCATTTTACATTTGTGTAAATAGCTGTGTTACTCAAATACGCATAGCAAGATGGTGTTTTATACTATTTTTCAAAGGAATAAATGAAAACCCAGAGCTGTAATAGACTGTGACAGAGGAAGAATAAAATCTAACATTGTGCAGCAATGATGGAATCCAGTAGTCCTCTGTCTACTAGCCAGTTGCTTTAACTGGAAAGTAACAGCTTCATTTTGGTAACACCTGCAAAAGGAATTATTTTAATAACCCCTTGTAATAGCTTATAACAAGTTTACATATTGGGAGAGTAGAGATGTTACTGCCTATAGCTACAACTGTAAACCCATATAGCACGAAGCTGTTTCTGATGTGAGGGATTTGCAGGAAGACATGGATTTTGCAACCAGAAAGAGCAGGTGATTTTTTTTTTTTTCTAGCAACACAGGAAATCTTTTGGCATGCTAATAAAATTAATCTTAGATTTTCAGTATTCCCAGGTGAAAATTGAATATGCATGCAGACACTGTGGCATATGGTCATTGTAATACTATAATTTTTCTTACTTTCACTTTGATAAAATGAAATGTTTTAAAATTTTTTCTGCATTACACATTTTAAACATGGAAATAGAAGATTGAAATACTCCATTCACAAAGGTGAAGTGAGAATATTTTGATCTTATTAAACTACTTTATCTGTTTTCAAAACAGATTCCTGCTGAGGATGTGTAACACTTGAAGTGATATTTTCAGCTGTAAAAACATTGTTAGAACATTTCAGTCTAGATTTAATAGCAGTTGGTGTTTCTTTAGCCCATGCTATTAAATTCAGTCCAACTGTAGGTGGACACAGTTCTTGTCTTGAAATCTCTGTGTGTGCATAGGATTTGGAATATAGAGGAAGGATGTTATTACACACTCCTGACTTCTGGTGAGAAAACAAGTGAAAACATCTCTCTGTACACAATGGTGTGCTGTTTGGTCGATGACTTAAGAAAAGACTTTGTTCCCTTAAACTGTTCTCTGTCCCTTCATCCCTGATGTCAAGGGTGGATGGATGTAACTGTGAGAACTGAGTTAAATATCTCACCTTGCAAAATCCATTTTTTTTTAATTGCTTGGATTTTCCAATCTAGTAATGCAAGATACCAGCTGCATAGTGCAAGCTAAAAGAAAGGAGGTGGAATTCACCAACTTTTAGCATGCACTGTCTGTAGTTCCTTTGCTTTCCTTTTCACCTGAAATGCAAGTCACTTAGTTTTGAATTTACCACTGCAATGCTGAATGTTCTGCTTGCTACTGAATTAAACTAAGCAGAGCTTACTCTTAAGAATTCTTAGTTCTTGGACAGCACTGCTTATCTCCACCCTATTTTCAGACAAAGACGTATTTATGTGGAGGGACAGCAAATGTCCACTGTGCTCAGACTGTCTCCAGTTCACATCGCTGCTGATTCCTTACCTCATAAACCCCTTAGTCACATAGGATAAATCTAGAAAACTAAAACTTTGGTTTAAGCATTTCCCTCGCAAGATGGCAGCATTGCTTCAGGGAACAAAATTGCCTGCACACTTCAGGACGTGTTGAATATTTCCATTTTATCCGCTGTGAGAGAAACTGTCAGATGTGTTCATTGGTGTTATCTGAATTTACATACCAACATCAGTCACAGGACTGCTATGTTTGCAGGCTTTGTGGTGAAAATAAGTTACCAGGACTGTAATGAGTTTTGTGAATTGTATTGAAACTATATAATTATTTTGATTCTGTTGTTATTATTAAGGACTCTAGTCAATACTGTAGTTGCATTTCTGAGACTTCAGCTGCAAACCTGGAATTGGATTGTTTCAATTGCACTAAGCAGAAATATCTTACAGGATTTTTAATTTCAGATTCATATATAATTCCCTTCCTGTCCACTGAGTGCTTTCATTCTTTCAGGGCTTGATCCTACTCTCTCTCAAGTCAATGGCTGAGTCAGAATTTTAGGGTAAGTCCTGTATGGAGATAGGAACAGCAAATAAGAAAGGTGAATAAAGTATTTTTTTTTTTTTAAATTCTGTTCCCTATATAAATAATCAGGAATAATGAAAGAGCTGCTGCTTGAACCATTAGAAGCATTGACCTTCAGTTTCCTCTGGGCAGTGCCTTTATTTGATTTCAAGGCAGCACTGATTGACTTCTAAAGGAATTAGGTCAAGTTTATTTCTGATTCTAAAAACGGGTCTACCAATTTGGCCTTACCCATAAGGAAAAAAAAGCTTAGAAATACAGGAATTGTCACAGTGCTGTCTTGAATGCAGTTGAGCTTCCCAAGAACATAATACTTATTTTTTTCTTTTAATTATAATTTTTGCTTGTGATTCTGATTTTTCAGCATGAGTTGTGAGCTGAAGGATAATATTTTCTAATTCATATGGCTGTTTTATAACTCTGTTCAGATATTCTACTTGGCAAAAATACTAACAAGACCATTTTCATTCTTAAATCAGGAAAGCATTTTCCATGATTGCCTGGAGAAATGTCTTTTATACTTAAAATACTGAAGGAAATATACTTTGCTATCCTGAGTAGCAATGGCTATTATTTCAGGGAAATACTGGGTGGTATGTTATAATACTTTAACCAAAAAAATTAAGTTCATGTATTTTCATTTTATGCTGAGCACAAAAAAAAAAGAAGCTTACCTTTCTTTTAATTTCTCAAAATCCAACATACTAAGATATGGTTTTACTGAGAGGTGGTCACTTAGTTTGCAACTATAACTCTCTACTAACAGCCCAAGTAATTTGACTTAATGTTTAGAGATATTGAAATTCATATCTTTATACTTTCCCAAACTGGAATGTATGAATTGAGTATTTAATTTCTTCTTTAATGTACCTAGAGATTTTTATTGGTGCAGTTCTGCTAATCTTCAGCAATTCACAGTACAGCCTCCCAAACACTAACTTACCATTAGCATCATTTACTTTTGTGGCTTTGAACACATTTTCTAAAATTGCTGAAGGAAGAAAGCCATGGATATAAATGATATTAAGAGAATGAAGTCAAGCCCTGTGTGATAAAGAATGCTGAATTCTGCTCTTTCCTTCCTACCCCAGCATAGAGTCTAAGTAAATAGAGGAGATGTACACGATGGTATCTTCATTTGTAGAGGCTGGTGTCCCCACTTTAACATATCTTCTGGGATGTTGTAAGAACTGAGCCGGAACACGTGGAGAGCAATGTCCAAGAGCTTCAGAAAAGTAGGTTCAAACACTGGAAGTTGTTTTGGCTTCTGCAGGTCGGCAAACCTCCATCATTCCAATTCTCTTTGGTTAAAAAAGAGAAGGAGCACGAATCTAACCTCCTGGTCACATAAAGCCTGTGAGATTCTCCATGAACCCTCTGCTGCTTGCCTCCTCACTAACTCATCCTGGCAGTAGAACAAGTCTGGCCCTATTCACTTTTGAATGAAATGGAAAGACATTCTGTTTTAAAGAGGAAGATAATTCAAGGGCTAGCCTGTAGCAGAAAATTGAGAGATTGTTTAAGGAAACTAAATAATTGAGGTTATTGATGATGAAATGCAATTTGATCACATTCAAATCTAACCCACACCATTAAAAGTCAGAAGCTATTTCTTTAGTAGACTGCATGAAATTAATTTCTCCTCTTCCTAGTGGATGAGAATTCTTATTATAAATGGGTCTTACTGGTTTAATCAGCAGTGACCATATGTGTGGTCCTTTATTCTAGAAGTACTGATGTACATGTTTCAGTCCATTTATTTTTTTAGAAAGCATTTTAAATGCTTTTACTGTGTTTTTCAGGGCTATTTAGAAGTACGCTTGAAAGACACTGGTGAATGAGGGAGTCTTAACCTTTCTAGTGGCACTTGTAAACTAAGCTTTTGTGATGTAGCTTTTGTCACATGTTTAATTCCATAAGCATTTGTGTCTACCTGACCCAAAACCAAATAGAATATTTCATTTTTAAGGACTCAAAGGTCAGTACTTTTCACACATGCTTAATACAAAGCACAAAAAGAAAAGAGATTCCCTCTAAGTATTCAGAGAACATAACAGAAAAGCATGTAACAAAGACAATATGTATCTCAAATGGTTTAATGAAATGCTGGATTTTGGTTTTATTCTCATTTTTAGTATGGCCTATTTATTTGCAGTCCTAGAATAATATTCATCCACATTTATATTATGACCCATATAGGTAATTTTCATAGGATAGCTTTGTAGCTGTTTGCCGCTCTTGAAAGCCATGTTGATTGACTAAAAACTATCAGAAGTAACATACAAAGAACTAGAAACATCTCCTTTTTCAATACCTCACTTCAGTCATGAAAGAATTTGCAAAGATACTGTTGAATATGACCGGATTACCAAAACTTGCTCCTCACTCAGAAACACTGAAATCTTCTGCTTCAAATTCCCATCCTATTTTATTTCTCCCTGCTTTAAGGAGTTATGTTGGCATTACAAATATAGGCAGAGATGAACATTTAAATTTCAGTTGGCTCACATCCTGATAAAGGTGCACCATTAGAAGATAGATTCTACAGAAGCATATGTTACATTGTAATGTTCATAAAAATGCTGAGTACTGTTCAAAATCATTGGATGAGCCTGCATTTGGCTTCTGTTTTACTGCAAATAAGATGTATTGAAACCCTAAACTTTTAATCAAAATTTCTGACCATTACATAATGCAAATGTGTCAAAAGAAAGCTTACTCTGAAATGGATAAGTAGACATGGCCAAAATGTCATTAATAGTTTTGCTCAAAAATATAATTAGAGGTACATGTGTTGTGAACACCAGCATTTCTAGTAATGCGGGAAAGGATTTATTAGAGGTAGCCTTTGGGCCAGATTCCACTTTCTCTTTCTGCTACAACAGATGTGGAATAAACTTAAAGCAGAAGAATGTCAGAAAAACACGAGCTATTGCTTGCAGGGATTTTATATTGGCGTGTTTGAGAATAGTGTCTGTTCCACTTGGTTTATATAAATTTTTAAGTAGTAATACATGTGGTAACTACAATACGTATTACCTAGTCCTAAGCATTGTCTATATTATATTGGCTTACCTGGAAAGCAGCACAATAAATAATTTTTATGCTTTACCCAGTGTTGCTGAGAAGAAACTTGTTAATATTCCATCATTTGGAGGTTGGGGGGGCGGGGAATTAAATAAAACCTAAAATCAGTAGTAGTAAGGTAAAGTGCGTTTAAAGATAGGCTGTTAATGTAGAATAATATCTAAATTAATCATATAAAAAAGAATAATTCTAATTCAAGAGAGTTGAAGTGAGAGCTGTCCTGAAGAGTAAAATTTTGTGATTTGCTCAAGCCAAGTGCTTGATATTTATCAATGACAGGCTACTTCAAAACCCGTTTTCAGATGCAACACGAGTATTGTTTTAACAGAGGAAAGTGGGGCAACATGCTCCGAGTAACAGTTTGGCTTGTTTACTTCAGAAGAACCTGTATAAAGTACATTTTCTTTATTAAGTCCTCAGATCTTTGGGCTGTTTATTCAGGAATAATTCACAACAAATTAAGCAAAACAGAAGTTTGTAGGCTGTGGAAGAGCTTTTCAGGAAATATGAGCAGTTATTTGATACAGCAGCATTAAGCCTTCCTAACAGACTAACTTCTTTATGGTACATACCTTTCTGTATCAGAGCCATAAAAAGAGACATCATTTTAAGGTTACAAATGGTATATTTAATATATTAAAATTATATATCCTAAAATTAGATATATATTTATAGTTCATCACACTTCACAGGTGAAAGATTGTAGATGCATACATTCAGTTTCACAGTTGAAGAAGATGTAGAAAAGAAGGACAAACAGATTAACTGTGAATAACAGTAAATTGGGAGATATTGGAAGCTGAAGGGTCTTAGAATAAAAAAGAAGGTAAATTGAAAGTCATAAGGGAGCTTGCAGATAAAAATGAAACCAGGAGAAAGGCAGGATGAAGGCAGAAGTGTCTCCATGAATCACGAGTAATGGAAAGAATGGACAGAATATATGGGAATATGTGATTGGAAAAAAAGGTGGGTTTTTTTGAGAATATTAGGAAGCATTCAGGAATCTAGGCAGAGGCGTAAAGAAACAGGAAGGTTTAGAAGGCTTTCAGTCTTTAAAATGTAAACTTAACTGAAAGAAGTCTTAATATCCCAGAATCAATATAGGCCATTTAGGACTCCATACAATCCTAGTAAAAGGCAGATTATTTTGCTCAGTTGGCATGCAGGCCTATGTGGAAACAATGTATTAAGGAATTGCAGGAGGGTTCTCAGCAGATTTGGAGGAGGAATAGAAGTTGTACAGTTGAATGCAATGGCATAATTTTTTATGGTTGGGCTGTTGCAGAAATCCTAGATTATAAACACACCTGTCACTGAAAGATACTTGCAATGAATTTTCTTGTAGGTGACAAAATTGAGATAAAGCATCTGACAGTATCCTAACACTTCAGTTGAAGTAGGCTAAAAAAATAATGTGCCTTACAGTGTTTTAGGGGCAGTTGTTTCTTTTTTTCTTTCTCAAATCCCTGTGCAAGAGTAAAAGCTGAAAAGCAGAAATGACTTGCCCCAGAAGTGGTCAGCAGTAGGTGCACACAGTCAGAAGAGAGAAGGATATTTGTTTCTCGCACTAAGTATGGAAGGCCATGTTAGATTCCACCATTACTAATACAGCAAGTTTAAGTGGACAGATGTTTTTGAAAGTGAAGGGCAAAAGTACAGCTATTCAGAGACAGAGGGTACTAGAAATAGGGGATGGTGGGAAAATTAGAAGAACAGTTTGGAATAGAAGAACTAGGGTAGCTAAGTGGTACATGAACTGTTAAGGAATAATGAATTAGAAAATATAGGTAAGAGGCAAGAGGATGCGAAGGGGAGTCAGAAAATTGATGGAAATGGAAAGAAGAGAAAAACAGAATGGTCATGGAATGGTGAATGTAAATGAAGAGTAACTATAGGGAGTTAAGTCACAGAAGGGAGAGAATAAGCAAGGATGTTATAATTATTCCATGTAAGAATAAACAATGTTATGCTCTTGTGATCCCCAAAATGACTGTCACAGAGCATAGTTTCATGAAAATCCTTACTGTCTGCTCAAAGGAAAGCCTGCTAGGATTTCACATCATGAAGACTTTTCCCTGCCTGAAGTAGAAGAGGCCAGATAAATCCAGAGTGTCCATGGATTAAGAGAAGCACCTATTAATAATGTACTGTCAAAGGGTTCCAGACTGCATGATTTCCAGGGGAACCTGTTCCTGCAGTGTAGCTGTAGGATGGCCCCTTGTTTTCCCCAGAACTAATCTCCAGTTAGTTATGGTTAACTCTTCTTGTCTGGTGTCCCAGCTGCTGTCCTCTGGGATTCTCCTGCTGGTATTTGTGTCTCAAGTACCCAACCACACAGTTGCATGCACTTGGAAATGGAGGGAAGGGGTTGGTTTTAGTACAGAGAAGCGGAGCTAGCGTAGAGAGCAACAGTTCTGACACAAGCTGAACACATCTTTCTGTTCCAGTTTTTCATCTTCCGTTAGCATATTTAACTAAGCTAATGTTATTTAAGTTATTAAAACTGAAATAAGATTTAGGCTCTGAAAACTTCTCTGCAAGATACAGAGCTGTGCTACATATGCGGGAAGAGCTTTTGTAATTCCAGTCTTAGAGGGGGGAGAAATGGAGCTGTGTGCAACTGATGTATATTGATGTGTGACCTTGATACTTGCATTGCTGACAACAAAAGTTTGCAGGCAGCATGTTTTGTGGAGAGTATTTGAAGTAAGATTGGAAGAACAATCAACTGAGAAACAGAAGCCTTGACTGTATTGTAATATAAACAAGCACTAACACCTGCTGTGAGTCTAAAGCCTTTAACTATGTTTTCTGAAAGAGAAAAACTCCCCAAACCATCCAGTATCTGAAATAGCTTTCAGTATAATGGCACAGAGTAAGCAAGTGCTATGCCTTTCACTTACAAATTGACTTTACATTTTTGAGAGACATTGCTCAAAAGTATTAAATGCGTAATACAGTATAGGTTTGTAACAATCTATGTAACATGCTAATCCCTTGCTAAGAAATGAATTGGCATAAGATGACTGTAGCACCTTTATGATTTCTCTTGAATGATTAATATGTAGTGGTGAAGGATATGTACGGTATCGGCTCAGAGATTGCTAGAGTGAATCTCCAATACCTTTTGCAGCGGTAGTTACATATAATAACCTGAAATTCTGTCCTAATGCTGACACACGGAGTTAAGATACTGTCGGGGTCCTGACCTAAGACACCTGATATTTATATTCAATATAAAGTGGATTTTTTTTTACCATTTAATGTTTATGGACACACAGTTTCCCTGTGTTTTCTGTGTTACTCGGTTAGTTCAGCTCTGAAATATGCATCTCAATGGCATTGAAATATGTTGTTCTGATACACAGTTCAGATTTGTTCCATTTGCAGGTGAGGAAATACACCTTCTAATTGCCCAGCAAGAAATTCAACGCTGGAACCAAAAATAAAATTAGTTCTTTCTAATTTGCGTCAAGAGAAATAAAGACTTTGCAAACTACATTCTGCCTTCATGGCAAATCTTGTCTTCTAACTATAGTTGAACAGGATTGTATTTGTTAAGCATATGAAATGAACAGTGAAGGTGCTCTGAAGGAAGTGCTATGTGGATCATATAAAGAGTTTAGGTTCCTAACTGTGGAGACACTAGCTTAACAAAGATGGTGTGAATATTTCTGTTTTGGTTCAGACCAGCTGCAGATGGGACACCATTAAATATATTATTTAAACAGGCTATAAAAACAGAGCCTTGCTAAAACTGAGCATTGTGATGATTCCAGTAAGCTCACTGAAACAAGTTATTTTTGGCAGGAAAGAAAGAAAATAGGACTTGGGATCTGCACTGAGAACCTAATTTTCTTTTTATTTAGGGAGCAGGAAATTAGAAGCAACATTGCAGCTCAGGATAAAGCTAGCATAAAACAATGAGGATGAAAAACTAAGATAAAACCTCTCTTCAAGGGAAGAAATCAGGCTTATAGATGTGTCTGGTTGGCTTGGTGGAGAAGAAGTTATAGGGAAGTTTGTTTTTATTTTGAATTGGATTGTTATCTGGAAAAGGCAACCAGTGAGGTCCTTGGAGTTTTGTTTAGCTGTCTTACCCATATTTTCTATGTAATGTCTTGTACTTTCTGAGGTCCCTTTTTAACGCATGGTTCCAGATAACATTTATAGTCTTGTCACCTAGAGTTTGGGAGCCATATATGAAATTTTGATAGTAATGAAATGCCTCTTGTTAATTTAAAATACAATATGAATTAAGTTTATACTTTTCCAATATTCTGTGCTATTTAATGTCCTTAAACTAATCCATTAGTAAGGATGAAAGAACTGTGATTTGGTGATCTGTGCAATGTTTTCAGTGCTATTTCAGCACCAGTACTGAATTTGTAACCAGGAGAACTGAAGTTATGAAATTAACTTTGAAGTAGAGCAGAAGGCTAAGGAACATAGAATATGCAAATGGATCTTGATGAATTCAAGGAAGGAGTTATACGACTGGCTCGGATGTTCATGAGTATTTTAAAGAGATTAGAAAGAGTTGTTAAACTGAGTATCTTTTGTTTTTAATCAATTATCTATTAGTTGAGGATTGCCACTAATTACCTGAAGGATCGAAGAAAGATTCTTTCCCCTGGCTCTCCCTCATGCATTCTTATTTTTTCATAATTACATTTGTTTTTTCTTTGCTGGGAACTAAAGATGGAAGTCTTAAAGATGGGATGCAATACTGTCATTCCTATAGGAGATTTTCAGGATCCTGTTTATGTTTTCCTCTCAGGCGTGGCAATGCCGTCTGGCTTGCAGTTGCCAGATTTGAGAGGGGTAAGGAATTCTCTTCTCCGCCCACCCTCTCATCCTTGTTTATGCTGTCAGAGGCTGTTGGGATTTCTATTTTTCTGTGCTCTTCTGTTTTATGGAGTAAAGTTCACTTCCTGGGCTTAGTTCAACTGCTTCACTCTAACTCCCTGAGAGTGCAGGACTTACAGTGCTGCTAAATACGCTTGCTCTTTATTTCTCTGTGATGTCTGAAGGCTTTTTTTTCATCTTTTATACTAAAGATATACATTACAGGTTCTGAGTGTTTTTCAACTGTTGTGTATGTATGTATGGGCAGAATGGGTGTTGATGTTAGTTTTTAATTTAACATCTACATAGTTTAGGACTTCAGGGAAGACTCAACTTGGTGATCAAGGTAGTCAGTCCCTGCCATTATTTACACCCCTTTTCTGCTAGGAAATGTCTCTGCCACAGTCATACAAGTAGCAAAATCAATATTGTGCTTTAATCCTGAATGTATTTAAAATTTTGCTTTGAAAAATCTGTCATTTTAGAGTTTTTCTTTGCTATGCAATACTGTAGGCTGTACACCCTCCATCTGGTTTATATGATTGCACCAGTAATAGAATTGAACTGTTTAAAGTCAGATTTCTCAGTAAAGGAACTAGAGTTCCAGGGAGAAAATATATGAGGATCAATGATCTTAAAACTAGTGCCCCAAAGGCTTTCAAAATCTTACAATCCTAACATTTTTACTTTTCAAGAAGATCAAAGCACTCCTAGCCTTTCAAATACCTTTCTGTGTGATTTAGAAAGCAAAGATTAATATGCAAATATGAAGGCTTTGAGCTAATTGAATATGAATTACTTTCTGAATATGCTACTACTGAGGTGTTTGAACATTAAGGACATCAAACATCACGTAACTGATAAAAAATGGCAAATGATAAAACAAGGGATTGCGTGACTATTGATGAATGGCTTATAATAATATTAATTTCTTAGTGGTCTCTGTCAGTATAGAGTTAATTTTTGAGAAGTAAGGTGATATTAGGGTGTTGGGTAGGAGGTTGCAGAACGTTATGATAGGGTAATACCAGCTCTGCTACATTCAGGCATAGTGCAATTAGGCAGGGGTGGGGGGAAGCAACTATTTTTTTTGGTTTTTTTTGCTCTGCTTTCAGCAATTCTATTTATATTTTTATACTTTGCATTAATTATATTATAAAAGTTATAAACAGTATGATCTGTTAAACTTCTAATGTGCAGATGTGCTTGTTCAGGGAGTGTGCCGAGACAGCGAATAGGAGAGGCCACCTTTGTCATGTAGCTGTGAACAGGAGACAAAGGTGGATTTATTTTTGCATGACATGAAAACCAAACTTTACTCTGGCTTCCTGCAGCCACCATGTGGGACCTGGAAGCTGAGGAGAAGCTGTGGTGCAGCACTAAAAATGTCTCAGTTCCAAAACCTAAATGAGAGAATGAGGCTCAGTTGATCACTAGCAAATATGAGTGTGGTGCTTAGTAAAATGGGATCTTTAGTGACTGTGATACTGGTTCACTAAAAATGATAAACATTAATACATTTCCAGACTGAGGAAACTGGACAAAATAAGCAGGAAGAATCTGCATAAGATCTGCATCTATGTTGCAGATCAGGTATAACTGATTTCGCTGCAGTTAAGTCACAGAGTAATTTCTGTTGAAAGGGACACCTGGAATCTGAGAATTAACAAGCTCCTCTCTAATGAACTGGCAGAGTTAAGGAGGGAGCTAAAAATTTGGATGACTGCGGTGTGGGCTAGTATGAAGGTAACTGCCAATTACTGGCTAGCATGGAAGTGGCCCAGAGGGGCCATCTTAAAGTGAAATATATTTGCACAGGGTACTTCAGAGCAGTAATATATTTGCAAAGAGAAAACAATTACATCATGCAACTATTAGGTGAGTGCCAGCAGGGAAGAAAGGAACTAGGGATACTCAGGACCTGAGGAACTGATGAGCAGCCAAAAGGGAAGAGCCCACTTATATGAGAAGCAGTAGCACAAACTAACACCTGCATTGACAGAAGTTTAGGACCAAATTCCTGGCTCTCGTGTGAGTGCACAGGCATGTGGTGGGAGAGCAGAGACAGCAGAAGCAACAGTGTTGAATACTTGCTGAAATGGTGGAAGGGCAAAGCAGAACTGCAGTCCTACTGCCTGGGAGCATGGAGCCCATCTGAGAGAGAGCACGCAGGGAGATCGAAGTTGCTTTCTTCAGTCTCATCGGAAGAGATGGATTAGGGGCAGGAGTGAGTCAAATATTTCTCAGCCATTTCCCTGGCAAAACAGAGAAGATGTTTTATTTGACTTACCTACAGAAAAAACATACCTGAGCATTAATGGGTGCATTACTTTAAACATGCTTGAACTAGAATCACTACAATACATTTTGAAAGTACAGCTTGCAGCAAGTATAGATTCTGTGTATAGATGCAGAAAAGGATGCAATTCTTGAACCTGTTTTATTGCTTTCATCTTTGATGATGTGACATTAGAAAGAAATGTGATATCATAGAGATATTTTTTTGTAATAAATGACTACATCAAAACTATTTATAAGGTAGAGCTGAAAGATAAGTATGGACTCAGAGCAAGAAGACTCATCAGAGAAAATGTGTAGCAGATGTTTAATGTATACTGTGATGTGACAGACATTTTTCTTGTTTCCTATTTCAAAATATATGAATAAAATAACATATGCTAAATCAGGTAAGAATAAACTGCTAGTGCTATGCAGCTGTCCTTGCTGAAGGATAGCCTTTATCTCACATAATTACGTTTACAGTTGTATTACAATAGAGCTGTATACTAATGGGATGATTTGGTCGTAAATCCAAAAGCCATATTGAGGCATTTTAATGTTGACGGTGTCTTGTGTAAGTCTCCCTGGTACACTTTCTGGTCACCATCTGGAAGGAAGCCAACGAGATGCAAATCAGCTTTTGTGGAAATAAGAGCCTAATCTGTGTAGGGGTCACACTCCAATGTAAAATATGTATGGATTTATCAGTGGGAGTCATTAACAACATACCTTACCGCTTCTTTTTGCCTCATTGTGTATACTAGCTCAAGTGGAAAATCAAGTGACAGATTAATGCTGTGTGTCTGCAAAACCCCTTTGAGAGGAGCAGACACTGTTGCCCATAAATTTAAACCTTTGAAGAGGTTACAATGGGTGAAGGTGAAACAAATATTCTTGTGCTTATCAAAGTATTACTGTAGTCTACAGGATTTGATTCTCTTCCCCCTTGAAGTCAATTGCAAGGCTTCTATTAACATTAATGGGAGCAGGCTTGGCCTATTTCTGATCTATATAGGGGCTACACGTAGAGCTCTTCAGTGTTTTAATTAAGTACAGAAAGAGAAATTAAAAAAAAAAAACAAACACAAACAAAACCTACCACAAACAACCTACATGTTACTTCCAAAGCATGGTACTGAAATCTGTTTCAGAATTAAAAGAGGACTAGGGAGAAGGTTGTTGATACTCTGTTTATCCCTGCAAAATAAGTCATCTGGTGGGGAGGGTGAGTTTTGATAACTGGCCTTGGTGCACTGTTACCAGGGTGAGTTGCAAACAATTCCTGTCTGGATTCTGGTGGTTTTGTGCATTTGCTAAAGTTAACATTGAATGAATTATTTAGTTCAGATTTCCTGGCTTATAACTTGTTGGTTGCAGAATTCTGGCACTACAGTTTCAGTCTCTGAATGGCTGGCTCCTGATAAAGCAGTTTGAGTTGGTGTCCTGGCCTTAAATAAGCATCCTCTGGAAGGTGTGAAATGTACAAAATATGGGAAATGGAAAAGAGCCTCGGGCATTCCATGAGATTTTTGAGTGTTCCTGACTGAGTGTTTGCCAAGGCTCATTCAAAATAAATTGGATGGGTTACTTTTTAATAGTTTGTGGGCAGTGACCCATATAAGAAAAACTTAAGAAATCATCAGTGTTTGGTTTAAAATTTAAGTACTTCATTTGCGTTACTTATGTTAAAGAATTTTTGGAAAGGGACCTGCTGCAAACAGATTATTAAGCACATTGTAAATTTATATTTGCTGCCTTCTGGCTATCGGTTAATTGTTTCAGGGGGGACAGACCAACCTGGTAAGGTTTGAGCTTCTGTTGTTGGAGGGAGGAACCAGGATATGAGCTGAAGGGCATTAATCCACAAAGATACAATTAAACGTGGAAAATAGGAGCTGTCAGTACAAGGATGAAAACTGGAAGCAATGAACTATAATGTTTATCTGTTCTAGAACTGGAAGCAGGCCAACAGAACAAAAACCTAATTTGGAAAACGGCTGGTCACATCTCAGATTCTGGGTTAATGTACAGACCTTAATCCCTAACAGAAATCTGGAAGTCAGCCCTGAAGCCAGCTATCCAGGCTGGCTGGATGTCCAGCCTGTAAATGCAATGGAGTTGCAAATAGTAGTGAACTTCATAGAGCTGTTTAGTTTTGGTTTATTGTTGGTGGATGTTTACTGTCCTTACAGATGAAAGAACAATAAATATGTCATCCTGTTTGTTATGCAGGATGTTATGTGTCACTTGGACTTGGAAAAGTGCTGGCTTTGTGACAGATCTGTGGAAGGATGTACTTTGTCTCACTCTCTCCCGTTGGTCTCGCCTGCCCCCACGGCAGTGTGGAAAATGTGAGTTCTGACTCCAATGTTTATATGGCTCAGGTTGGAGATGGATTACTGACAGGCTGCAGTAATTGGCTCTTTAGGACTTGAAAGTGGGAAGAAAACAAACAACAGTTTGTCACCAAAGTTCACGGCTAGGTAGGCTCTTGATATGGTGAGGACGCAGATATGTAAGTGAAATAATACATCCTCGTTGTATGTAATGTTGTCTGGACGGATGGCTCTTTAATTGTATGTCCTACACTATTGCAGGCAAGGAAGTAGTGAATTCAGATTTTTCATATCATTATATAATATCGAATGGTGTAGGTTTTTTCTTGCTTTTTTCTAGGCAAAAGTGCACATGTTCTCCCCGAGTAAAATATTTAGGATATTATAAATAACTTCTCAGCAATGCGTAGTTGTTTGCATTAAAATGGAACTATGCAAGTAATGAATTTTGACTTGGAATTGCAGACAGTATGGTAATGAAATAAAGCCCCATTAAATACAAGTAATTTGCAGATTGAGGTTGTTTGCAATTAAATAACGATCTCCCTGGCTGATCTGAGGAAAGGGACATGTCAGTCAATCAAGTAGGAAGAAGGACTTTTAAACAAATATAAACTAACATAAATGCTAAATTATGGATTCATTCCATACATACATAGCAGTAAATCCCCACTAGTAGACAGCTGTCAAGACTGCCTAGAAGACTTTGGTTATAAGGAAGTCTTTATAGGCTCAATTTTCTTCTTTTTGCTACAACATTTATTTTAAATGGGATCATTCTCCTGCTCTTGTTCTACTTTGGGAAAGCTATAAGTAATTCTTTTTGCATAAATTCCAACAATACATCAGTTTATCACAATGCTTGTGTTAGTCAAATATACTTGTAATTAACTACAAGTTATTCAGATGCTAAATAGGTGCATGTATTGGGCAGCATCTAGATAAGTTTTGACTTTCTTAACTAGACCCTTACAAAAGAGTAGGCCTAAGTTGTATTTGAAAGAACATTCATCCAGTGTATCACTAGTTTTAGTAAACGAGTATTTTTACCTGAAGGAGGTGTCGGAGAATCAAAATGTGAACCAAGAGAGTGTTTCGCCCCCTCTGTATAACCCTGCTGTTAAGTTTTAAGCCAATGTTTTGTTGCCAGTGTTTCCTCTGACAGAAGATTTGACCAGGGCTCTGTGTGACTATAGAGCATCTGGTCTGTTTCTTTACCTCCCTTAATTAAAATCAGATCTATTTGTTAGAAAACATTGTGGAAAACCTAGAGGCACCAAATGGGAGCCTCCAATACAGAACCTGACTGCAACCCTCTGGAAACTTCGAAGCTCAAAACAATGACAATCTGCAGCTATGGCAAAGCAGAGTGTCAAAGTATAGCAAAGTCACCCTGACAGGTCAGTAATTTGCAAGTAGATATAAATAGAACCTGAATTCTCTCATTGTGCCAACTGGATCCAGTAAAGTGTTTTATTTTCCAGATAGAAATTTATCCCATGATGTGGTTGATCAAATATACCAGTCAAATAGCTACTCAAATGAGAAGTACTTAGCTGTTCTTTTTCTCTTCAGTAACTGTGGCTTTTTCAAAATTTCTATTCTGTCTGCATTTTTCCCCAAGTATGACATCATATTAATGGTAAAAAATTTGGTTGAATGAGTGCTACAAAACTGTCTAAGTGTATAGTATGGGGTCCATAAGCCATTAGTGAATAGAACATGAATTTGGCTTCCTGTTAAAACACACCAGTCTCTCCATAACTGTAGAAATGCTGGTGTAAGTTTGCTAGCCTTGACTTCTCACTGCCTTGCTGTTTATGGAGTCACTTATGCCTCCAAAGAGAGTGTAGCACTGGTGGTAGCATGGAGGCGAGTAACTTCATAGGTGTGACGAGGATATTTCATTGTACACTTGTCTGTGAATTACTGGAAGATGGCTTGATGTTACCTCTTCTTTTTATGAGTGTTGGACATCTGGTGCTGGCTGGGTGTCCCCTGCAAGGCTGCTCTCTGTTCCAGTGGTTCTGTGCAACTGGCTGTAAATGCAGTATGATGTTTCTTCAGTTGTACACCTTTTCTCTTGGCATTGAACACTACAGCTGAGAAGTGCAGGTGGAAGAGGAATTTGCTCATTGCCAGAGGAAGCTCCAAAACGGAAGAAGGCTGAGCTAGGTGATTCACAGGGGTTTTTGTTTCGGTTTTGGGTTTTGTTTGTTTGTTTTCCCTAAATGGCTGCTGTTGTCATGTGCGGGTCCAGGGTTCAAGTACTGAACCAGCTGCTCGTGCTCAAGGTGGACCTAGCCTAGGATTACAGTGTTCTCCTCATGATAGTTTGAATTGCCAGACTTACGATTTATCTCTTTCCTTTAGACTTCTGACTTTGAAAACTGATCATAAAGCAAGAACATTAACTCTGTGAAAATTAGTGGTTTTGGAGTATTTGCTTAAATTGGTATTGGAACAGTAAAGCTGAAGGGCTGGTATGTCATGTGTTTGGTCACTTCAGCTTGAAGTGAATATGATACAAATTGAAGTTATGGCTGAACTGTGGAGAGTTAGGGAAAAATTAGTTAAACTTCAAACATTTTTTTTTTTCCTCTCTGCATAGGAACGTGTATATTCATTAAGTATTAACTAGATGTTGCATATTATAATAGTCAAAGATGACTGTTGCTAATTGTTCATCTTTTGCTTCCTTTCATATGATGTCAGAAAAAATTGCTAAACCTACATTTTAAATTATTAGTCTGAGACTAGATGGCCAAACAGTTCTTTTTCCTCTCTTGTGCCTAAGTTTCATACCCTGACAGAAAGACAGGTGGCCTAGAACTACTGTGATGAAGGAAGCATAATCAGGGGCCAAGGGGTCAGTTACAGTGAGACTAGATAGACAAATAACCACGGGTTCAAGGATATGCTTAAATGAACAGCATAGTTTGCACTATCTGTTGGCAATTTTAAGATGCATAAAACACTGAGTTCACAATGTCCTAATTTTGCAGCGATGGGCTGTATAGACCATAAATCCTATGCACACTGTTGAAAGGGGTCAGAATCTCATTTACCGGTCTGATTCAAAGCTTGCTGAGGTCAATGGAAATCTCTGTTAAGTTTAGTAGGGTTTGGCTCATACCTTTAAAAAAAAAAAATAGTGCTGAGAGAGTGCTAAGATTAGATGAGAGAAGTAAAAGTTTTCCTAGGATACATCCACTTTTTAGATATCTATCATTGAAACAGGAAAAAACTGTTTATAAGAGTGATAGACTATCTCTTATAGTTCCATTTTAACTTTACTTCAAAATACAGTGAGCCTAATGAGTGAAGATGTGAGTTTATTCATTACTTGCTGTTATACAATAAATAGAGGTACATGTTTGCCCCAGGGATCTGCTTGAATAGTACATTTGGGAAGACATCCCCTGCAAGAATGTCCTTTCCAGTACAGAATGAACCAAAAGACTGTTGGAATTATTTAGCCCATCAAATATACAATCCTGTAGCTATCCTCTGGCTAAAAACACAGGATTACATTTTATGCTGATGAAAATGCATGCTGCTTCACTGATGCTAGTGAGCCATATCATCACATTCTGCAAAGAACTTGGTCTGTTTTTATCTGCTGCTGCTGTTTAGTTGTAAAGGTCCCACTCGGGACTTGGGCTTATTTGTCATACATGCTGAAGAAAACAAATGGTAAGATGAATGCAATGAAAGGCACTGTACCAAACAATAATTAATGCTAGCCTGCATCAGCTTGCTTCACAAAATAAGTGGTCCTTAAATCAAGCACCAGAAAAAATCCTTTTAAAAGAAAAAATAGTCAATTTTGAGTTTGCTCTTTTGCAGCAAAAAAAGAAATTTTAATGCTCCTATAATCTCAGGCCAAGACAGACTTTGGTAAGTATAATGGGACATAAGTGCATTTAGTTCTGCTGATAGTAAGAGTAAATTGTATAGCTGTCAAGTTGTGGCACGTCTGTGAAGTGCTGAGTAAAACCATTGCCGGGAGTGATGAAATTAGTGTGCCAAAGGAGAGGGAAGAATGCAGATCCATCAAGTCAACCTGTTAAAAATTTTGAAGCAAGTTTAAAACAGTACAGATGTCTTGACCATCTGCTGAGGAGTATGTGTGGACATAATTGCACAGAACAACTGTCATTTCACTTAAAAAAAAAAAAAATTTATAGGAAGCATGCAGCCAAAGGAAGCAGCTTCTCCCTCCCTCCAAAGCCCATGTCCTTGAAATAGCTGTATGTTCTTTGTTTAACACTGTTCCAAACGATCTGATTTATTTGTGGCTCTTCTGTTGTGTGTAAGGATTTACATCTAGCCTGTCCTTTAGAAGCAGTTGAAGCCTCTTGCAGTTTAGCATGCCTGAACCGTACATCAGAGTTTATCACAAAAGTACCAAGATACTCTTAACTGTAATGCTCCCAGGGCTTTGTTCTTGTGGTTTATATCACCAGAACCTTTGGCAGAATTATATCTTTGCATTACGTGGCTGCTTGTCCATTATTTTTGTTACAGAAAAAGAAAGTGTGAGCTCGGATCATACAACTATTGCTGTCCCTTTCAGTGCACGTCAGAGCTGTAGAATCCAGAGAGATGTATTTGTAAATAGATAAGATTTAATAGAACCTAATGAAGGCAGTGGACATTTTCTTATGCTCAAGTATACCTTAGTGGACAATTTTAACTATTTAAATTCACAAGTGGCTGCAGTAAATTTCAACCACCATTTTAAAGGGGGGGATTTTTCATTCCAGCTTCCTAAACACAGACACAGTTTTAGGTAGAAGCTCAGTTTTATGTGGTGGGAATAAAAAGTAAATATGCCGTGACTGGCCTCTGTCAAGTGATTACATGTTTCTAAGCGTGGAGCATTTGCTGTGAATTATTCCCAGTTGCTGGGTTTGTCATAGTGCCTTTGCTTATTTGTGGTTTGTATAATAAAAACTAGAGAGATGTGGGTAAGTAGGTAAAACACTGTTGTTTGTCTCACACAGACATTTTTGCATCTGCATTTTACATTTCTGTTACTTGGGTGATGACTTTTGGTCTCTATTTTTCTTTCTTTTGGAATAGAACATGTATTTGCAGAGACTGATGTTTTCAAAAGCAGATCCATTGTAAGCATAGGAAATCAATAAAAAAATGTTTAGAGGGAAAAAAATGATACAGCTGGAGAAAATGTCTGGGCTCACCCTGAGAGAAATGTTCAGGGTATTTTTATTTTACTGTCTTAGCAGTTTTTGCTAGTGTTACTTTAGCTTTAAGCCATATGATTTTGCCAATTTGACTTTAGCTTACTAAAATAGAAATATATAGAGATAAATACATAAATTCTAAAATCATCAAACCATTTCTCCCAAGATTTGAAAGTGAGTCAAAAAGCCAGTCAAAAAGCCTTTTTTTTCCTCAAAAAGTCTTAGCTCCTTTTTTTCCCATAGTTTTCTTTTCCTTACATTATTTGTGTAGTCATTGTCTTTTTGCAGCTGGCTTTTTAAAAGTTTTAATTCCTTCTGAAACAACGAAAACTGGTTTAAGTATTGTATGTGTGATATTATTGTTGCTTTTTTTATCTTACTGGATTAATACTTTCTGTAATGTGCTAAAGGAAGAGAAACAGTGAATGCAGAAAAAAATGTCAGGCTTGTTTTCCATGCATATGTCTTACAACATCAGTGACATGGGCCCTTGTAACACAAGGCTAGTTCTAATATTTGAGCTTTCTGTTCAGAGGCTTTTTTTCATGACAGCGCTCTTTTGGGAAGGAAAGGAGTGATGTTTGCTTCCTTTGTACCGTATCCGTGGCAGCATTGCCAATATAAACCAGCAATGTCTCTTGGTGAGTTCTCCTGGCCTTTGCCCTCAGATCTGTGGGATGCAACAGGTAAGCTTATAAGGCAATAGGCAGGTTTTTACCATGAGAATGAAGCTTTCTGTTTCTCCAAAACCCTTCCAACTATGAAAACTTCCCAATAGGTATCTGGAAAGCCAAAGCAAGCACTTGCAATTCCTGCAGAAGGTAGTGCAGAAATGAGAAAAATATAAAAGAAAAATCATTACTGGCTCCCCAGTAAAGCCAATATATGTTGATTCAGCCACTTGAATATCTGGCTGTCACTTTATGCACCTTTGAACGTGTAGATCTGCAGACTCCACATTGAGTACTGCTTAACGGTGAGGATGTGTTTTCCTTGTGACTGTTCCCAAGGCACTTGAAGTGCATCAGAACTGTTGGCATGCTCAGTCCTGCTGGGGATGTTTAAAAGGTTATTTTTCCCAGCTCTTCCCTAGAAGCTGCTGGAACCCTGTGCAGCTCAGGTGGCAGAAGGGCCACATGTGGGCTTCTAGGCTGCTGCAATTCCTAGCCTGAATAATTAAGTTAGACCACCATTGGTGATATTATATATATTAAAGTATTGGTCTGGGAGCTGCAGCAGTTGGGAGATCAAATTTTCATAGCCCCTGTGAAACTGAAGTGATGCAGAGATCACAGTTCCCATTATGTCGGCTAAACCAGAAGGACTGCAAATTGGTGCCACAGGTCAGAAATGCTTCTTTTGAGCATCAGAGTAAGATTCATGAAGAACTGCTCTCTTAAGGAAGCTCAGTCCATGAATACTTAAGGAGACTGGGCTGCTGAGAGCTGGGGCTTTGCTACTTGAGGTATTATGCTGTACAAACAGATGCTCAGACTGATACAAGTTTGGAGATAACTTGTGACTGTCCCTCCTCTTGAACTTCAGTAGAGCAATGGTAATCTGCCTTTCCTCCTCCTCTATCAGTTAAACATAGTGTAAGTAACTGACTTGAATATTATGAATTTTTTGTTCTGAGTTTAGAAGTTGGATGCAGTGACGCTATTACTGCTGAAGAAATTAAAGAATGAGTAAAATGGAGAATCTGTAGTGACGTGATGCACAGCCCACCGTGGAAGCAAAGAGTGCTTATGGGGTGACCCATGTAATGCTTCCTCTGTGAACTTTTCCAAGGAAATGGAATTAGTATGAAATCGTTTTGGAAAAAAAGTTTTTTATAGATTAATTGTAATGTGCGTCATCCTTGCAAATCAATAAAACATAGAAAAACTTGTCTGTAGGGTCTATTGTGTCATACTTACACACAGTAATGTGTTAAATGAAGCTAAAATAATCTACAAACCTGTCTGTGACAGGTGCTTAATCTTACTTAACACTAAGGAAAACTGTAGAAGGAAGTGCAAAAATATCTTTTTAAAAAATCTTGAGACAAATTTGTCTACATGTATAAACAGTCTCTGGGTTCTTGGAGGAGAATTACTTTGAATCCTTCCTCTTTCCACTTTTTGCTTTGTACATCTCCATTCTCCTATTCACATGTCCTTATCCCTTAAAGATCATTTGTATGCCATTTAAAACTGGTCATTTAGATGCAGGTGAATTGTTGTAGTGTAGGGATGTTTGGAATTTGTGTTAAGCATTGAAAGAGGCTTGATAAGGGTCTTGATTTATCAATTATGTTGTCAATATTTTTTGTGAAAATGGGATTTTTTCAAAAGGTTTTACTAAAAACAGTTTTCCTAGTTCTTGAACATCTCCAAATACCACATTGGTAGTTCACAATATACCTAGGGTGATAAGGAAATGTATTTCATGCTTGAAATACTCTGTGTCACCATGTGCAGAGCCAGATGCAGCCCGTCTAAATGGGAAAATCTGTACCCACAGCTGTATCTTATGCTGTGAGCACAGGCTGCACTTCTTGGTGGGAAGGAAGAGGATGGAAAGTTTGCCTGTTACACCCTCTGGTAAGTTTCTGCCTGATCGTATCCCTCAGTCATGGGCCAGGTTAGAGATGCAGCTTCATTTCTGACTTCCAGATTGCATCTTGTCTTTTAAATAGTTAGGCCGTTAGTTTGTATTTTATGGCTTTTTTAATTTACTTTCTTTCTGGAAACCCTTTCCAATGCCAAAATGAGCTCACTTACGCTTTCAGTCCTTGTTCTTTAGATTCCTAGAGTACCATCTTTATAAAAAAATGCAAACAAACAGAAAGTATACTCTGGAAAGGTCTGCTCTGATTCTTAGCAGCAAAGATCTCTTACACAGACTGTATGTCAACTGCTTAATAAGGGCTTTTTATACTGTCTCTGGAACATTATTTGCTGGTCACCCTTGGAGACACTGCTCCAGCTGGACTGTAATTCAAATGTCATACGTAAATTGTGTTTCTGGTTCTAAGATACATCCTGTTAATTCTTCCATTCCCAGTATAGAAGCAAGGAGGAAGCCTTTGAGTCTGATCCAACATAATTTAAAAAAAAAAAAAATCTTTCACTAGTCACTGTCTAGAATCATTTCAGTTTTCTTTGTACTGCTGATGGTGACCAAAATCTGTGTCAAGGCTTGCCTTTTCCCCTTCTGGTTAAAAGTGTATTTAAAGACCATGTTTAATACATCAGTGTGTTCTGTATTTATAGCTATTAACTATGGCATCATTCCAAGTTCTATTTTAGGACAAATTCTATTCAGTTTGTGTGGTGCTCTATTATTTTTTCTTCCCAGTGTGATGGGGGCTTCTGTTCCTCTGCTGGCATTTTAAGTCTTATTTTAAGCTTCCTGTAAAAGCTCAGGAGATGTATCTTTATCATTATGGTGATTATCTGACATTGTTGAAAAACTGCATCTTTTAATGTTTAGAAGCTAAAGCTGCTCCTCAGGCTTTTTGGTCTAAACCTTCCTCTTCTCATGTTGATCTTTTAAGAAATGATACCTTGCTTCTCTGATTGTTTCTAGTATTTTGGTATTTCACTGGGATGTTTGGGTTTTTTTATTTATCTCAGATTTCCCAGGAGGTATAGATGGCATATTTTTATCTAAAGTATATACCAGAAACTTGCTGATGAGGTTGTGGTATGTATGTTTGTGCCTTCCCACAGGGATTATTTTTGAGCTAGAGGTTTCCAGATCAAGTTGCAGAATAGGCTCCAGATGGTCTGGAATCCTTCTTTAACAATCTATAGCTAATTAAACATTCAGCAATAACTGCTCTGTTTTTAAAACCAAGCACAGTCTTTCAGAAAAACAGCATATTGATTTTTAGCTTTACATAATTTATATCTTTTGTTTCATTACTTAGTGTTTCATTGCTGGCCCTCGCATCTATTTTAGTAGTCTCTTTTCTCCTGCGGTGCAGGGGCTGCTAGGCACCTTGTATCTTACTTTTCAGTCAATAAAAGAAATGAGTAATATCTTTGTGGGCTATATCTCTTTGGTTTTCTAAGTTACTGTGAAGGGGAGAAGAGTAAGATTGTGCTGTGGCCTACACTTGCAGCAATCTCTACTTGCCAATCGATATCATGGAACAAGAGAAAGGAAGGTAGATCTGTGCATCATACTACAGAAGGTGAAATAGATTGTGAAAACGGCATTCATTTATTTCATGGGCCTGATTTTAGGGTAAAATAGAATTGAGCCATATGCTGGCTTGGACTAAGCACTGTCGTCTTTGTATCGGAATGCAAACAGTACAGTACAGTTAGTACAGATAGTCTTTCTGACCACCTGTAGTCAAAGAGACATATCAAAGAGTAACACTTGCACTCATCTCTAAGGAGAGCAGATTCTGCTCCTTAACAAATAGGATCAAACCAGGGTTCCCAATGAGATTTTTCTGTCACACAGTCAAACAGGATTAAGAATTATCCATTACTTATTAAACAGCGGAAGTTATTAAACAATGCATATTATTCATTCCACTCTGGAAGCATTGTTGTAGAAGTGTTTCCTCACTATTCGAGAACTGAGGGGCCAAAACAATGTGGGAATATTTTTATAGTGCAAAAATAGGCAAATATCAGTAAAAGTTAATAAACATTCTTTCTGTTTCTGACATGCCCAAAGATTCATACCACTATCACCACTGTAACTTCTTGAACAAATTTGACTCATTAACTCTAGATCTGATTCAATAAGACACTATTGGGCTTCTGCGACAGAGTTAGGACCATGCTGCTTATAAATTTTGCTGATTAGAAGGCAGTGTGTTCTTGGGTTCTTAAGATAAGCTTCAGAAACAGATACTGGATTCACATTATTCTGCAGTTCTTCCATAGGAATGGCTAGGTGAGTTAAGAAAATAGTTACTGAATGTCTTTACAATGAAGTACTAACATTCAAAAGCCTGCGGACTGATTGGTACATAGCATGCTGCTTCTGAAAACTCGCATGTCTTCACGCTATATTACTCAATGTTGAAACATAGTGTGCTCTGGGAATAACACTGTAGATTTGGAACAAGTTAGGTACGCGACCATCCCTCTAAACATTACCTTAAAGCATTTTAGTAACATTCAGAAATTTTCTCACTACCAAGATTTCTGTTGAATAAGTGCCTGATAGCAGTATGAACAATTTCTGCTGCACCAGTATCAGGTGTTGTGATAGAATTAAAAATGGTACAGAAGGACACCAGCATGTCCAGAAAATCTTTGATACTAAGACAATTTTGCATCAGTGCCACTGATGTTCATGGTGACATCAGCAGAGAGAGGCAGCCTTAAATGAGAAAAAAGGAGAGGAATTTTGAGGTTTGTCTTTTTTAGAGCACAATGTTCTCAGGACATCCAAATCTTGAAATATCAATGGGATCCTGCTGGACCTACCTTTTTGGAAAAGTGTTTAAACATGTGTTTGATTCTGAACACAATGTTACTGCTGGCTTCCCTTATACTGTGTGCCTTTCTGAAGTTAAGCAGGTGTATTTGTGTTTTAAAGTAGTGAGGCTTAAAGAAAAATCCTGTGCAAGTCAATGAGACCTCTATGTAGGTGCTGTCTTGAAAATATTTTTTTTCTTCACAGTTGATAACTGGACATAAATTGACCATAGCAGTCCAAGGTGTAAAGGTTTCACATTGTTACACATGTATTGACTTGGTTATCAAGGTCAGATAAATTGCATTTTTAAAAATATCTATGAATTACTTTAGAATGCCTTAATATATGAAAAATTATACCCCTTATAAATGTGAAAATAAATTTGTGTTGGGTTTTTTAATAGTGCTTTACAATACAGTCTCTTACAGAATATGACTTAAAGTGTATTAAAGTCACTGAGAGGCCTTCTGTTGACTTGGGAGTTCAGAGGCTACATTGCTGTTCTGGCACTTCTTTCAGGTTTAACTGTGAGAGTGTGTTTATTTAACTGGGAGAAGAGACATTTGAGAGTAACTGGAGGCAAATTCAGACATATAGAAATATGCAGGGTATTGTTTTCAATGTAACTGAATGCAAGCTGGACTTCATAAACTTTCTGGACTGTTCAAGTTATGACATTGCAGTTGCTTTTTAATTAAAAATCTAATGTACATAATGTCTTAAAACTAGTTGGGTGAGATCTGAAAATTTATGACTCTTTAGCCTACAGCAAATGTTAATCACTGATCTCTGGAACAAATTCTGTTGTAAATAAAACATTGCAGTGATATATTACGAAGGCAGAAAACCTTTCTGCTGTGGCAGTGCACTACGGAAAGTTAAACAATCTTTTGTTTTTAATAAAATGGGGTTTCTCCCTACTCAAAGGAAATGTGTGAAAACTTTCCATTGGGTTGCAGAGTATAGTCAGTGAAATGGCTCTCTGGGATATGAAGTGCTGGAAAAACATTCTGGGTGCAGGCAAGCAAGGCTGGCCTTTCAGTTAATCTGTGGATGTTAGGAGCCAGTGCCCCAGATTTGCTCTGTCAAATACATGGTAAACATTGAGGAAGGACAGAAAAGAGAAACAGCAGTACAATGTATTGGGTTGATTGTAATTGTCCAACTGTTTGTCTTTAGGGACCAGAAAGGGGATTTAAGGGCAGGCAGAAAGGAGGAATTTCACTTTTGTAATGTGTCTTTCTGTTGTGGCCATACATGTCA
Organism: Pelecanus crispus; assembly: GCF_030463565.1. NCBI lineage: Eukaryota > Metazoa > Chordata > Aves > Pelecaniformes > Pelecanidae > Pelecanus > Pelecanus crispus. Next base: position 12,175,589 of record NC_134648.1, read on the forward strand.
AGACAAACCATGATATTTGGGGGATTTGCAGGAAAAGAACAGAAATTGAAGTGTGTCTCAGTGTCCAGGTCCTGGATAGGCCAGAGATAAAGCTAGGAGAGCCAGAACAACAGCTGTTAAAATAAAAAGGAGAGAGATAAAGTTCTGAAACTGCCACTGAGAAGTCTGGTTCAACATGCTGCACTGCTTATCCAGTCCAGACCTAATTTATTGTTCATATTGACTGTAAATCAGCATCCTTTATGTCTATGCATGGGTAATAACTGATTTCCAAATAAAGGTTTGCTCTTTTCTGTACACCTACAGGTATACAAATATACTTTAGGTGTATGGTGATAGCTAATGTCCCAGTTTACAAATGGGATGTCTCCAGTATTTATTTTTAACCATTAATATTAAAGGGGGCTTGTAAGAGAGATGCGAACAGACTTTTTAACAGGGCCTGTAGCAATAGGACAAGGGGTAATGGTTTTAAACTAAAAGAGGGTAGATTCAGACTAGATATAAGGAAGACATTTTGTACAATGAGGGCAGTGAAAGACTGGACCAGGTAGCCCAGAGAGGTTGTAGATGCCCCACCGCTGGAAACATTCAAGGTCAGGTTGGATGGGGCTCTGACTAACCTGCTCTAGTTGAAGATGTCCCTGCTCATTGCAGGCGGTTTGGACTAGATGGTCTTTAAAGGTCCTTTCCAACCCAAACCATTCTATGATTCTCACAGGCAAACCCCACAGCAATACTTCAAAGTGCATAGTTGCCAGAGAAGTTGGTTGGCTGTGCCTGCGGTGTAAATGCTTAGCTATAAGTTAAGGAATTTAAGAATTGGGCCTTAACTACTGTGAACCTGTAGGTCTTCTGCATGGTAGAAGTTCTACTGTAGTGTGAGCGAGCAGAACTTATGTCTCCAAAATAGGATAAATTTGTACAGAAATACCTACAACTGTAATTCAGGTGAGTTGCAGTAAGGTAAGTGCATTCAAAATGAAACAACAGAAAAGCAAGTTCTTGGATAGGTGCTTAATAACTTCTGGCAAGCAAAACTAATTTAATTGCACTAGACTTTATTATCAGGAGGTCCACATTTGCTTCATGTTTATATCTGTGCTATGTTTATGTGCAACTGAAAAGGCCTTAGTATTAGATTTGCAATGTGTAATGCTAATGAGTCTTATGGGAAAAAAATATTACAAATTTACATCGTGTTGTTTAACATGATTTTGAAGGCAGAAAAAGGTTTCAGGAATTACTGGTAAAAATTGCAGACAGGGATGTTTGTTAGTGAAACATTCCTTTCTGTGGGTGCTGAAATATTGCTGTATGGTCTGGGGTATTCCGGTAAATCTTAGTGAGTCTGAAAGTCAGAAGCTTACTGTTGTGCGATGCGCTTGCAATGAATCTTGTCATCTGTAAATCCAAGTCCTTTCTTTTAAAGGTCAAAACTGCCAGGAAGCATTGGGGCACGTGGTGTTAACTTTCATTATTTCCATTGGCATTGAAAGAGGAGATACAAATCATCAAGTGTTTCCAAAATTAGATACAGTATTACAATCTCTCCTAGGTCCTTGAGTCTCTCCTATGAGTCATTTCTTTTTGTGTGTGTTTCTGTTCACATTAGTACAAATAGAGCCTGTACTTGCATCCCATTCCTGATGAGATTTAGAAATTGAATTAAGCAGAAAGGGTGTATTTCAGTCTGGGCACCTTCATCATTTTAGCCCTGTTGTTAGGGGAGTGGTGGTTTTGCAGAACTCCCTCCGACAGATCATCAGATAAATGCTTCTCACCCATAGTGGCGCTGAGCTGTTTTAACTTAACTGTAACTTCATCCCAGTGATTAAAATTATGTCCTCCTCACTGAGCAGAAAAGGGCTTAATAACAGGGTGGTTTAAAACATTGTCCAGACACAATGTACAGAAAGAACAGAAATGATAAATAAAATGAATGAGGAATATTTCCTACTCCTCCTTTCTTTTTAGTTAAGCTTCTTTAATCATGTTGGGGAAGTCTCTGCCCAGTATCATCCTGCACTGCTGTTTGTGGAAACGGTCCCACATAAATCTGTGAAACTTGTATGACCAGTGTTTTCACTAGGAACATTTAAGTGAGCACTAACCAAAGGCATTTGAACCACATGTTATCACCTGGGGCACGCATTGTCTGTCTGAGTTTTCTGAAAATGATGGGTGTCATGCTGTTATGCTCTGAGTGGGACCGATAAGATCTAGCTGCTACCAGAGTGATGGAGTTTAAAGGTGGAAACCAGGAAGGCTCCATAATGGCTTTTCTCCTTTCCAGTTTTAATCATCAGTAAATTTCACTCTTATGAATGAAGTTAGATTGCCATTGAAAATCCTAACTTTTTTTCTACTTCAGTAGAAAAGCCAACTTTTAACACTGTTTCTGTAATTCTTGAACACCCAAAGACAAAGTTAACCTCTTCAGGTAATTCCTGATATAGTATCTGGCACATGCCACTTGTGAAATCACCACTGTTGTCATTCATCTGTGGAAAGCAACTAACAGATAATAAATGTATCATTTTAGTTGGATATGTTAATTTTAATAATTATTAAGTCAAAGCTTGATGACTATATAAAAAGTAAAAGGAGCATCACCAGTGTTATTTTGCAGGTTAATACCACACAGATCAGGAGAAAGTTTTTCATAAAGAAGTCATTTTCTTTCACACTATCCACATGATTTTGTGGTATGTTTTGGTATGATTGTAGGTTTTTTGGACTACACTAGGCAAAATGGGATGTACATAATGGTCTTCATAATGTCGCCAGTCTAAGAAGGCATAAGCATTCTGTTACTGATCCATGGAAATATATTGCTGTTCCATATTTTTAGTTAATACTTAGATGATGATGGGGTGTGGTGGACTGCCAGGTATTTTAGGGCTAGTAGTAAACATCAGGGAAATATTACTATAGAGGATGTGAATAGCAGCTTGTAAGTGGGTTGTCCTGTAACACTTATGACCATATGGTTCTGAAAGATGTATAAAATAGTTTTGTGAGGTTCATGGGGCAGGAAGCTGATCAGCATTTGAACTATTTATATAACCATTAGAACTAGAATTGTTTTCTCTGGGTCATCTTAAATGTAGAAGCAACAGCTCTGATGTTTCTAGGAAGTGTAACTCTACCCTGCATGCCTAGAACAGCTATGAAGTAAATGAACAGTAAGCCCAACAGGTTTCACACTTAAATGAATATAGACATGGTATTATAACCAGAGTATGTGCTGTGGATGTCTGGGATCTCTGAGGCTTATGTTCTCCATTGAGTATACTTACTGTGTAGTACCCTCCGATCAACACTACAGCTTCAACTTGTCCAGAAACCTAGCAAAATACAGTAATTCCTCTCACTCTGGATAAGACTGGGGAAAAAGCATATGTCTACTATTCCCAACCATATCCCTTCTGCAGTTGTTAGAAAACAAAACCAACAAACCTCAGCCCTGTCTTTTTACATTACTTTCATACAACTTAATAATTCTTACTTTTCCCTATAGGCATTAACACCTATTTAGCTTTTATGAGCCAAATAATTGAACATAAAACTGAGCTAAAGTTGCTGAACTTTGCCTGCCCTAAATCTGACTTCACTGATTATCACTGAGCTGAATGTTTTCTGTTTCTGAGAATGTTAAATTAGTTCTGAGCTTGCCCAAGAAATGCTCACTGGAAAGGTCGCAAATATTTCAGTCTGACTTTCTTGTCTTCTTCCCAATTATAGTTAGGCAAATGTTTCTAAAAGTGGTTGCCTATGAGATGGAAAAAAATCGTGTATGTTTGCAAAGGTGGGGCTTTACATACAGTGCTAGATTGAATCTCAAGTTTAGTTTCTGATTCGAGTGAAGTATTGTATGGTTTCATTCTGAACGTAGGTCTGTATGCAAAGAACTCTTCTGGAAGTGTTTCTCTCTCTCTCTCTGTTTATGCATCCCAGGTCTTCTTTCAGAGAACTTGAGATATTGTATTCTCTGTAGGGTATTAAACTTCCGTTAAAGTTTTGGGTCACCTATGTATGAAGAATGAAATCTTGACTTGCGAGAAAATCACAACCAAGTTGTTTCAATAGTCAATTAACCTTGCATTTTATCTGCAATCTAAGTATGTTTAGCCTTGCCTCTGAGCTTGCCTCTTGGTACTTGGCATACCTCTTTGAACTAGATTCTTGGGTTTGGCCTATTAACCCTGGGTATGTATTTGTATATTAAGATCAAATAACCTCTAAAATTTGCATTGGCTGAAACAAAGAGATCGAACAACTTTAGCTGGTTGTTTTCCAGGCCTTGAAGAACTCCAAATTGTCAATATGTAGAGGTGGATTGATGGAGCACTCTGTTGCAGATCTCCCAGTATGTAACAGTAATACATTAATTATGTTACATCCTTTTGTACAGTCTGAAGTGCACAGTAGTTTCCAGCTCTTTTAAAAATGTGTTCTAATACATTGTCTTAAAAATCTAAAACCTTAACCATGTAAAACTCATAGTTCCAGCTTTGGGGGGAGTCTGGATCTTTTTGTAAATCTGGATTACCTTTCTCTTCTCTGCTGTTCAGAGTATAAATCAACAGCTGGTATTGGTAATAATCCTACAGTGGAAGGGGATTTTTTTAAGACACCTGTTATCTTAAATAGCTAAACAAAGTAGAAAAAAGTTGTAATGAAAAAAAATTACCCTTTAGCTGAGACTTTTTTATACTGAGCTTTAGCCTGGAGCACATTTTTATAGCTGAGTTATAAACCTGCAAAACAATGTTTCTTGTAAAGCAGAGTCAATGATCTACAATAGCTGAAAGCAGATGTTATGGTCTAAAACATCCTAGAATTGGTTTGAAATACTTAATGCATATTTTAAGCACATAAATTCTAGAGCTATGTGAGGTTTCGCTGGCTGCTTGATTCCCTGGTGGACATGTTTTGGGTGACTGACGACTATTTGTTAAAGTCAGCAAAAATTAATTCAGCTCATAAGAAACGCATTTCTGGTGAGGGACTCTGGAATCATCTTTAAGAAGCATTATTCTTTAAAACAAAAAGGGAGTCTCTTATTTAAAATACATGCTAGTCACAAGTCACCATCTTTATATCACATCACAGAAATTTTGGAGATGGAGAGGACCTTGTCTGTCATGCAGCTCATATTCTTCCTCTTTCAGCTGTTTTCTATATTTATCAGTGCTTTGCTAAAATAACTGTATTTTTTTATTTAAAAGCTTCTGATATTTTAATCACTGTTAATTAAAAGGTAGCTTCAAATAAATAGGATGTGTAAAACAAGGGCTCATTCAATTTTAGCTTAGACAGCTTTCTTCACTCGGGCAGAACTTCCACCAAAATCAGCACTCAGCTCAAAATCAGGTTAGCTTGAGTAGCGAGTGCAAAACCACGTCCTGCCCTAGGAAAGCTGCTTTACTGATCTATACTAATGACATTGGCTGCCAAAGATTATGGAGCCAAAATCCCATTTATGTATTAGCTGGAAAAAAAGAAGGAACAGGGAACCTTTCCTTCTGCTTGCCTTCCCAAGACAGGAAGGAATATCAAAGACATCTCTTTCCACTGAATTTCTTAGCCTTTGTTCAGATTTGTGACCCAAGCCAATGAGGACGGGAGGAGATAGGCCAGCTCCATGCCAAAATCCATCTGGGCAATTGCCAGGGTGCCCAGGCTGTGTGCTGCCAGCCAGTCCCGTGGCCGTCCTGGTCCCATCGAGTGAGAGGAGCAGTCCCTGTCAGAGCATGGTCTGGAGCAGGGGGGGTGCAAGCCTGTGCTTAACCCCCATGCTATAGCCCCTCACCGGGGCTTATTCAAGCAAGGGGTGAACAGGCCTTAAATTCTACATTTTGGCTTAATGTCATTCTTCTTATGAATGGTTACTCGGAGACAATCAGGTTATGCAGAAGAAGGAGGGGTGCAGGCAGCATTGATACAGTTTTTTTCCTTAGAAAAATGCTATCCCGAGTAAGATGATTTCAGTATATCTGTATCAGACAGGGATTCAGGCTAAGATGGTGACAAGGAAGGGAATGATATTGTCAGTTACTTTTAATAAAACTTTTCTTCAGTGATAGATTAGAGATATGAAACCATAAATGAGACTGTCGACTGACAAGGCTTTGCCTGCAAATGCAATATTATGAAGGTAAGCTTTCAGTGACATTCTCTACCTCAGGCTACGGGCAGATTAAGCAAGTCATTTCTATTGCTATTGACACTGATGCAGTATTGTTTCTTTCTCATATATTTTATATGTCTTGTCAGTAAAAAAATATGATAATTCCCTTCACAGTCACCAGAGGAGGTTCTACAAGGCATCAGAGGATGGTGAATCACTTTCCTTGCTCAGAGCAGAGTGGCCACTTGTGGCTAGACGAGCCTATGTCCAGAATATCGCTGATGTTCTGCATTGATGACGTGAAGACTCTTACAGGCTTCTGCTTGGGATGCACATAGCTAGAACAATAGAGGATAGCAGGCAAAAACCGATCTTCCCATCTATATTCTTTACATTCACTGTAGTAGTTAAATGGCTACAAGCTTGTGAATTTTGTTTTAAAAATGCTCTTTTTTCCACTTTGTGATATATGAAGAGAAGGTTAAGTGCGGAGGATTTTTAAGCATTTTTTAAGAAGTTTTAGCAAGCAGTAGGGGAAAAATGGGATCTTGGCATAATCAATGCCAAGGAATACTCTCTAAAAATGAAATAGAAAGGACTTGTATGCAAAATCCTCAGCTCTGGCGATGTAAAAGGGAGCTTAGAGAGAGGAAACAGCTTAATAAATATTCTTGCCCATGGCTGTTTTTCAAGGACTGGAGAGGGTGTCCTGGTTTCAGCTGGGATAGAGTTAAATTTTCTTCCTAGCAGCTGGCGTAGTGCTGTGTTTTGGATTTAGTATGAGAAGAATGCTGATAACACACTGATGTTTTAGTTGTTGCTGAGTACTGCTTATGCTAGTCAAGGACTTTTCAGCTCCCCCTGCTCTGCCAGGTACCCAAGAAACTGGGAGGGGGCACAGCCAGAACAGTTGATCCAACCAGCCCCAAGGGCTATTCCATACCATATGACGTCATACTCAGTATATGAACTGGGGGGCGTTGGCCGGGGAGCAGCAATCACTGCTCAGGAACTGTCTGGGTATTGGTCGGTGGCTGGTGAACAATTGCATTGTGCATCACTTGCGTTGTATATTATTATTGTTATTGTTATATTGTTATTATTATCATTACTATTTTACTTTATTTCAATTATTAAACTGTTCCTATCTCAACCCAGGAGTTTTTCTCACTCTTACTCCTCCGATTCTCTCCCCCATCCCATTGGGGCAGGGGTAGTGAGCGAGCAGCTGCGTGGTGCTTAGTTGCTGCCTGGGGCTAAACCACAACAGAGGGTAACTCATGTAATGGCTCACACCAGCCCTACTTCTAGCCCTGACATGAGGAACATATAGCAGTGTAAGAAAAATAAAAGCCCAAGGGTGAGATGGGGATGTAACTGAAGTATACTGTGCTACAGCTGTTTCCCAGGGCCTAGAAAGGGGTTCTGAGAAACAACATATAAGCTAGGGCTAACTAAGCCTGTACCAGGGTGCAGGAGGAAATACAGCCTCACCCACAGCCTGAGGAAACAAAGGGGGTTTCAGAATCGCTTTTCTTCTGCTTGGTTTCTGTCCTGAGCACCTCATTTGGAATAGAAACAGTTTCTTACCCAGCTCTAACTGCAAAACAAATTGCTTGAGGGCTATCAAGTGTTTGTGGAAGACCTGAAAGCTTTAATTGACAGATGAAAACTACCTTTGCACGTTTCTATGGGAAATGCAATGGCAGAAAGAGTTTTCAAGATGGATAATATGTATGGATAATACCTTATTTTTGTACATTTTTTGTAAGATTTCTAGTTTTCTCCATGTTCCAGTCTGCTGCAGTCAGCGCACTCTTCAGACAAAACTTGGGAGAATGAATCTGTCAGAATGTGATATGACAGGCCTGTGACATGACAGGCCCATGACATCTGTGTTTGAACATTATTCTCCAGAAATGAGAAACAGTGCATTAAAGAAGCCTTGTTCATGTGGTATACCAATCACTCCCTGACAGCCTCCCTTTTAGTTCATAAAGAGACTATTAGGGATGGTGATGAACCATGCTAGTCCATTTACTAGCATAACAGGAATTATTAACTCTAATAAATGTATTATTATGTAGCCATTAGGTATCAGTTATAAAACTGCATAATGTCTGCGTGATTACTTGTAAATGGATTTGGAAAGGAGCTAAATTGGTTATTTATTGACCATACTGAACAGTATTATTTATTGAGTTGTCTCAGTATGTTTGATTTTTCAAGCTGAAATGATATTCTAAGTTTGTAATGGTCTAGCCAGTGTGTGAGCTGATTCAGGAAAATGACATTTTTCTGAAAAACTGCTAAACTTATGGTAAACAGGATTCTAGTATGAACTGAGTTTCTCTTTCCCTTCAAGTTCATTAACTAATTATTTTTAAATGTGCTCCTGAAACAAAAATCAGAGAAACTAGAGAATCTAATACTAGCTGCATTGAGATACTGCTTCCAAGTAGCATGTGGTCCTATGAGTCAGCAGTTGACAAGGCTATCAGGCTTGTGCAGACTGTATCACTGTAAAGCTAGGGCACGCATCACTTTTGTCTGGGCTCTCTGCTTGGTAGATCATTTGCGGTATCAAGACTTTAAAATTTGCTGCTACAAAACTTTAAAAGACTGGAGCAAGTAAACAAGTTCAATTTCATGGGATGTAATCTTCTCACTGAAGTCGATCATATTTATCTCCACTATATAAAACCTAATTTTAGTCTGATTATTTGCTAGAAGAAAAAGGCTGAGGGTACAGCCTACTGATTTAATTCTAACAGAGCAAGGCAAGGCAGGAAAAATACTGAGGTAAAGTCATCAAGTGCCAGAGTTCAGTGTTTGCTTCTTCAGTAATATTTAATGCATGTTAAACATTTAGTGCATTTAATCCAACAGACAGACATTGCACATGCGTATGCTCCTAGACTTATCAGAAGAAACATTTTAGTACTCTTGAAATATGTTGACTTGCTTTTAAATACAGAAGACTGCTAACTTTCATGGACATAGCGGGGACTTGGGAAGCTCTTGCATTTTGGGGATTTGGGGGTTTTGTTCAGTAGTAAAACCAAGTTGTTCTTGTGAAGATCAGTATTATTTGACTTCTATTTCAGGTGAGTACAGAGCTCAGACTTCTAATTAAATACGTGTAAAAAATTTCTACAAATTGTGGTAGGAAGGGATAGAGAGTTGACATCATCATGAAAAGACCACACTTGGTAAAGTTGAGCATATTGAAGACCTTCAAGAGGTCAGAGGGTATGCGAAAGCTAATAAAGGTCAATCTTTAGAAGGCATTGCAGAATTTAAACAAGCTGTTGGATGTGATGTGCTGGCAGGGTAAAGCCACTTTTCCCTCACTACTCTTGCCTGCTCTTTTCTGTTTCCTTGCTTTTGCCTTGCAGCAGGAGATAGGGCAAAGGCCATACTGTGGTGTGCTCTTGACTATTACAACAGATACAGTAAGGACAATCACTGCTTTAAAAACAAAAGCAAACACAAGAGCGAAAGACCAATATTACAAGGTCAATCCCATGTGATTGGTGTCTTTTTATTTCCCCTGGGCTGCAGACAAGGTTGCAGAAGATGTGTCTGAGTAATTTCTAAAGCCACAGCTCCTGGGAAAGGATTTGAAGGCCTACAGAGATATCGCTGAATCTTGATGAGTATTTGGCCTTTTCTGTGCTGCATTTGCCAGTATTTAGTGAAAGATGAAATAGAGGTCTGGTGTTGCATTTGTGTAAGACTTAGAAACAGTTGGAAATTTTTCAACTAAATGCTTTTTCTTTTCAATTAAAGACTAAACTCTTTACATGACAGAATTAGTTTCAACCACAAAAAATCATATTTTTAGCAAAGTTTGTGCTGAAAACCACCTCCCTTTCTTGAATGAAAACCTACTATTGTTTGCAATTTAAAAATGTATTTGCTTCAATGTTAAAGGAAGCCTGGAACAAAAAAATGCATCAAACCCAAGCTGAATATTTTTCAGGTAATTGAAACAGAATGCTCATCTAAGGTTAAACTCTCTGCACCCCAACTTCTATCTCCAAAATGCCTTGAGTTGTCCAATTTTAATAACTCTTAAAAACAGAATCTCAAATACTTATATCGTGGCTGAAGTTCTGAGGTTTTACTTAGAAACTGGTTTGTGCATTACAGAAATAAAATTAATCATGAGTGAGAACTGAATTTATCCCTTGAAAACCTTTACTATCTTACAGATGTTTACAGGCTCAAGCCTGTGTGCAGCTGGCAATTGTCTGCTGCGGGCTGCTAGATAACATCTATCCTTTTCCAATGCAGCTTGCTTGCTTTATTTCACAGTATAGAAGAGTTAACTAGCAAATGTCCTGTTTGATTTGCAAGGATGGGAAGAAGGAAGAAGAAACTCTAGACAGAAATGGCATGATACGCCAGAAACAGGGTCTTGCAAAGAAAAAAAAAAGGCAGGTGGTATGACAGTGGTGTATTTAGATGGAGGGAGAAAAGTACTTAAGGAATCTTTTGGGAATTATAGAGGAATTATACACATTACCAGCACTCTACATCTTGCACAATTACAGACATTGGTAGCTTTCTGAATTCTGTAAATATAGAAGCACCAAGTGATTGCAAAGAATTTTGGTTTTGCTATATATATCCTCCTTTGCTGGAGGATCCTTTCTTGTTTTAATGCATTGTAGCACTGTGTTTAGCTCCCTTGTACTGGCTTGTTTCTGTTTTAAATTGAGCAAAATAAAATAAAAGCCATGTGGGTGCTCCCTACAGACGAAACCAAGGACACCCAACATTAATGTTATAAGGCTCTGTCACCAGAATTCAAGGACTGTGGCATTTAGCCAGAAATCATAGTGGTCAGATTTTCCATGGGCTGCTGACAGGAAAATGTAGCATATGCTGTATTTCACAAGTACTTATATTTTCAATTCTGCATCAGAGCTTGTTGCCTATTTGCTTGTAGTTCATTGTTAAGGCTTGAGGAACATTCTTCTCGATTTACAGCCCTATTAAACTGATAAATCAATCACTTGTGTGAGGGGAGGCAGTTTACTGGCATTTGCTTTGCCAACACACTGCCACCCACAACAGTATTCACAGGTCTTCAAGGATATGGTAAGAGGGAGGAAGCTTTCCCTGTAACTTAATTTTTAAAACATAAAACCTGTCTCGGTGCTCTGAGCAACTTTAATGAGAATACTTTTGAAGAGCTGTCATCTGCTAAACCAATATTTAACTTACTTTGTTTTTACATTGCTGTTTAACAAAATAGCTAAAAAAGACATTTAAAAAAAAATATTAGGCTTTTAAAATTCTAATTCCCAAAAGGGGAGAAATCAAACCAAATATTCTTGGGAGTTGCACAGAATATTTTTGCCACTGTTTAAGTTGTCTTACCAGTGTACTCTGGGATTTGCTTGTCTTTCCTTGAGTGTATGCTTACTTCTGGAACAAAAGTGTCAACGATTCTTTTTAGCAGTGTCTTGAGACTTTTGTCTGTGGTGCTTAAGTTGCTCTACTGTATGACCATCAGCTTAAGTAGTGGTAGACTTTTTTTTCCTTTAACCACACTGTAGTGAGGTCACCTGAGTCAAGTTTGTAGAGTTCACCATACTGTGCAGGACACTTCCAAGCTCTAGTCAGAAGTTGCAGAACAAGTGCCAGGGTCTGAAGTAGAGTAGAGGGGTGTCTGTGGGAAAGCAAAGTTCTTGTTGGAGCTTGTTTTCTAACAGTGGACAGTACAGATACAGCAGAGGAAAGGTCCCTTGTTAACTTAAACTGAACAAAAACAGACAGATTCCTTCTGTTAAGACAAGTAATTTGCATAGTCAAGGAGAAAGAATTATATATACTGTGCTATCTGTTCTAAAACTAGTAGTCTTTTCCTTAGACAATACAGATAACTTTGGGTTTAAATTTTATTATTCTTATCCCCTAGTTTTGTCAAAATCAGCTTACTGTTACATATTGCCTCTTAGAATGATGAATTTATACAGGCTTTATTGAAGTTATTCTTCTTTTGCATGGGTGTAATTGATGGGAGACCTGGCTGAGCGTCTTGGAAAGAGAGAATGCAAAAACATAAAATGAAGAAGCATGTACCCTGTCAGCAGGGTTTCTCATATAAACAAGTTTATGTTAATGTTACATTTCATCATTTATCATAATGTCAGGATGAATACTTTCATGCCTACATAGGATTTAAATAAAATTAGTAAGAACTTTTGTATAACTTCTACAGCAACACCAAAGGGAAAAAATGAATGTAATATGCATAATTATTTTCCTGTGACTGCAGTGAGAGTCTTAGCTGTTGGTCCTGTATTTGCATTTGACACATAATTCACTTCTTTAATATTTTTCCTGTGTCATTGCCCCCGGTGTTCTCCATTAAACAAATCTGCATCTTCAGGTAAGTGCTATTTTCAGCAGTGCAATTAGGATATTGCAAAGAGCAAGCAGGAATGTCTCTCTTGGTCTCCTGGTAGATTGGGTTGTGCCATTATTTAGGTGATAAGGCACATGAGACTGCTTGGAGCAGTAAGCTTAGCGACTGTAGTTTCATTACCTAGGCAGCCATTCAAAACATTGGGGTGGCATCTGTTTGTTCTTTGTATTATGATACTTTCAGAATCTACTTGATTCTGACAAAAATTTAGGTGGTTCAAAATGCATTCTGTATATACACTGATGACTGAGGCAAGATGAAAGAGAAGAAAAACACCTCAAAAAGGAAAATTCAAGTCTGGGTGCAATAAAGTGATGTTTTGTACTGCTATATTTGTTAACAAGCCTTGCTTGACTTTCACATCCAATTCAATCTTGTAGCCCCTGCATAGGGAAAAACTTTCAGGGATAGTGGTAAGATTCTCAGCACTTTGAAAATCAGGAGCATAAATAATAGTTTGTCTAACTTTCAGTAGCCAGCTATGAACAATTTGTACTTTGTGATAATATTCTAAAGTATTTTGAATTCTGTCTCATTTCACTGCGTCAAAATGCATCTTTAGAGAGAGTGAGTTGTTTTTAAACCCTCTTCTGTTCTGCCTCTTCACTCAGCTGCTCTGTTACTGTCTGTCCTAAACTGACTCTCTGTACGCTGTGCAGTGAATTATATAATCGTTCTTTTTCACTGAAGATGAAACGTAAGAAAACCTATTCTACTGATTTTAAAAATCTGCCAGGTTCTGGTGTGCCTTTGCAACCACATCACCAGTGAAATTGTCAGAAGACCATGGTGTGTGAAGACCTGTATGAGCTGCATCTTTTGCCATCTACTCTGCTATTAAACCAAAATCTTTTGCTTTCCTGACATTACTGGAGATACTATTTCTACAGGTGAGAACTCATAAACTGAGGTCTTGTTATTGGACAATATGTTATTTGCTCTGACAAAATATTTAGGCAGTGGTGACCCATCTCTTAATGGAACTTCTCTGGGCTGTTGCCAAAAGGAGAATTTAGCCTTGACCACTTCATTCTGTTGCTTTCTTTGTGCTGGCATGAGCTTACGTGCTATATATAGCAGCTGTGCAGAATAACCAACAGTCTGAAAAATCAGTTGAGTAATTGGGATGTTTAATTGGCTTGGGCTCGCCCCCCAGCCACATGAATACTGGAGCTTACACAGAGAAGGTGATGGGACCAAGTGGCTGTGCTCAAGGCAATGTCAGGTGATGGGATCTTGCTTCTGGAAAATTGTGTCATTGTGGCAGGAAAAATATGGTGTTTGGCTGGGCAAAGAAAGGCGTTGGGAAGAAATATGTGAAGATGTCCAGTGTATCGAATATCGGTGTTTCTTTATGTCACTAACAGTTTCAGGACAGACAGCATGCAAACCATGCTTGGATGTTGAGGGATATGCAAGAACTCTAAATCTGGGTGGAAAGACTTAATTTTGAGAGAGTGAGAGTTGCTTATTGAGGATAAAATGGATATTGCAGAAGGGCTGAAAACTTCACTGAAACTTTCAGCTCATTAAACTCTAAGACATGAGTTTCATTCTTTGAATCAATATGCATATATCCAAGAAAATCCTTCCTTTATGGTGTATGGGTATGATGCTGAAGTCAAAACACACGTGTTGTCTGCAGGCCATACAGAGGTGAGAGATGACAGACTCACCAGGCTACTTTTTTTTTTTATTAAATGTGTGGTGCTTGAAGGGAAGGGGCACAAATTATGATTATTTTAATTTTATGGATCAGTAAGTATGTTTCCCTGATGCACAACAAGCACTTCAAAACTGATCAGTCTTCCTGCACTGTAGGCTTCAGATTCACCATTGCTTAAAGCACCCAGCGCTGCTGGCAGTTACCATCCTGGAAAATGTCACTTTTCAAATACATTGTCAAATTGCAGGTCATACATGAATCAAAGCACACCTAATCCCTTAAACAGCTGAGGTACTTTCTTGCAAAACTTTCTGAAATTATCCCTGGCCCATGAATGCAAACTGTGGCATGAAGACATGCACTTCCTTTCAAAGTTATAAATAATCTTAGTTCTTATTGTTGTAATGGAATCTGTGGCATATTTCTACAAGGACTAATGTGCTTGTCACACCAGACAATACAATCAATGTTTTGTTTACCCTTTCCCCATTCTGATTCTTAGTTTAGAGCAATGCCTTGTCCAGGTGTGATGGAGGCTTTATGACATTTCTCTGACATGAAGATGAGACCATTAACTCTCACCTGTTTTTCAGAATGCTTTCTGCAGCTCTAGCTTCCCTTAACCTTTTTCACTGATCTGATCTGACTGCTATGGAAATCCTTTTTATGTTGCAGCAGATACTCCAATCCACAAATTGTACAGATGTGGAACATGAATTTATTCATTCCTAGTGTTCATATAGCCCATGACAGTTATCATGACTGAGCAGCTCTGGAAAGAGATTGGACATTTTCAAATAGTATACTTTCTGTTGAATAAGATGATGTTTACCACAGAATTTTCACATTGTATACCAGATATGCCACTGTATACAGTTTCATGAATAACTCCACAAGTCAAACTAAAGAGACAAACTGAAGAGGGGCAAAATAACTTGCCCATTCTGGTCATGGGAGTGTTAATTCTTTCAAGAGGTGCAGAGATAGGATTTTGTTTTAAAGTTGAATTGCTGTTGGCTACTAGTCATTACTGTTTGTGGTATGCCTTTGTATAGATGCTATACCTTTAACAGTCCTTCCTCTCCTGAAAGTGCCCATGATTTCAGAAGCTAGGGTCCAAATGAGAACACAGAGGTGCAGCAGTTTAAAATGTGTCTGCTCTGCTCTTCAGGAACCATTTCTGGGATGCTCTTTTTTTTTAAATATTAACCAACTAAACTGAACTTCCCCTTCTACACACATGCTGGAGTGTGGTTGTCACCCTGTAAGGTGAAGCTGAAGGATCAGTGAATATATTTTTTGCCTGTTGTTTATCTGAACTTTACAAACAGGTGCTTTTTTTTAAACACCCTATTATTCCCCCGCTTCTGGATGCTGCCCCACATCCTTTTGTCCCTCTCTCAATCATTATCTGTAACCACTTGGCATGAATGAGGCTTCATGGGACTCATTACAATCCCTTTTCCCTGTTGGAATTTCTCCTGGGCATGATGGAGATAAATTGATAGAGTTGTATAGGAAAAGCTTGCACTGCAGTGTTGATACTGTTATTGTTTGGATAAATAGGATACTTGAGCTGCCTGCTAATAATCTGGCAGCTGCCTGTTAATAACCTTTCATAAAATTCAAACATTTTAGAAATTCTGTGCTCTGGTAGCAGCCTAATCTGTAATAGATGGGGAGTTTTTTAGATTATGATGATCAATTGTTGTTCATAAACAGAAATTAACATAATATTCAGTTAGAAATTATTTAGTTTAGATATCAGGATAAGAGATTTACATACATTAGGAACTGGGGAACATTTCAGAAGAGGGAGGAGCAGGAAGGAAGGGTTGAAACCTTGGTTAGAAAGGAGCCAGGCTGCTGGCCCTAAAAACTTAAAAACTGGGAGGAGGCTGACAGATGTAGAGGAGCACAGATGTCAGATGGCTGTGATCCCCCAAAGCCGCCATGGCTAATGTTCGGTGAGTGTCTGAAAAGGCTGGGAAAAAAACAGCATGACTGCAGTAAGTAGGGAAAGCAAATCAGACTATGTCAGTTGACAATGTGTCCAATATAGTTGGCAACAGACCAAGGGCAAAATTTGCCAGTGCTAGAAGCCTGGAAAATGAGATGGGAGAACTGGGATGCTTGGTTTCATATGATGAGCCTGACAGAGAGGCAGCTCAGAGACCTTGCAGAAAGAGGGTAATCGGTGGATGTGATGTTCCTGGACTATTGATTTTGCAGAAATTGACAGAATAAGATGTGCAAGTGGAGGAGTAGCATTCGTTTTGGAGACTAAAATGAAGTGTAACAGAATAGAATTATTGTTGAAAAAGATAAAACTATGAAATCCCTGTGGGTGGAAGTATCACAAATGTAGCGTTAGAATTTTATTACCCTCACCCCCAATCAGGATATAGATATAGATATAGAATAGAGATCAGCAATGTTAAGTGAGTTTAGAGGACTTGCAAATTCAGGAAAGGTACTAATATTGGGATGTGTCAGCTACCAACAGAATTAATGCCTCATTATCTATGACAGGACATAGAAATAAATTTTTTGGAGCTAGTAGATAGCTGCTTTCCAGAACAACTAGTCTTCAATCCCAGAAAAGATCTGTTCTGGCTTTGGTCCTGAATAGTGCACAGGACCAGCTCAAGAGGTATGTGGGAGAGCTGATCTGTAATAGCAATTACAATATGATTAGATTTAACACTGCAGCAGGAGAGACTAAACAAAATAAATCCAGAACACAAGTGTTCAATTTAAAGAAAGGGAGCTACATACTAATGGTCAAAAGGAAGAGAAAGCATTAAGGCAAGAATCCTAGAGGTAGCCTAGACACTTTTCAAAGATACCGTAGACAAACAAGACAAACTTTGCGCTGAAATTTGAAAAGAAAGCAGAGTCGTCCAGTAAAAACCCTACATGGCTCAATTTTATCATGTAGAAAGGACTGGCATTTATAATGGAAAGTTTGTCCTCCAGAAGAGAACAGGGAAGTCCATAACTCATGACGGATGAAATGTAACCAGGAAATTAAGAAGGCTAAGAGAGAATTTGAGGAGCACTTTGCATAAGATGCAAAAAAATCCATAGTTCAAAGTTATTTCAACATACGAAAAGCAGGAAGATTGCAGAAGTAAGTGCTGTCCACAAAAATGGCTCTAGAAAGGATCCTGGGAATGATGGACCATGAGTCTGACTTCCATCCTTCTTGATAATAAAGATTAAGATTACCAAGCATATAGGCAAGCTGTTGGGGAAAAAGATCTCCATCTGAACTGGAGAAACATACGAGAAATATGAGAAATCTGAGTTTCCCAACCACCCTTTCAGTTACCTGAACTGGCTCAAGGCGTCTGTGGTTACTATGCCAGGTACTCACACCTGCTGTGCAGTCTCACCTATAGCGACTTTTGTCTGTCTTGTTTACATTAGTCTAAAGCAAGACAAAAATTTGTATTTTCAGGAGTCACTAGGGAAATAAATTATGATGTTTCTCTAGGAAGAACGTCAAAAAAGAAGGGAGTGAATAGCAGGGTATCTGTAATAATGTAGAGTGGGTGTGTTGTTGGTGAGGAAGGGCTGGGTAGTGCATAGACCAGACGGCAAAGGAATTTTGGAGAATGTGTCCTGTACATTGGAAGCAGGAAAGCAGCTGGAAGGATGGATGGAGACAGACTCATATGTGTATGAAATGTCTGTGGCCTATGCAGGAGCAAGGAGTGCGTGTAATATCTGAAGGAAAGCAGTTCCTTAGGTGGGTGTTTTTTTGTGTGGGGCTGTCATGGCTGTCCTTCCTACATGCAGTTGACCACCTGGCCTCCTAGGCTATTATGTGCGGACCCTGTGCCTGCTTCTTTCCCAACTCTAGATCTGTGCCCGTCGTTATTGCACGCAAACGGGAGGCATGGATGATGGGCAAAAGGGATGGTGAACATAAAGCAGAGATTGAAGGTGGCTTCAAATGTGTGGACAATAAGGACTCTGTGTTCTTGGATCTTGGTTTTTGCCTTATTTGCTTTGGACTTACAAATGACCTTTGACAACACTGAGCTGCTCCTTAAGAGAGAACATTTTTACATTTGTAACTGCAGAGGCTGCTGCGGTCACTGAATATGCAATGAGGTCAAAAGGTCTAAACAGAGCTCAGGATCTTAGTAAAGTCGATAAATTTAAAGGAAGCATATTTGTAAAATGTTTGGACAAATAAACCAAATACTGTGCTGTGGTTATTATGGAATCATCAAAGCTAGCATCTCTGGTATTCTAAAATGTGCTCTTCAGATAGCACATTTGTTACTCAGGGGAGGGTTAAACAGCAAATTCATTTGGTACTAATACCACAGACCCATCAAGGAAGCAGATATGTTTTTCAATTGTCTGAATTATTATTCTTATCTAAACGGATCTATTGATCATTAATGATCTAGAAACCCTTAGGGCATGACAGGCAAGTGAGAAAAATCCAATAAGCTCTGCACCACTGCAGAATACCAAGAAGTGAAAATGCTACTGTTGCGTCCTTATAGCATGCCTGTGAAACACTGCATGAATTAGTAAGCAGGATCTTCTGGATGCTACAGGCTGACCTGCAGTTCTCTTAGCATATACAGAGATCTACTGAGTACAGCTTTTCATCCAAACAGTACCTATGTTCAAACAATGTATTCTAAATTAAAACTGTATTTATAGAGATAATGGAATGTATAACATACAAACATATTAATTGTTATTTAGGGCCTTAGGAATATCTTTAACATGAACACAGCATTCCTGACATTACTTTTTTATTATTATTTAAAGCCAACTCAAGCATTTTTAACAAATGAGTATGTTCATTTATGTGAAATAAAGACATTGCCAATGAAGACATGACTGAATGTCATAGTTACCTTCCATGCCTTACTGAGTTAAAAATCCTGGGGTGTGACCCCTACTGTGTGACAGTGAATGGGATAAGATACCCCTAATTTGATTCTTCCATCAGAAGTCACTAAAGATCATAATTTTCTATTGGCTTGCAGACATTTAGGCATGTTTATATGTTTATTAAGAAGCAAGAAATTCCCGTTTTAAGGAACTGCATTAATAAGAGGACCTCCTAGATTTACCAGTAAAAGTCGGGTGGTATACTGTAGGTTGCAATATCAAGAGGGATTGCTGGTCAAGGGTATTTGGGGCTAGTCACTCAAGGCCTGATTCAAAGTGTCTGATCTACTGTCCAGTGTCTATGCAATAGTTTTTAATGTGTTTTAGATGAATAAAACAGTCTCTCTAGTTGTAGAGCTCTACTGAAAAATCTCACCCCTTCCACCAGAAATGCCATTTGTATTAAACCACTTTAATTAAAGCATGCTGATTTTGATCTTTTCCTTAAATAATGCTTTTTTCTAAAATATTTTGCTTTGTGGGTGCCAACGGTATCAAAGTTGGTGCATGGTCATAGAGTTTAAGGGATATAACTTTCTGTAGATTTCATCCTCCCTATAATAACCAGGCTTGAAGCCAAGAGCCCGTCAGCCCTCTCCATATCAGTGCAGCACAGAAGACATTTCTCAGCCACCTTTGGCACTGCAAGCAGGACAGCATGCCAGCTCTGATTAGCTGTACTAGGAGTCGAGTGTTTTAGTATGGGCGCGGTGCTGCTCTAACCTGCCTTTGGTACCTGAGTTAGTTTACCCTCTGATGTGGACAGCATGAACTGCGTTTGCTGTGGAGTTACTGGAATAGTCTAATTAACTCTGCATTATGCTCCATTGCACGGTGCAGACATGCCCTCTCTGCTATGAAATCATTTGTATGTAAGAGGACAGGGAGGAAGATTCATGCCCACTAAAGTCCAATATTCTTCCTTTAAAGCAGTAATGGAATAGTGTGTGCTGAGTACAGTGCTGGCTTTTGCCCAGTGAACAAATAAGAACAAAATCAAATAGTGGATAGCAGCTCAGTAAGAGAGCAATCAATCTGTCTTAACTCTGAATAAGGCATGGATCATGTAGAAGAAATAGTAGATGTGCATGTAGTGAAGATGTATATCATAATGAATATGCACAGTCTTCATCCTGGTATTTCCTAACTCATTAATTCTTGGCTATACTTTTCATATCCTTGTAAATTATGAGTAATACATGAACATATTTAAGAAATCTTAGCTTAATGATACTGTATTCTTCATAATGGCTTACTATTTTTTTTTATTCTTGAATGGTGGTCTGCATGTTTTTTCTTGTACTCAGGTGCATATTTGTGTTTATAATATACAGAATAGCAAATGAAATAAAGCTTCCGGTGTACTTTTTGCATACAGCTACATTTGTCTTGGGTAACTTATTATTTTGTCTAATATAAACAGTGCTTTTCAGGATTATATGCCCCAAATAAACTTGCCAGATATCTTTTAGACAACTGTCTAAAAAACTGACCCTGTGAATACAAATCAACCATGTTTTATTAAGCTAGCCTACTATTAAATATAGTGTAGAATAAAGCAGTTTGAAAATCTGCCAGGAATGAAACAAAACAAACAGAAAAAAGGAACAGGTGATATGGCAAAAGAGTCAAGAAATAAGGTTTGATGCCCAGATGGACATGACAGAGTTCTTGACTGGAGGGAGGAAATGGATTCTGTACAGTGATTGGGAACCTTGAAGGAGTGAACGATGATGAGAGTGGAGGAGGGAGTGGAGGGAAGAAGATCCTGATCTAACAGCACCAGGAAGCAATGCAAGAACTCAGTCTCCCTGCTTACTTGCAGTAGCTGTTAAATAAATTTGGTGTATCTTGTACTTTTGGTAATTGTCACACAGTAAGTGATGTGATACCTTACTCATTTCAGGGGCTCCAGATAAGCCAGGTCAGTGATTCACCCTGGTTATGAGAACTCCTTTGCACACCTCCAAGAACCAGTCAGTGACTGGACCAAAAATGTTCTCTCCGCTGGGTGTTCCGGCTGGCGAGTATTCCCTTTTTCAGCTGGCCAAGATGGTGGGTGGTTGTGCTAATTACTTGGCATGCAGAACAAGTCTATTGAGGCCTTTTGGTTGATTTTGGATAATAACAAAATATTCTCTTTGATTAATGCAGATGACTAATTAATTAATCCATATCCACTGCTGTATTTTAATAAAAGTGTGATACATATAGATTTCTGCTTCTTGAAAAAACAAGCATTTTGGTAATTTATTATTTCCTGATAAATTAATAATGAGTATTTTGCTACCTCTTTGATGTTGCTGGAATCAGATTCTATGTGTGACTTTTACTCAGGCCACTGTATTTCAGGTCAGTTCATCTTGTTTTGTCTGATTCTGATATAATTCAAATGTTGTCCCTTTTAGTCCTCTCGTAAATTATTGTCTTAGGCCATCATCTTTTTCCTGCTTACATGCAAGCATTAGGATAGATGTGCTGCATTTGAAGAAATCTACACCTTTCTGCAAGTATGGCTCACTACAGCATTACAATGCATTATTAATTCTGCAGATTAAGATAAATCACACACACGGTGTTATAATGAACCTTTGGGATTTAAGGATGTAAGGTGAGGTTGGCACCTCCTTAAGAGGAGTTATGAGGCTAGAGGGAGTTTGCTACTAGAGATCTTCAAGGAATTTTCTTGGGGCCAAACAATGTGATGCTTTCATTAATGACCTTTGTGCAATAATGAAGAGTTTGCTAATGAAACCTGCTGTTGGCATGCAGCTGGGAAACATTGTTGCTGTGCAAGAGAATTACAGTATGATAAAGAGGAACTAAATAACCTTGAGGACAGGCAAGAGATAAAAGAGAAGAAATTCAGTAGCTGAGAGAACAGGTTCATGCACTTAGAGACTGTTCATAAGAGCTTTCTCCTATGAGACAGTAACTGCCACCTAACCCAGTCAAGGTCAGGATCCACTAAGTTTCAGTCACTATTCATGTGAAAAACTGCTTAAAGCTTGAACATCATGGCACTTTTACCGAATCAAAGCTGTTGCAAGTTTTACAAGCTACATATTTCCCTGTCTTTCCTACTTGCACAGCCCTCCTAGAAACACAAGGGAGGTGGCAACACCCAATAGACACTGAATAGCACAGACTTGTTTCACCTGCTTAGCACAAGAAGAAAAGAGAGGCTTAATTCACTTGCCCATCCAATTTGGAGACAGAATCTGAGTCTGTCAGGAGAGTATGTTAGCAAATAGGATCAAGAATATTCTGTTGCAAGTTTTCTGTATTCTCCAGTTGAAATACTTTCACTATATATAAAATAATACTACCTGCAACAGGAACCGCACTTGGTCTTCTAAACAAATCACCCAGCTACCAAACTGTGGGGTCATTTTCACTTTCTGGCCCAAAGATGTATCAAAGTTTGTAGTTGGTTGGTTTTGACAGGTAACTGCCTTTCTCAGTGTTAAACTGACTGGCAAATCCATTCCTCAGCAGATAGGTTTTCTGAAGAAGGGCTTGAGTGTTTGAAACTGCTAGTTTTTTTCCCAGATGCATTAGGTCGTCTAATACAAGGTGCCATCTGCCTTGACAAATGTTGCTTCCTGTTTTCTAGGCATGACAAAGTGCAGTTTCACAACTGGCTTCTGTGCTACTGCTAAAAGCTGGGACCTAGTTCCCGCTCACCTCCTGTATGCTACTTCTATCATTTATATTGCATTATGGTGAAACTCGACCAAAAAAAAATGCTACTGCCAGGTCAATTGGCAAATGTTGATATTAGAACCAGAGAAAGGATGGAAGTATATAGTAGGCAAAGTGGTACTGCCCCTTGGGCCAGCACTGGCCTCATGGGTGCGATGAAACTGTGCCCAAAGGATACTTGTTCATCATTAATGTGTTGGAAATGCGTAGCACCCTGCTGCTTATGTTCCTGTTGAATTCGGATCACAGCCTTTGCACACCAATTTTAATTTAGAAGGAAAGATCGATGAAAATGCATTTGAGATGTCCTTTGTAATAGCAAGAGTGGTAACTCATAATCTCTGCTGACAATAAATACCGTATTGATCCACAAGGATGGGACCCTTGGAACAAAATGCTGCCCAAAAGCTGGGTACTTATCTTTTCTCATTCTTTCTTAAATATCTTCCGGCAGTGGTCCTGCAGTGGCATCTCTCTCTCTTATTATTTTTTCACAATTGAAAGGCTTTCTCCCCTTCTCATGAGATGTGCTGTACAATAGGTCTCAGGTTTACTGTTGTTTCAAGTTCCCTCGTGGATTTTTTCCTTTTCAAAGAGTTTCAAAGTAATCCTTCTTTACTGATCTTTCACAATCACTAAAACATTGGAAGAGCATCCAGACTGTGGCAGAAAACAATAAAGTTAAAACAATTCCCAGCTGAGGGTGATACGGCACCGTACGTCCATCACATACATTTAGGCGTTAGAGAGGAAATTTCGCAGCTTGTTAAAGTTGCAGCATTGTGCTTGGGTGTTGGAAGGACATACGACGCTTCCCACCATTAAATGAGGATTTAATGTTCGGGGTGCTCAAATGCTTCTCATTTTTTCTAAAATAAACCTTCATTAGCGTGTTTGTTTAGACAGTACAAACTGTCCCGTCCCTGCTGCACAACGGTGGCTGCCAGGGTTCGGTTGCAGCTGCCAGTCCCTCACGATAGGCGCTCGGACGCCATCCGCACAGTGTGTCTGCCTTGTGCTGGGAAAATACAAGTCTTAAAGGGTCAGATTACTGACTGGTGAAAAGCAGAAACAGGTTTATCAAACCAGCGGTAGTAGGTGCAAAACTGTGCTTCTGTTTTAGTTCTTTAATTGCTTTCCAAAGAGTTTTATTTCTGCTTGCAGGGCGTTTTTATTCAAGGGTAGTAAGATTCTGGAAATCGGTGTTTGTAATGGAAATTGTGACCTGACTTTAATGTTAGTCTTGCTGACTGTCTGCTGAAAAAGCTGTACCTTACGAAATACTATGACAAATCTGTCTCTACAGTGAAACACACACAAAAAAACCCCATGTACAAATAATTATTTATAGAACCCAGTATGGGACCAGAACAGCAAGAAACTTGAGGAGGAAAGCCTTAAACTCTCCTGTGCCAGACCCTGGAAGTAACAAGCAATATTACCATGTTAATGACACTTAGTCTATACAGACAAACTCTATTGTTTCTACAGGACCATTTTGTGGAGCACTCAAGGCTCTGACTTCAACAACTGCCCTAGAGAAAAAACAACTTTATTTTCGCTTTGCGTTCACCTGCAGTTAAGTTAAATTGTGTGCTTCGTATTTGCTTAGGGATATCCAGAAAAGCGCACACAGCTGTGTGCAGGGGAGCCCAGCTGAGCCCGGGTGGGGAGCGGCCGGCAGCTGGGCTAATGGCCGAGCCCACCTGGCCCCACGCTGCCAGAACGTTCTGGGCTGCCCCTGCACCTGCCATAAGGCAACACCTGAGGACGGGCTCCATTGCTTTTGCTCCAGAAGGAAGCGTGGTCTTGAAAAAGATGGTTGCTGGAGGTCTTGCTGCTCTGCGTGGAGCTCTAGAAGGATGTTTTTGACCCACAAAGATGGAGTCACATGTGATTTCAGAGGAGACAAAGCAGCTGTGCAGCCCTGTAGAAGATGCTGGTAGGTGATGAGGCTAAAAGACCTTTACTCCTAATTACGGGGGGCAGTAAGATCAACCCTCTTTTAATCCCTAGGCTGAAAGCGGAATGTTCTGCTTTTAAATTTTGATACCGCTTTTGCGGTCAGGGCTTCTCGCCAAGGGCAGCGGGGTGAGGCTTCCCCCTCCGCGGCCAGCGGCGCCGCTCCCCGGCCGGCGAGCCAGGCGCTGTGCGTGAGGCGGCGGAGCGCGGCGGCCAGAGCGCACGGCAGCTGCCTGCTGCCCTCGCTGTCGCCGCTTCCCCAGGCGCCGGGCGTGCTTGGCCCGCCCTCGGAGGGGGCCGGCAGCCCTCGGAGGGGGCCGGGCACCCCGCCCTCCGCACGCCTGGAGCGGTGCGGGCAGGCTGCCGCTAGCTACGCTCCGTCACAGCGGCGCCGGTAACCCCGGACAAGGGCCGCAAGATGGCGCCGGCGGGCGGCCCTGGCGCCTCGGGGAGCCGCCGGCTTGGCGGGGAAGCAGCTGCGCTGCGCGGTGCCGCGCCCGGCCCGAGGGACCGGCGCTGCGCTTTGAACGCCGAAAGTCTCTAGAGCGCTTGAGACCGAACCTCTGCACCGTGCATGAGCACAGCCCGCGTTAAACTCAAAGTGCAGCGTATGGCTTCCAGTCCAGGATTCTGGGTTCAGCTTCCATTTTTAATGCCCCTTTGCCGTAAAGCTGTAAGCAAGCTTCTTTTGAAGGGATTGACAACATAAGTGCTTCCATTTTTAAGAGTAATGAAAAGCGCTTGATCACGGCTTTAACACAAGGCTTTCCTGCGTTGTTTGTCCTTACACAAAGACATGGCAATAGCAACATGCCCAGGGTGGTTTTTGGAGTATGTTGAATTTGTCTGGTGGTAGTACCTGGGGAAAAGTGTTTCCTGGGGGAGGAAAGAACTTCTATCCCGTTTACTTTAATTCTGTAACAGGCTTGAGAGGAGAAGGCTGGGTATGGAAGGTTAGGTTCCTCCCCTCGCTCCCAAAAAAGGTTTATTTCTCACAAGAAAGAAGAAACTCTGGGTGGACAGTTTGAATAGGTGGTTCAGCCTTAGCAGGAAGCCCACGGGGAATTGGCCGAATTCACTCTCTACCAACGACACTAAAACCAAGGATCTCCGTCTGTAGTAGTTTTATTCCTGTCTTTATCCTCTTCATTAACGTAGATATGGCCTAGAAGGCACATTAATCTTGCTTCCAAATGTAGGGACCCACAGCAGAGTGGGAATGAGGTTATGAAATTATTACATCTGAAGTAAAGCTGTCTTCAGAGCTGGATGGTAGGGCTGGGGAGGAGGACGTGAGGCATTCTTTCAAGCCTGGCAGGAGAAACTGGTCTAAAGTGAGGACAGCTTAAAAAAAAATCTTCAGTTGACTGCCAGAGGAACACCTAAAGCAGCCTTCTGATGTGAGGAAAATGCCAAACAATGCGGCTAGTTGACGGCGTCCAGTCAATTTTTGAAAATAATCTAAGTTGCTGTGTCTGAACCAAGTTTCGTGTCAACCCTAAAGAATCTATTCCAACTCTAAAACCTTATTTTAAGAATTAATTCAACATTTTAAAACAAGCTGTTGGAATTTCAGTGGTGCTGCAATTGGCCATCTGCTATTTTTCTAATTCTAGCTTATGTTCAAATAAAACTAGCTCATATTCACAAAAGTATGTTCTAGCACTTGCATGTTCTGTCACTGCATGATCCTCTTGGTTTTATTCATAGATTGTGTGGGTACCTGGGGATGGGGTCTCAGAACTGAAAAGGTTTCTGAGGTCTGTTCTTACCATTCCTTTTTTCCGAAGTTAAGAAATGGTTCTAAATAGTACATGTTTTTTTTATTCTGAAAGGGAAGCAAGAGGAGGATCAGTCATGGTAATCTCTGCTTGATTCTGTGTAGTTTTTGGTGATTTGACTTCCAGAAAGTCAAATGCTATCATAAACACTTACACTGCTCTAAATAAAAGGATATGTTCAGGGTTTTCTTTCTCTTTTTTAGATGTTGTTGCTGTTATGAAAGCATGAACTGCATAACTGATGGGCATATTTCCAAAATGTATGAATGCTTAGCAAGGTTAACATTCCAGAGGAATAACAATATGGAGCACATCTTGATTCTGGTTAACCTAGCAGTTGTCAAGGGTTGGGCCTTCTCTACATTCCAGGTTACTTTAATGATTTCCTGTATTTCTGGGAGATTTGCACACACCGTCTTTTAAGTTGGTTTTCCTGTTACTGTATCCAATTAGTTATGGGCTTATGTCCTAATGGTCGCACTGAAGTTTCACACAAAGAATAGGGATGTTTGCATCTGAGTCCTTCCCTGGTGAGTTATGCCCAGTCCTTTGGCATCTAGGTCCAGGTGACTTCTGTCCCTGTCTTTTGGATCACCTACTCTTAGTGTAATTTAAGTCTATCATAATATTACTTACACTTTAGCAGAGAGAGAGCTTCATGAAATGCTGCAGAAAGGACATGCTTTTACTCTTTTATGGGCAGAACACCTAATCCTGTTTCCAGTCATGTGGTTAGTGTACTTTGGGCTGCCCAAGAACAGAATCACAGCCATAAGAGAGCCAGAGAAGGATCTGTGTTTTAACTGTTGTACAATTAAACTCTAGGTACATTATGTGTGAATGCTATTAATAGTTAAAAAGCAATTTAATACTAAGCTTTGTTGTACAAGGAAGCAAAACAAACATGTTTTCTTCCTCTCCTCCACAAAACCAAAGCTGGCTATCTGGAGAATTCTAAAATGAGCTGGTGTTAGGGAGCTCCTTGAAAAAAATTAAATGTGGGGTAACTAATAGAGTTTATTTAAACTTGGGAAACTATATTGCCTGTTTCCAAGCACAGTAAGCTGTAATAGTTACTCCGTAAGAGAGCACTGAAATCACTAGACTGTTACAGACTTGTGTGATAAATGCACATCACAAGTGCACTTCTTGTCTTGCTGTAAACCCACACTTTACCTGCAAAACCACAACTTTTCACACCTGAAAAGGTCAACTAACTGTAGCTTGATTTGTAAGCTAGTACCTGAGATTGCCGTGTAACTTACACCCGCCCCCTGATGGGGGGAGCCTGTTTTCCTCATGCCTAGTATATGAAGAAGTAGCCAGGCTACAGAGCAGTTGAGTCCATACAGTTCCACAGAAGCTGAGCTTTTTACTGCTGTGGCTTTTGTTGCTGCTTGTCACCATACAGTCTCACCCTCTCCTTTTCAATGGCTCCAATGCATGGCTGACTTTGCAGTAAGTTGACTTGGAGAGCTGAACTGTCTGCCAGAAATTCTCCTGAGCTCACTCCTTGTTGGGTTAGACAGGTGCCAGCTCTAGAAAAAGAGCTGACATGCATAGCCTGGGGTAGGCAGTTCCTGCATTCAGACATGTGTACGTTCCCTAAACATTGTCCTCTGAACAAGGGATAATCAGACTAAGATGGAGGAGAGGTGGCAGAGGTCGTCACTAGAGAATGCTTGCTGACTGTCCTCTAATACAACTAGGTACATCAGACGGTGGAAGGTTGGGAGAAAGAAACAGAACTAAGGAAGGAAGCTACTCTGTGCATATGCATTGAACATGGTTGTCAAGGGTTGAGTCTTCTCTACATTCCAGTTTACTTCAATAATTTCCTGTATTTCAGTCAGGACCATAGGACACCAGAGCACTACCTTTGACTCAGGAACTCTGCCTACCATAAATCTCTGGAGCCTGGAAGAAAGTTTTGGAGAAAAAAAAAAAAAATACTCTGTTTTGTGCTCCCTATATGTTCTTTCTGGGCTATTTGCTGTTGGCTGCTGTGGAGGACAGGTATTGAGTCAAACAAAGACTTGTTCTGACCTGTGTTGTTCAGACACAGAGTGTTAAACACTTAGTGGGCTTAGGAAAGGAGTGGGAATCCCAGGAGTTCTACTGCCTTACTTGTAGACGATCTCCTGTAGTAGGCTGGCTATATCCAGGTATAATGCAAAGGGCTCCTTTTGTACCCTGCTGCAGTTAACAGCTGCTGGGTTTTAATCCTCTGAAGTGCTGAGTGCACTTCATCTAGGGATAAGTAATCTCTCTACTTCAGGCATGGAAAATAAAGTAGGTGGCTGTAGGTGCTACAAAGGAAGCAAAGTGCAGCTGCAAGAAGGAAATTGATTCAGTCTGTGTTTTCTTTCCCACTACTTCATTCCCTGGGTTTTTTGAGGATTTGAAAATGCTTCAGGTCATATGTAACACAGTGCCTGTGCTTTATATATGGATGTGCATACAGGCATATTATGTGTCCTCTGTGGGTGGTGAGGTGCAGCATAAAATAATACTAAAATACATAATTTTGAAATGTACTTCTCAATAGTACTCAGTACCCAATTGGAATAGTGCAAAACCCAAAAACTTCAAGAGATAAATGAAGAGCAAAACATGAAATGAGAAGAGCAGTTTACCAAATGCTGCTCAATAGTGCTCCTTGGCAAGGTGATTTCTGTAGGTGTTGGCCTTTCAGAAGCTATTTTGAAAGGAGCCAGCGTTTTAGTTAGCAAATGCAAGGAGCCTGAGTATTTGCAGTCAGCAGAAGGTTTGCAGTGTCAGGCTACCATACAGAGCAGCAAAGAATTCAGTGCTATTTATATTCCTTTTCGTTTGGGAATTTTCAAGTGCTTTGCATCATTTAAGTCCAAGTATTGCCAGATGTTGAACATTTTCAACTGCCCGTGAAGTCACTAGGATGTGAGGTCAATTAGGACATAATGAGATGCTAGGCTCATAAGGTCAGCCCTATCCTGACTCTTCAGAAGAAATTTTACTAAAACACAACTGTGTAACTTTAGTCCTCATCTTCTCCCATATTTGTTAAAAAAGTCTGCTATCTAGGCAGAGAAAATGTATACAGGTAAGTATTAGGCAAAGGAGAATGGTTATTAAAGAGCAGTTATTGTTAGCGTTGTCTTGGGCAGCAGTATAGTCTGGATTAGCATAGTCATGTTGTGATTAATGGCCTTATCAAAACTTGGAAAAATTACAGAACTTACATAAAGGAATGTAATATCTGCTACCACTACAATACTTAATAACAAGGCAAAGCATGAAACAGTGTTTGATGTCATTAATAAAAATCTATCATGAGATGCAGAAAAGTATTTGCAACTGCATCAGTCCTTGAGGAAAAAGCAGATACAACAGCTGTGGTGATAGAATAGATAACACATTAAAGAAAAATTAACATATCTTTGGGGATCTTTTTAGCAGAAGGTGAAGGGAAGCTTTTCTTCATGAGGGGAAACTGCAGTTGTCTGAAAGCATGGAGAACATCATGGTTAGAAACCTTTACTCTTAAAGCAAGCAGTCTTAAAATAGACCCCCTTACAGGTGCCTGCATGTTTTACATAACCAGTGCTAATTGTTCAAATAGCAGTTTCAACTGCAGTTGTGTTTTTACCCTTGCATCAGCTAATGACTCCTTATAAAGAATGCACCCACTATTTTCCTCCTCTATTTCAGCTAATAATATCCTATAGTAATGAAAATGCGGTGAGTACTCAGGTCCTTAGTTTTTAGTTTTAGCTAAACCATACCATAAAACTTCTTAAATTTTCAGAACTTTGAGTCATTGTATTCTTGTCTTGCCTAAATAGTTGTCTGGTTTTGCCTTTCCTTGAGCACTGAAATCTGCAGGTTTTGTGGCCTGTCCGTTCTGTGTTGTCTTCATCCCCTTTAAAGATGGACATGCTTTTATGATTACATGATTGCACATACCTGTGAAACAGAAGACAATAGGCATACTGGTAAAGTCATGCAAGTCACGAGGCACAGGTGTCAAACATCACATCTAGGAATAGCCTAAGATTATCTCTGGAAGGAGGCTAATTTTAGGATCCTGCTGCTGCGATCGCTTACCAGTTAAGTTGTGCCCAAACTTGAGAGAAAGAAGTCCGTGCTGCTGCTGGCATCAAATGAATATATGTGGCATTGAGATAGAAGCACACACTTGAAATCTGGCACGAAATGGAGAGGCAGAAAAGGCAAAATGGTTGTCTT
Source organism: Pelecanus crispus (assembly GCF_030463565.1). Lineage (NCBI taxonomy): Eukaryota > Metazoa > Chordata > Aves > Pelecaniformes > Pelecanidae > Pelecanus > Pelecanus crispus. The sequence goes on from NC_134648.1 coordinate 12,206,434, forward strand.
GCAAAGGCAGGCGGTGCAAAGTTGAGAGAAGCAGGAAGGTCTACAGTATGCAAGATGCCTACAGATTTTTAACCCCCCAACACTGGTACAAAAAAATGAGCATGAAAAAATTCTAGCATTCCCTGTGAGAGGTTCCTGCTGTTGCCCAAGTTCTTAGTAACCTGACCACCACCCGTGTTAGTGCTGCTGATAATGATGGTCATCATGCATATAGTGTCCTTGTCTTGAAGGCAGGAATCCACTTGCCTCAGTTTGGCTAACAGTACAGGTACGATCAAGTCCTCCACTGATTCAGGAAGTAAGTATTTTTGAGTCCAAATATTCTTGTAAGAATGCAGTCTGCTCAGTCTCATGGCTTTGGGCATTGATGAGATCATCTTGATTGTGTTCAGAGGAGGGGCAAAGGTCAATTTCCAGTGTTTCTTCTGTCAGCAAATTGGTGATATTCTGTCCTTCCTAACACTGTAAACTGGCACTTAAACATCTAGTTCTTACCTTATTAATGAGGAGATATTTTCACTGCTGTAGCTGAATGACTTAAAATAATTGAGAGCTCACTGGGCATGTGGCCAAAGCTCTGAGCTAGAAAAATCAAATCATTTATGGATTTTTCTCTTTATTCAGCCCACTTGAACCACCTACTGATGGAAGGCCTGGAGGTCACAGGTTGTCATAAAGCTGAATGTGAGATTATTTGAAATGAATCTCATCAAGTTGACTTAGATTCATATAAAACTGTGGTATATTCCTTTACCCCACCTAAGCTCATCTTTCTACAGAGCTTTCTGAGTTCATCTTTCTTTTTTCAACTTTCTATTTTTGTCAGTCCGAACTATCTAGTTGCAGAGAACTTGAAGGATTACGTAATGAGTTGTATTTTGAAGAAGCCTCACAACTAATTGGTAACAGTCAAGCATGCTCTATCAGGATGTGGGCTATGTCTGTTGCTTGCTTCTCAAAATACTTCTTCAGCTAGGATCTGTTCACTGATTTGAGAAGCTTGCCAGAAGAAAATGCCAAATGCTTCAAAGATCCTGAAGAATGCATATTAGCTGCCTGTGATAGGATCCATTTGGCTGCATGTCTGAAGGGGGAACGTCTGTCTGATAGTAACTGTGTTCCTCTGAGACAGTCAAGTCACGCACCTCTGTTATTTTGGCTTGAAGAGATCTCTGCAGTCAGAAGCTGGGCTCTAGCTGGAGAGGTGAATGATACCAAGGTTACTTCAGCTCTTAGACCATTAACACTAGCACAGGAAGGGGCAGAGTATGGGAGCTGTGTGCTGACCTGAAAATGAAATGCGTGGATGTTCTCACTTGATTTGCTTACTCTGCCATAAGTGTGGTTTTAATGCTTTTTTTAGTATGGCACTGTTCTTGGGCACTGTTAAACATAGTGCATATGCCCATCAGCATAATTCTAGTTCATTCTCTTCCAATTCTCCTGATTATTTTTCAGGAGGTTATTAAAAAAAAAAAATTCTGAAAGGAAAACACACCTGCTAGGTGAAGACAGATTATTCAAATGTCAGGAGAGAACCTCCTCCATATGTACTGTAATAAAAGCAAAGAAACTTAAAATAGACTTCTGTGACTTGCATAGTAATTGAAATACAGTTTACTAGGGAAGCAGCATTGATGTAACTAAGGAACCTTCCTTGTCTGATGGTCCTGGCTGAAGAAATGGTATATCAAAGTGCTTCAATTACTGCTTGAAGAGTATAATCTGTGTCAGTTGGATTGAGAACACATTATGCACCCTCTTTCTCACCATCTGCCCAACAATCAGTTGAACTTAATCTGCAAGTGCTAGAAAAGCAGCCTTCAGTAACTTGAGAACATGACATTTATCACATTTAATATCTTCTGAAGAAAATGTCTGCTAATAAAAGGGTGCTGAGTCTAGCACTAAAATAATAATGGGGAAGTTCTTTGGGTTTCTGTCTTCATTTTTATATAAAACCGTCAATGAAATGCTATCATCTTGCTTGTCAATGTGTAATTGTCTTTTAATTATTGGCTGCTAAGTAGTCATTTTTCCACATTTACTGGTTTGAAAGGCAAAATCTTTTCATAAAGACTTTCCCAGCCTGGAGGAAGTGAAACTGTTTCACTGTCTTAAACTGTAGATGTATCTTAGGTGCATCTTGTGTTCACCACAGTGAATTCATTGTGTGTTGCCTGATGATGAAATACATGCATAGACTTCAGTCATCACCATATCATAATGTCAAAACCTAGGTATTCCAGCTGATTTAATTTGGAGTGGGAGGGAAGGATGAGGGAGGAGCCCATGGTGATTTTATAATTGTCAGCTATGGCCATCTTGTGAAGAGTTCAACTTGCCTGAAACCTTCTATGCGAAGCAGCAGCACAACACTGCAGGGATGGTTCTTGGGCATAGAAGTCTTTGGGAAGCAGAAGCATGTTCTGTCTCTTGCCTTTCTAAAGCCTGGTGTGGTAACATCCTCTTTATGACAAAAAACAGGTACATACATTGATCTGGACTCTGAACACTAATAGGGAAGAACTAAAGGGATTGGCATGAGAGGTGTGTTGATGAGGCAATGTTTGAAGATTTGATTCATCAAGCGTTGGATGTTGTATGAATGAGGCACCTGTTCATCTCCCGAGATGCTGGCTCCCTCATGCAAAGGTCCCAGTGTGCTCCCATAGTTCTCCTGTGATTGAACAGATGTATAACACAGGTCTGCACTCAGCATAGCATAGTGTAACGTGGTAACAGAAAGCAGACGGGAACTGATGGTAAGAGCAGTCATCAGCCTAAGTGGTGGGCACACTCTTCCGCTTTACAAGCGTGCTGTGTTACCTGTAGTATACTTACACGGTTAATGCCATCCTGGGCTTAACTGAGTTTTTTGGTTTAGGGTTTTTTTTTTAATTTTATTTCAGCAGATAACTTCCAAATATTTTCTGTAAGCTAGTTTTTCTTTGGCATTTTCTTTCACAAATGAAAACTAAGCCTTGATGGCTAGGATCAGATTCCCTTAGATACATAGACACAAAATGAGATCCTAGAAGGTGGGGAAGTCATGCTATGCTATCCCATTAGTGTGTGAAAGGAAGGTATTTCAAAGACTTTTTCTATTAAAATTTACAGAAGAAAAGTCCAGGTTTTTTTGCTAAAATCTTAATAAGCTGACAACACTAACCTGTCAAATCCTGAAATTATTTTAATGAGAACTTAGTTGACAATGAACAAACATTCCATGTGGTGATCAGTGCTTTTACAAGTCCTTCACCAAGACTAGCAGTGCGCTTCTACTGATGCTGGATCCAACTGCAAACATTGCTATAAACTTCAAGCTCTTCAAGACTTTCAGGTGACTTTTTTCCTGGAAAACGCTTGGACTCTTGATGAGAGGATTTTTAGTGCATAATATGGAGGACAGGCTTAGCTACATTAAAAGCAATTGATTCTACTGCGAAAATTTCAAAACATAGTATCTGCTGCTGACTTTGAGCAATCTATGAAGTTTTCTTTTTAAAAAATATTAAATAATGTTCTTGCCAACTGTTTGGAACTTCATGATATTGACTCATGCTTCATCAGCTTCTCAGTATTCGAGTGAACTTTGTGGCTAGTTTTGGCTTGTTCTTTTTCTGTTTAGAACTGCATATGCAATGGTGAAAAGACATCTGTAAAGTTAATAACCCTGAAAGAAAGGGTGGCTTTCAGCAGCTCATGTTAAAATGTGCCGAAGGGCTCACCAAACGTTAGCTGTTAAGCCATGGTATCTGAAAATTCTTACTTTGTTGTAGGCTGAAAACACAAAGCAACCCGTCTCTGTTGGATCTGAGACAGAGCCAACACATAGTAATGGGTCAACCTTTCCCGTATTCTCTGCCTACATCAGCACTGAAGTAATCTAAATGTACATGAATGCACGTGCATGCACATGCAGGTAACGAGTCTGTACCATGGGTCTGTGGTGAGCACACGTATGTTAACTGGAGCTACTGAAGTCTTCCCCTGCACAACAGGAAATTTTCTCTTACAGAGATTCTCTTCCCATAGCAATTTTTGCTTGTGTTATTACAGGTCATCTCTATCGCAGTGACTACACAATATGGAAAAAAGACAGTGTAATTTTTTTTTTTTTTTCTGAACCTGAGATTCTTGTTAAATGTCCTCTGGGTTGTTTTGGCTATGAACCCTATCAAAAATGAACTGTGGAGGGAAGGGGAGGGGGTAGTCTTAACATCAATATTGAGAGAAATCTAACTTGAGTGAAATCTAATTTGAGATGTTTATTTTCCTATTGCTTTTAAAAAAGAAGGGCAAAGTTTCTGTTGCAAGTAAAGAGAACTGAGTTGAGCTATGCTGATTTGTGGTTAGAGTCAGTCTTTACTGCATGCATAAAATTAGTTCAAGGAACAAAAACCTGGATATTCCCTATCCTTTGGACCTGTTCTACAGTGTACATGGGCACTCAAACCACAAATATTCTTCATGGCAAACAAAAGCAAGAATGAGTGCTTTGTTCAAACCACAAATATTCTTCATGGCAAACAAAAGCAAGAATGAGTGCTTTGTTGCCTGAATGTGTAGAATACCAAATACTACAAAAGCTAGGGAAAGGTAGTTTTCATTTTGTAAGTAACTTTGATCTAGTCATATGTTTTTCCTGTTCTAATTACTTTTCTAAATCATTTTTTGGTTGTTTGTTTGACGGGGAGTAATAGCCACAGAAGGCACGCTTTAGTGTCATGAAAGAAACATAGTACGTAAAAAGGTAAGAGTCATGGTTTCAATCTATGTATGACACTATAGGCTCGATCTGAAAGGGCATTCCATTAAAATAGGTTCTTGGTGTTTCTGAGCAATCTCAGGTTTCACACTATTGCAATTCTCTAACTGTCAGACAATCCTATTAGTCTGAAATAAGAAAACTTTCTATTTCCAGCTACAACTAGGAGAGAAAAGTAGCAACATTTACAGGCAGTGTTACATGGATTTCGTGTTTACATGTGGTTAGTGGAAACTGCCCTCTGGGAAAGATAGTACTACAAGATGAAGACTTTTCTTGTAACCAGTGAAGGACAAACATGTAACTCTTGGATTCCTCAATAGTACTTTTGCAGCTTAGTGATTGCAGAATCCCTTTCTTCATACTTGAGCTGTCAGCTAAATAAGTTTGGAAAAATTCTTTTATTTAATAGATGCAATAAAATTTACTGTCCATTAAGTTTCTTTATGAATGAACTCTGCTTCACTCAGAGAAAACTATGTAAATATACACCCTCTAATTTACAGTCTTGCCAAATCTTTCATGTTCCAACCCAACCAGCTTCAACCAGTTAATGAAATTATTGGTCTCTGATGCAGATTCATTGTTAGCCTTCGGAAAGAAAGCAGTCTAGTGAAAGCTCAGCAAACCGAACAGCAGTGATGCATGAATTAGTGTGTTAAGCCTCCTTTAGCCTCCATCTGTATTCTCTTTCAGCTCTGCTAGATAAGTATCTACGAGAATAAAAAATGCAGCTTTTGGCAATGTCATCTTGCAAAATTTTCAGTAGGGGTTCTAGATGCTGCTGCCAGTGACACAAGTTAGAAAGTGCATTCATAGCAACTTCAGTGGTTCTTATATTCAATAATGAAAGTAGAGACTGCGAGTGCAGAATTTGAGAAGTTTTCCATTGGGTTGTTCTTCTTTTTTGTTTTTTTTTTTTTTTAATTGCCTCCACTTGGCACAGTAATTGCTATAGTTAGGTTTTATCTGATTTAACTGCCTACTGGAACTATTAAAACTCCTTAAACACTGGAGGAATTTGGGGGGGGGGGGGGGGGGGGGAAGGCGGGCAGTGTGTGGACAAAGGAAGGAGAGAGAGGAGCAGATGAAGATTTTAAGGTAATGTTCTTCTTTTTGAAGGAAACTGAAAATGGAAACCTTAAGCACGATTTCTTTGCCAATGCTAAACTTTAGCTAAGTTTTAGGTGCCGGAACTCTTTTCTCCATAAGAATTACTCCAATAAGATAGATATATGGTACAGTAATATTGTTTAATGTTAAGTGGGTCACAGTCAAAGATTTATTTATGTAACAGGAAATAGTTGAGTCATGGTTCTTTACATATGTGAGGCTATTGAGCCGTCTATGGTAGGTGATGGAAACTTCATTGTTAATGTATTAAAAAAAGTAGTGTTCACAAATATGTCAGAATATTGGGTGGTATAATTGGTCTGAAATACTTACTATGATCTCTGCAATTTGGATTTCTGCTGGTGTCCTTCCACCCTCCATTAAAGCTCACAAACAGAGGGGGAACATGTCCACTAGTTAAGGTCAGTATGGTCCATTCAGGTTAACAAGGCTGTGTCAGCCTTCAGAATTGTTGCTGAAGAATTTTACCTCTCTCTCTGCTGTTCCACATTTTTTTGAAACATACCCACCTAGTGGCATTGAGGGACAATAGTAAACAACGCATAAAACATCTGTTCATGCCATAGGATGGATTTGCCAAGAGCAATAGCAGTTGCAGTTAGTAAGGTTTTTCCAATATGCCATGACTGTTGTCATAAAATAGCGTGGTCTCTCCTTCCGCCTCAAAAAAAGAAAGGAAAAAAAATGCTTAACAACTCTGCCCTTCTTTTCCCCCACCAGTATAGTCAAGGCAAACCCCTTCTAGCTCTGTTCAAGTAGTTATGCTCACTGGAGGATTCAAACAAATTTGAGCTAAACTTCACTGCTTTGTGGCTCTGAATATTCCAGTCTGGAGTGAATCTTGCATAATGTGCACCTGCATGGTCTGTAAGAGGTTCTTCTCTTGATCTTGATGCCATCTCTCTCTCAAATGTTGTAGTTGGTGCTTCTTAATTGCTCTCCTGCTTATTAACAAAGTGGATTTTTTTTTTTCTTCCTTCTTAATGAGAGTCTTGCTCTAGGAATTCCCGATCTCTTCCTATAGCAATCTTTATAGCTCTATAAATACCTTGGGTCTTTGTTTTTTTGCCTGTAGACCTCAGTAAAGCCTTTCTCTTGTAGGGATACATTTTTCCTCAGCGCTTCTTGAGATAGGGCCATTTAGCAAGGGGTTTGTATATTTTCCTACTGCAGCATCAACTTCAATGCTCCCTGAATTCCTGTCTAAAATCTGGAAGAGTTTGCCCTCTTTTTTCTTTCGTCTAGTTGTAAGCTGTCTTAAGGAAGTCTTATTCTTGTGCCCTGACGCTATATAATGCTCCTTCTCTAAGTCAATAGCAGAAACTAAACTGAGCTGTTTGAGCCTCTGCTGCTGAGGGAGAGGAGCCTGCTTTGTTGATCAAAGCAGTAACGAGGATCATTAATCTCTCTGTGTGGCAGTGCCATCTTAGGGAAGGACAGACCAACACACAGACTAGGGAGGGTTTTACCTTAGTTATCTGATCCAGATCCCTTGCTTGCCTATTAAGTAACAAGCATAGGTATGGGGGAACACTACTGCCTGAGTGACCCCTTCTGTGGATTGTGAGTGGCTGTATTGTTATAAGAGAAGCTCTAATTCAGCTCCTTGTCCAATAAACAAAACAAGGAAATAAACTTTATTTAACCTAATCAAACTCCAGCTGCAGAACAAGATGTATTCAACTTTGTAATGTTCTCAACACAGAAACAGTGCAAGAACTTTGCATCCTATCTGATATGAAAGATACTCTATTTCTAGTTCATGAAGGTGGATATGAATCGTGTGACATCTTTTGTCTTGATTTAGGGTATCTATTAAAGGTGGCTTAAAGGTTGAAAGTAAATGTTTCCATTATTTTCGAAAAGCTTAGTTTTGAGATACAGGAAAAGAGTGGGGTTTTTTTTCTTTTTGTGGTGGTGGTGTTTTGGTTTTGTTTTTAAAAATGTGATAGACTTACTACAGTTTCAAAAAGTCTTGTTAATATCCTACAGGGTTGTGAACCTAATCTTGGGTTAGTTTTTCCAAACTAGTCCACAGATTCTTTCCTCTTTATTGCAAACAAGTATGTCCTTTAACTGACTGATTTCTTTTTATTTCACTGTAAGAATGTCAAACAGTTTAGAAGTAATAGAGCATAAATGTACAGCATCAGAAGTACCACTTAACTGGAAAAAACTCTAAGTTAGCATGGTGGTAATCAAACCATATGTTGGTTTTGTTTGGGGGGGGGGGTGTTTGTTTTTTTGGTTGTTTTTTTTTTTAAAGGAATGCTTTCTGTGGAAAAGCTTGGGGGAAAAAAACACCCCTATACCTAGTTTTTAGGCAAAGGCTTTAAAATCAGATTTGAGACTAATGGTTTTCATCTTTGTTGAAATTGTCCCAGGGAAGAAACAAATACTTCTCAATGAGCTATTAATTGTATTTGTGCTGCATGTTGCCTAAAGTTAATGGCTTTAAAGAAATAATGTAGTTATTTTAGTCATATTTGAGTTTCTTGTCTCCTTTTTTAAAAAAAAAAAATGATTTGAATAAATTAGTATCTTCTGAACAGTAGATATGAATTAGTTTGAAAGATTTTCTGCTCTCTATTGTCCAAAGCAGTAATATTATCTAGCCTTTGATCAACAAATGATATTTTGTCTCTCTGTGACAGTGCTAATGTGTACTGGGTTTGCGTGGCAAGGTTTTGGGAGCTGGGAGGCTACAGGGGTGGCTTCTGTGAGAAGCTGCTAGAAGCTTCCCCCGTGCCCCATAGAGCCAATGCCAGCCGGCTCCAAGACGGACCCACTGCTGGCCAAGGCTGAGCCCATCAGCAGTGGTGGTAGCGCCTATGGGATAATGTATTTAAGAAGGGGGGAAGAAAAACCTGCACAACTGCAGCCAGAGGGAGGAGTGAGAATATGTGAGAGGAAGGGCTCTGCAGCTGCCCAGGTGAGTGCAGGAGGAGGGCAGGAGGTGCTCCAGGCACGGAGCAGAGATTCCCCTGCAGCCCCTGGTGCAGCCCCTGCTGAGGCAGCTGTGCCCCTGCAGCCATGCAGGCCCCCGGGGGAGCAGAGATCCCCCTGCCCCTGGGGAGGAGCCCACGCCGGAGCAGGGGGATGTGCCCCAAGGAGGCTGGGAGCCCGGGGGAAGCCCGCGCTGGAGCAGGCTCCTGGCAGGGCCTGTGGAGCCGTGGGGAGAGAGGAGCCCAGGCTGGAGCAGGTTTGCTGGCAGGAGCTGTGACTCCGCGGGGGACCCACGCTGGAGCAGGCTGCTCCTGAAGGGCTGCACCCCGTGGAGGGGACCCACGCTGGAGCAGTTGGGGAAGAGCTGCAGCCCGTGGGAAGGACCCTGTCCTGGTTTCAGCTGGGATAGAGTTAATTTTCTTCCTAGTAGCAGGCATAGTGCTGTGTATTGGATTTAGTAGGAGAAGAATGCTGATAACACGCTGATGTTTTTAGTTGTTGCTGAGTACTGCTTATGCTAGTCAAGGACTTTTCAGCTTCATGCTTCATGCTCTGCCAGGCGCACAAGAAACTGGGAGGGGGCACAGCCAGAATAGTTGATCCAAACTGCCCCAAGGGCTATTCCATACCATATGGCGTCATGCTCAGTATAGAAACTGGGGGGGGGGTTGGCCAGGAAGCAGCCATCGCTGCTCGGGAACTGTCTGGGTATCGGTCGGCGGGTGGTGAGCAATTGCATTGTGCATCACTTGCTTCGTATATCATTATCATTATCATTATTATACTGTTACTATTAGCATTACTATTTTACTTTATTTCAATTATTAAACTGTTCCTATCTCAACCCAGGAGTGTTTCTCACTCTTATTCCTCCAATTCTCTCCCCCATCCCATCAGGGTAGGGGAAGTGAGCGAGCGGCTGCGTGGTGCTTAGTTGCTGCCTGGGGCTAAACCACGACAGACCCACAGTGGAGAAGTTCCTGGAGGACTGTCTCCCATGGGAGGGACCCCATGCTGGAGCAGGGGAAGAGTGTGAGGAGTCCTCCCCCTGAGGAGGAAGGAGCAGCAGAGGCAACACATGATGAACTGACCCCAACCCCTGCTCCCTGTCCCCCTGCACTGCTCGGGGGGAAGGAGGTAGAGAAAATCAGGAGTGAAGTTAAGCCTGGGAAGAAGGGAGGGGTAGGGGCAGAAAGCGTTTTAAGATTTAGGTTTTATTTTCTCATTATCGTACTCTCATTTTGATTGGTAATAAATTAAACTGATTTTCCTCAAGTTAAGTCTGTTTTGCCCATGACAGTAATTGCTGAGTGATCTTCCTGTCCTTATCTTGACCCACGAGCCTTTCATTATATTTTCTTTCCCCTGTCCAGCTGAGGAGAGGGAGTGATAGAGTGGCTTTGGTGGGCACCTGGCATCCAGCCAGGATCAACCCACCACATAATGATAAAATTCTGATCTGTTAGCCAAAATGTAAGCTATGTCATTGCATATACCCACACATCAGAGGAGAAAGAGGTTTCTTCCTTTCTTGCCACTGGATTGATGTATGTTGCCTCATTTAAACAAAACAAAAATAATGAAGCAATGTTGGCATTGTAGATATATTCCTGGGCTCTTTTACCAGATGTAGAGAACTGGAAAACATGCTTTAATGAAAGAAGCTTGCAGCGCTTTACTCTTACTCCTCCTTTTGCGTTTGTCACAGCTATTAAGTTGTTTTGCTTTAAGGAAAATAACAAAAAATAACAAGGAAAGAAAAAGAAAATCATAAAAGTGAGACCAGGAGGACTGGCTCACTTTTTCCAAGGTTTTCTGAGGTACTTGGCATTTATATTGCCCTTGAAGATTTAAGGACATTTAACTTCCATGTTCAGGCCTTGTAAAAAGGACCTTGCAATTGAACTTGCAAGATGGTAGAGGTATTATAGGAAGATATCAGTTTGACTTTTCTGGAAAACACAACAAATCTAAGTTGCTAGCATGGTAGAAGAAGTATTGTCTGTCTCAGGACTTCTTCTCTTTGACACAAACTGGCTTTAAAACGTGTTACCAACAAATGTCCTATGACAAAACACCAAAGTCACTTTATTCCTGTATGCTGAGTGTTTTAAACGTCATTTGATTATCAGAATGGATCAGAATGCACTTACAAGCATGAAAACAGATCTACTGAGAGAAATGGATAAAAATGAACTTGTGTTCATATTCTAAGTAGCAAACAGAAGGTCCTGCTTAACAAAACCCCCAATGATAATAACTCCCAAATTATGGCTACCTATTTTTCTTATCATCAAAAATGGCGACTAGAATTATTACTGCTCTTAACAGCTAGCAGGGTATTCTGCTGCCTGGCATCACTGAGTTCTGTAGATATTTTACAGAAATATTATTTGACTGATGAGTCATCCTCAGAACACAGCATTTTAATGAAATAATGCTTGATGTGATAGATAAATCTTAAGTTAAAACTGGTGGAAATTGCTTGATCTGGGGGAAAAATTACATTGAAACATGGTTGGGTTTTTTTTCCCCAAGTCTTTTACAGCAGGAAGTAAAATAAATGAATATCACCAGAAAATAAATTAGCAATTAGATGCTTCTCTTTAGTCTTTCCAGTGGTCTTTCCCTTGAGAGAAAAAACAAACAGAGCATGGCATTGTATCTTGTCTCTGAGCACGTAATACTACATGTAAAATTTTTATTGCATCTTGTTTTTTCCCTTTGCTTACAGGGTGAGTTGTTTTCCTATCTTTTCTCATAATCCTCCACCTTCTGTCTACCCTTTGCTCTTTACTTTTCACAGCAAGAGCTTAAAATGTTCTTCGTATGGATTGTTTACCATGCAAATCAGTATGTGAATCTTGATTCTATATCATCTTGTTCCTAAGGAACTTCAGTCGAGAAGTGAAGTCCAGATGCAGGAGAAGGGCTGTCATCAGTTAGGAAGTCACTAGTACTGACACTTCGCACTAATTTTCTCTGGCATTAGTGACCCACCGAGAATTGACACTGGTTCTCAGAGTTGAAGACTTCTATTTCTGAAGCATTTACACTGGAATCTTTCTAACACCCTGGTGAAAGAAACAGAAGCTTGCTGAGGCAGGTCCTGGAGGGGAAAGCATGAACCTGTTGTAAATAACAGGTAAGCCTTTAGCAGAATTTCTGTTGCTAAAATAATTATAATATTTACAAGCTACAGAGATGCAGTGTCTGCTGCAAATTCCACATGTTACAAATTGGGATCTATGGTCTATATTGCACTTCTTTATCAATACCTAGGTAGAAACTCCATCCAATTTGTTTAGCCTTTGTGAATTGTCCTCATCAGATTTTCTAGTCTGCTCAGTAGCTACCACTAACTAAAAGGCTGACGGCAGGATTCAACTTTGTCTTGGTTTCTTCAGTAGCAGACGGAGCATTCTTGGCTCTAAACTGGGAATTGGTTTCTATGATCCCTATACAACTGACTTTGGAGTATCTTACGGCTACCTTGCCAGCTGGAAACGCAGCCAGCTTGGACACCTTGCACTCACTAGGGACTTGTCTAGATTGTTAAGCAACAAATTACATCCTGTAACAATAACTACAAAAAATTAGAAGATCTTTTAATGAACAGGACATTAAATAAAGGAAATCAGACTGTTAGCTGACAGAGACTCATGTTCTTTTATGATTTCAACAGATCCATGCTGATTTATTTCAGCTGAAGTTCTTTGCCCTTCTCCCCATTGTGTTGAAAAAGGCTGTTGTGGTTAGCACTATTTTATGGTTGTGGTTAACCTGAGTTCCTGCTGTGAAGATGGTATTAAACACAACAGTTCTGGCCTATGTCCACTGCTGGTATAATGATACCTACATGTCAACTTCAAGTTATGTTTAAGATTAGTGAAATTCGTGTTTTAGCACAGTGTTGTTTGTAGATGTCACACTACAGTTGCCTGAAGATATACATCAGCTACACTATTTTAGTTGATGGTTGAAGATTTCAGCTCTTCTAGTCTGAATGTTTTTGGCAAGAAGCTAATGCAATGTAATCCTGTACAGGACATTGCCTAATGAAACCAACATCAGAAAACTGGATAGTTGAAAACACACAACTAAGAGGTGCTAAGGAGGGAGAGACATGGTATGATTTAAATGGATTGTACCTCACTCTTAAACCCGTATTATCTTGTAGCTTTTTTGAAACTGTATAGGTTGGCAAACACAAGCAACAGCAGTCTTTAAAGTGTCTGGATGCCATCTTGGTGGCTGAAAAATAGATATCCTCCAAGACTTTGTAATAAGTAGTTGGCCAGGTTGTTGGATTTAAAAAATTGTCATTTAATTTGTTAAAGCTGTTGCAACCTAAGGAACTGAACCAATGTCACTTATGTGGACTGTTTTGAGATAACTAAAAAAACCCCAGAATTTTTAAAAATCTCTGAAACTTTTATACCCCTTCCTGTTGTGGACTGATGGTTTCTGATCCCATCTCCTGATTAGTACTACAGATCTAGTGCATAAATTTATACTTCTGAATATCTTTTACTCATGAAATTTCCATAGTAAAGTCATTCTGCAGTTGACTTTATTCTTTAAATACGTGGTGTTTGGTATTTCAATAACAAGGATTCCAAGAGTTGCTTGAGCTCTCACTTTCTGTTCTAGACCCCAGGAGCCAGTAACGTTTTTATGGAAGTTCTCTGTAGGGCAGAACGGAATTTGGAAGGGACTGTTCCAGCATGCATGAAGAAATGCTATAATGAACAGTGAAAGTAAACTGTGATGCCTACACAGGGAAATGCAGCTGCTTGCTTCTTTAGAAGATCTTGTAGTATTGCTGATCAGTGGTAACTTACTCTGTGACTGGACGTACTGTGAGCTGGCATTAGCAGAGGCAAATAGAAATCCATGCCTTTTTCTGTCTTGAGCTTTATAGAAGTAGGTGAATTTATAAAACAAAATTATTTTTCTTGGTGTGCCGGCTATTTAAGACCAACAAAGGAATAAATAGTTTGATGTTTTTCTGACATCTGGTACGAATTTGGCAACGAACAAAACAGTAGCCATAATGACAATGCGAGTCCTGTTTAGTTCTGAACTTGGTTAGGAAAGGCAATACAAGGAAGTGTGAAACCACTTGAGCATATTACAGAAAAAAAAAATTAAAAATTATGTTCTCACTTGCAGTCCTCCAGTCAAAAAAGCCTGGGCATTTGTGTAATCCTGTATTGTGATCATTAGAGTAAAAGCTGTGGATTAGTGAACTGCTGGGTGCCTGTTACAAAATACATTTTGTAGCTTTTATTTGGCCTAAAGAAGCTGTGGAGTGTGTGTGTGTTGTGCTGATAAAAATTCAAGCTGTAAATTAAGCTGTAAATAATGTTACAACTGGAGCCTAGAATTGACTGTATCTGAAGCCAGCTGCCAGACTGGAAATCTTCCAAATTATGTAACAGCACCTCATTTCTACCTGTTGTTCCATCAACCCACAGAAGCACAACGAAGTAATGTTCTCCCTTGCTTCAAATAACTCACAATCACCTCAAGTTGTCATCCAGAGTTTTTGTACAGTTAGGGCAATATTTCCAGCCGCATGATAACTTTTCCCTCTAAAATCCTCATGTTGGTGGTTTTCACTCCAACTTTTCATGCTTATACCTTCAGTGGCCCAGTCCTTTTAATCTAAGCAAAATCTCAGTGAAACTGGTGCTCCATTTCCTCATGTTACAAGTACCAAAGTATTTTCCTTGGCTTTTTTTCTTTTTGACCAACTTAGAATTCTGTAGGCTCAAAGAGATACAGTAAGTCTCTGTAATAAAGTTAATGCTACTTTATGCTACAAGCTTGCTTTGATTTATTAAATCTGTTTGCTAGTGCCTGATTGGTTTTGATTATCTCAGTAACTGAGATTTATATGGACCATCCAGAGATTTGGTCAAGCTTAGGTTCCTCAGGCCTTTCTTCATTTGTACAAACAATGCTCACTTATGCTGTGTCTTTCATTTTTGAAACCAATGTCTGATGGGGCTGTGGCATTGTTTTGATGTAAGATCTCCAAATTGTATTGCAGGAGACTTTTCAGTAGGTAGTTACTTTCTCTTCAGCTGGTGTTCAAGGGCTATTGTTCCTTTGGCATATTTGGGGCTTCCTGCTGCAAATCGTGCCAGGTATGATATAGAATGGAAGAACTGATTTTTCAGGAAGACAAAGACACTTAATTTTTAGAAGTAAATGCTAAGGTTTTGGTAGTCTAGGTCTGAGTCGAGTAACAATTCAGATCTGTTGAATCTGAATAGTTCACCTTTGTGAACTATTCATGATTCGTGCTTGATCTTCGTGCTTGAAACATGAACTTAATTTGTGCTTCATCTCAACATGTTGAAGGATATTCATAACCTGTGTTGAACTTAATGTCTGTCTTGTGTCAAACACTGAGATCTTTTGATTTGTGGCTCCACAAAGGTGTGACAGAAGAAATATTTGCTGTCTATTCCTAGAGGAATGCAAGTTTTAATTAATGGTATTTTTTAAGTGCTTTTTAGACCCATGGATTCTGAAAATGTAAACTAGGAACTTTAACTGATGCAAGCATACTGAAGCCAGTGGTTATATGGAAGCCTATTGTGCTTATAATCTAATCCTAAATCCTTTTCTGACCTTCTTTTGGAAGATGCAACTGATACAAGCCTACCCCAGGATAATGGGTTGAGATAAGGGACTGCATTAAAAATTAACTTTACTGCCATGTTGTAACTCAATAGAATCATAGAATGCTTTGGGTTGGAAGGGACCTTTAGGGATCATCTAGCCCACCCGCCCCTGCAGTGAGCAGGGACAGCTTTAACCAGATCAGGTTGCTCAGAGCCCCATCCAACCTGACCTTGAATGTTTCTAGGGATGGGGCCTCCACTACCTCTCTGGGCAACCTGTTCCAGTGCTTCACCACCCTCATTGAAAAAAAATGTCTTACTTATGTCTAGTCTAAATCTGTTCTTTAGTTTAAAATACTTCTGCACTTTTGAACAGTTCTAAGATGGAAGGGGGTGAGCTTGATTTGTTATGCCGAAGACCATAGAGCATATGTATTCCACTGAACAAAATGCAAGGAATGTGATTGTTGCACATCAAAAGACTATGTGCATATGACTCAAACCATCTGGAATATTGTTATTTAGTAAGGAAAGAATCTGGTTGGAACTGCATGTGAGATTCTTAAAACGCTTGGGGTTTGGGTTTTTTGGTTTGGTTTTGGTTTGGGGTTTGGTTTTTTTTTTTGAGTATCAACCTTTCCTTTATTTAAAAAAAAAAAAGGTTATAAGTTGTCTGAAGCTTATTCTTTGAAATATTCTTTTAAGCAGTTCTGAAATCATGAGTGCTACATGAAGGACTAAAGATTTATGTATAAATTTCTGAATCATATGCTGGGTGAGCTGTACTGGCTGGTACTGTACTGGCTGTTGAAATAACTCTTGGCTCTAATCCATTGCTTCCTCTGTGGGCTTCCTTTTGGATTACTTAGATAACTTTTGTAAGTGTCTTTTTTAAAACAAAAAGAAAAGTCTTTTGGAAGTATTAATATGTTGCTTACTTTTGTTAGACATTCTTGCAGCACAGACCAGCGTGATATTCCAGGCCCAATCAAATAAAAGCTTCCATCTCTTCTCATATTGTGAGAGTTGTTATAATACCAAGCTGGACTGAAAGCTTTATTGTTATGGAGTCAGTTTTGTTTAAAAGTGGCACAAGGGCTTTTTTGTTTGTTTCAGTGTTGTTGTTATTGTGGGTTTTTTTTATGCAGTGAATGGATCAGAGAAGAGTTTACTCCTGGACATCATCAAATCCTTTAAAAAACAAAAACAAACAAATAAAACCACACCCCAAACTGAAGATTTTTTTTCATCTACCTAAAAAAGAGAATGAATTACTAACATACTCTAGGTATTTTAATGTAAATTGTTGTTTTGCTTAAGCTGTGGCTGCAGTACCTGATGAAAGAAGGTGTTACCCAGAAAATTGTTTCAGCAGTCTCAAATTGTAGAATCCATGTTTCAGCTGAAGTACATGCTTGGACATGAATTTGGCAAAAGAACATCAACAGAGGGTCTCGTGCATTTACTCTAACCACTGGCTGAAGAACAGGTGGACGAAACTTGTCTTTAAAAAGACTGGGATAATGTTGATTGGGAAATGGCAAAATTAAACCAACTGATTTCACCAGCATTGTCTTTCAAGGGTGTCTGTCCTACCTAGCATTAAACCAGTAAAGCAGAATCATCCAGATTCTCTGTAATTACTGGTTGAACAATAAACAGAGCCTACAGAAGTCATCCATTTTTTTTCTAGCCATCAATTCAGATTAAAAAGGACGATTACTTTAATGTTGCATTCTCTCTGATCTCCGTTCTGAGTTTTCAGGCACTTCTGATGTTCTGCCCCTTAACTCAATGGTGTTTTTTATTACCTGTCTTTACTCTGACATAATGCTATTGAATGCCTCAGTGTCCATTCCTCTGAAACAAAAATGAAGCTCCAAGGCTCCAGATAGAAAAAATTCCTTATAAGAAGCCTAAAAATCTGCAATGCTCCTTTTTGTCCTATATCTGTAAGACAGAGGGTGATTATTTCTTCTAAATTCTATCTAGATAAATAGTTACCTTATGAGCAATTGAAACAAGTCACTTTCCATCTATTTACGGATTTTTTTTTTTTAACATCAGAAAACATATGGATAATGGTGATACAGTTCATGCTGGATTTAGTTGGTACTTGGGCTGCAAAGCCTTCCTAGGAGTTTGCTCTCCAAAGGCTCTTGATACCTGTTATGCATAAGGAGAAGCTCCATTCATGCATTGAAAACAGATTAAGACAGAAAGAACAAAGAATAGGGGAAAAAAAACCCCAAACCATTAGTTTCCAAAAAGAAGAGTCATGAGTAGGGGAGGTCGGGATCTGCATTGTACAGTATATGTAGACATGATCGGAAAAGCACATAAATAGTGAGGATACCATATTCACTATAGGAATTTCTAAAGCTAACTGCAAAAGGTTGGAGAAGCCTTGACCCTGAATGACAAGTTGATGAAATAGCAAAATGTGAGGTAGCCTACACCTACAAAGACCAAAAAAACTACATCTAGTTTATTACTGGGCTTTATATTTATGTAACTGAGGAGGAGATCTTTGTTACTAACTTGAGGCTTGGTGACAGTTGAGAAAGCTAATAGTGTTAAGAATTATAAAGGAAGGAGCTGAGAACAAGTCAGCGTATGAAATGATGCATCAATCTGGGCTGCCATGTCATCCCATCTCAAAAAGAAAAAAAAAAAAGTGAAAGTAGAAAATGACAAGAAGTAATTAAGGTATTCCTTTCATGTGAGAAGAGACTGCGTATGTGAGACTCTGATTGGCCAAGAGCCATCTAAGAAGGAATATGAGAGACCTATATAATCACAGATGGAAACATGACTGCAAAGTGATTGTTCACATTTCCTTGGAATATGAGAAAATACAGGTTCAAAAAAGGATTAATTTGTGAATTTGTAATTGCTTACATAGCTAGTGTAAGCAATTGCTTGGTTGCAACCTCTGACACAGAAAGGCTTTAAGTCATTAAATGTGTTGACGCTTTGCCAGGCAAAGCCTGGCAAAAGGACTATTCTTGTCCCTAAATGTTCAGAGCTAGACAGTTTGGAAATAGGATATTCAGCTACATCAGTTTTTGGTTGACATAGTACAATGATTTGTATTATTGTAGAAAGATAAAAAACCAGCACTGAGAACTGGGTTGAGAAAGCCAAGATTTTTAGATATCAAAAATTATTTCATGTTTACTAATTTTTTGCTTCTGAACATAAAAAGATTAAGAAATTGAGTGGGCCACAGTCTCTGGCGATCTGTTTCAAGTGTATCTGAGGTTTAACACCCAAAAATGAAGATACTTGAAGTTGCTGAGGGACAGGGTTGTCACTGGGGGGCTGGGGGTTGACACATGACAGCTTTGAAAAGAACAGAACATAATGCTTCTCTGAGTAACTGTAGATGTGCCACTTGCAAAGGACCATATGTTGCATCTTTTACTCATACTGGTGAATTTCTGGTCGCACACGATTCACTTGAGATGGATTAACTGAGAGTTTTGTGGCAAATAAACAGTGCAGTGTAATGCTGCCAGAAAAAATAAATCACACCAGGGCATAAAAGTAACTAATAAAACCGCATAGCAGAGATCAATTAAAGTATAAAGAGATTTTAGATGTTTTGGATAGAAAAACATTTTGGAAGGACAAATGGACAAGATAAGCCTGGCAAACACTGAGAATGGAAAATGCCATCTGGAAACAAAAAATACAGACACAAATTTTATAGCAACAGTATAAGGGGGATGGCAAATGTCTTCTAAGGGATGAATCTAAGCGAAGGCAACATGTGCCCCTATCTCTTGCAGGTTGCTTTTGTACACAAGTTTCCATTAGATGTTTTAATATTCCTGCTACCTTTGTTCTGTTCCCTTTGCATGAGGTGTTTTCTCATTGCTTTATGTGCAGTCAGCGCTCAGTCCAGAAGACAAGATCCAGATCAGTTTTCAGCTTGAAATAGTACACACACACTCTCTCTCTCTCTCGTTCCTGTATCTCTGTATTGTTTCATTTCTTCTTTTCAGTGCAAGGGAAATGATTTTGAAATGATGTTTCATGGATGTCAGTTATCCAAATGCCATTGAACGTCTGTGAGTCGGGCACCGCGTTACCTTTCCTCCTTAGGAGACTGCAGTATGGTGATATGGGGCTGAATTTCGCTGTAGTTGATGCTTTGCTGAGCAGTCTTTGCCAAGAAATGAAAAATGAGGAGTCCTCCGTAACCTAAATGAACTGATGATTCATAATGTCACAAAGGGTGATGTGAAACAGAACTAGTGTAAACTTAGAAGTGGTTATTTTTAAATGAAGGATGGGAAAGATGACAGGGATTAGCGGAAGAGAGCAGATATGGACCCAAAGAAGGCGCGTGAGAGAGAGAGAGAGTATGAGTAGCGGGGAAGAGAGAAAATGCCAGAGGAATAAAGATCATGATAATGTGTCTCAGAATAACAAGGAAAAAGCAATTTTCATTTTTCTCTTGTCTTCCTCCTTTTCTCTTGTCTTCCTCCACCCCACTTGTCATCCATTCAGCTTTTTGTCCTAGTTTCCTTTTTTTTTTTTTTTGCATTCAGTTCATGTTCATTATCTACAACATCCATATAGCAAATCCCTTGCTTCAAAACCCAGCTCCAGAATATGCAGAGGCATCTCTGCAATACCTGCATATGTCTTTTTATGATTTATTAAAAGTTTCAAGATTTATTTAAATTTAGTGAGAGAGATGACTAGGGACAATAGATACCAAAGATCATCAGATCACTTCCCTGGGGACTGAACTCATGACCTTTACCTTCAAAATACAGAATGCTACCTCTTTTGGGGTGCTATAAAAGCCAGCTTCATAACTTAGGCTGTTTGGAAGAGCTTATCTGCAGAAGGGGTAATCTCTGTTCAAGAGACAGTTTTTGATTCATGTGTGTGCAGACCTGGACATCAGAGCTTAAAAAAAATTACCTACTTAGGGTAATTCACATTTTCTACTGTATTTGGTAATCTCTCTCCACAATGTAAAATGCTGCGTTGCTTTGTGAGTGCCTTTGGAATTTTTTATCATCTTTCCAAACAAAAGATGCGATCATTGTGGGTGAGAGGGAAGGAATAATAGAAGAAAATCTACTCGGACTAGATAATAATGAAGATTATATCTCCATAAATTAATAGGTTTTCAGCTAAGAATCTGGATAGAAGGCAGTCAAAATAATGTTAAAAAGTTAAGGCTTTCCACTGATTTCTAACAAGGTGTAAGAAACCTGTTCTTGTAAAATGGGATGTAAATACTGTTGTGTACTGATGTTTCGCTACTGCTTTCTTCAAGGACCCTCTTACTACTAAAAATGTTTCAGCCCGCATCAAAATGCACCAATAAAAATGTAGTTCTTAAAGATATCTTTCTTTCCATCATTTCTCTTCCCTGAACTGTAATGATAGGTAAGAAATACTAATTGAATTACTTTCCTTACAGAACACTTTAATGCAAGGTAAGTGGTGGTTGTATTTACCAGGTTATGAGGTTAATATTTCCTCAGCAATGGTTGAAATAGTGTTTTATTACAGTAGTGTAGTTGGGGGCAATTCATATTGAAGCCTGTGATACATACAGATTTTAAGAAATTATTTTTTCCGTTATCTAGAATGAAACAGAAGTGCAATAATTTGCATAGCATGACACAGCAGATCAGTATCAGGGCAAGGATAAAATCAGACACCTAGTTTAATGACCTGCACAGTAGATTGTACTGCCTCAAGCTTAAACACCTGAAGCAGAACTTTCAAAAACACCACTGTGATTTAAGAGAACAAATTTCATAGACCTTGTGCTCCCCTATAATTTAAACATTCAAAAAAAGAACCATTTAGGGTTCTTATCACCTAATTTTCTCCCTGACTATAACATGAGGCTGGCAGCATTTCTATTGTCCTATTGTTCCTTTTCCTGTTTTTGTTCCAATTAAATTATAGAAGTGGACTGCTTATGTATTTGTATAATACCTTGCACAAAGGGGTCTCATCTGGATTGTAATACCATACAATAAATCAAAATGACAAAACCAACCAATTTCTAAATGGCATATACTCAGATACCTCCAACTTTGTATAAACTCATAAAAGAAGACTTCTAAAGAGACCAGTCCAGAATATTATTACCAGAGACATGAAAGCAAGCATATTTTTTCATGTATTAAAGCATCCGGAGGTTTTGCTATGAAGTCAAACAGAGTTTTAACAGTAGCTTCAGTAAAATCAAGGCTCAAATGAGGAGACAGGGAATTACTGTTCTGCTGTTGACAAGTGCAGCTTTGGTAGTAGGAGAATGTAGTTATAAATGAAATTATATTTTAAACATGATCATAAAACTGTTGGGAGTAAAGGGCTAATGCACTATTAATAGTTACTGTAATAAAAGGTTAATCAATTATGTGCTGTTATAAGCAACCCATTAGGCCTGCCAGACACATCAGCCATCTTTTTTCAAACTTTATGTCACTTACGGATGTGCTGACAGTCATTAGTAACAAGTACTGTTCATATTTGTTTATAAAAGCAGTTAGTTGTTTGTTAATATTTTATAAACTTCCATGGAAAATATGAGTTGTTAATGGTTGTTACTCATCCCTTATCTGGATTGATTTCAGATAAGTTTGGCTTTAAATTGAGAAGTCCGAGGCTAAGTCTTGAATTCTGCCTAAGTTGCCAGGGCTGAAGAATTTCTATTTTGTGACTGCAGGCAGACTTTACAAAGATTAAAGCAGGTCTAGATAACATTGTTATTAAAGACTTCAGTGATAAGTACTTACTGTTGTCAGTTGCTACCAGATGTGGAGCTGTAACACTGAACTACAAAGATAGCAAATAGGGAAATAAACGACGCTGTAACGAAATGTTCATCGCAGACCAAGCAAGATAATTGACTTACGTGGCGGAGCTGTACTAGTATATTCTGTCAATATTTTGTCTTTTATAAAGCTTGAAATTGTTCACTGACTGGTTTGTCTGGCAAACTTTCCTGTATTACTAAAACTATTTTTTTCTTAAAATGTAAATATACACTCTTTTTCCCATCCTTGTGTTATATTTTCTAATTTCCAAAACGAGTTCTGCTGGGCTAGCCTCCCTTAGCGTATCACTGGGGAAGTACTTATAAATGGGCTGAAATTTCAGTTAGTTTTCAGAGAGGCTGAGGAGGCAGTTTGGTTTTTGAGTTCCATTGGCAGAGTTTACTGCAGCTTCTGTTGGTGC
This sequence comes from Pelecanus crispus, assembly GCF_030463565.1. Classification (NCBI taxonomy): domain Eukaryota; kingdom Metazoa; phylum Chordata; class Aves; order Pelecaniformes; family Pelecanidae; genus Pelecanus; species Pelecanus crispus. Next base: position 12,229,147 of record NC_134648.1, read on the forward strand.
TGGTTTTGTATGTGTTTGAGTATCCATAGTTTTTTACTGTTTCTATGAAGTACCAACTGATGGAAAGGAAGAAGTCATTCTGCCTTTTGGTAGGACAGTTGCCTGCCTTTCCTCTTGAATCATAGAATCGTTTAGGTTGGAAAAGACCTTTAAGATCATCCAGTCCAACCATTAACCTAACATTACCAAGTCCACGCTAAACCAGTTAAGGGTAGAATATTGGGTCTTGCTTATAATTCATTTAAAAATAACAACTGCAAACCCTAAGACAAATCACCTACTTTTACTTCTGCTAAGATATTGAAATGTACAGTCAAGATACTGCAGAGTTCGAGTGCTCGCACGTGGATGCTTCAGGGCAGTGAGCCCTGGTATCCGCTCTGCTGTCTGCACACAGGATAACCCTCGTGTAACCATCAGTTGTGGAGGGCGACTACGTGCTACAGGATGATCCACAGCATTTGCTACTTCTTGCTTTCACTGGATAAGTACTTAAAATCATTTTAGTTTGTTAATTAACAGGTGCCTCACCGTTCCTAATACCGGGTCACGCTAATGTTGCGCGTCTGTCTCGAGACGATCAAAAGAAAATGACCTCATTTAGTACAAAAGTCCCCATCTAACAGGAATGGCAGAGATCAGTCTGTTGTGTTCCTTCTCTCAGGTCAGTGTGATTTCATATCGAGAGGAATTTGCCGCCTTAGCGTGGCTCCGAAAGTGTTACGTGAAACGTGGGGTGAAGAGAGGAAAGCAGGATGGATATGCTGAACTAAATCGTGAGTTACCGGTACGGTCCCTGGTATGGTACGGTCCCTTCGGAGCCAGTTCTGGACAGGTTACGCGTATTCCTGGGGACGGAGGCGGGGGATGGGTACCGGGGCTCGCTGGGGAGGGTGCGAGCAACAATTCGCTACGAGCAATGTAACCTCCCCGGGGCGGGGGCGCGCAGGCAGGCTGCCAGGCAAACATGTCGCGATGGTGGGTGGTCGCTGGGTATCCGCAGCCGTGGAACCGACAAAAGGCACGTCTCCGGTTTCACCCCCTCCAGGCAAATGGATGACTTTCCGTGCGAGCACGTAGCTGAACGATACCGGCCGCTGCCTGCAGCCGAGCAGCGGAGCGCTCACCTAGCAGCGAGCGGGAGCTGCCTGCTGCTGCTTCCGACCTGGGCTGGGCACTCTCGGCAGCCAGCGAAGGAAGGGCAGGGAGGCCGCCGGCCGTCCCCGCGCTCCCGCCCCGCCGCGCAGCGCGGCGCAGCGCGGCGGAGGGGCCCCGGCGCCCCTCGGGGTGCGGGGTGCGGGGCGCGGGCGGGCGGGCGTCTGTGCGCGCGCGAGGAGCAGGTGGGCCCCGCCGTAACCCCGCCCCGCGCGGGCCCCCGTCGGCCATACGGCGATGGCAGCAACCTCCGCGCCGGAGCAGGCTCTTTATTGGAGGAGGGGGCTGTCAATCCGCGGCCGAGCGAGCCCCGCTCCCCGGCCAGCCGCTGCCGAGGTCTGAGTGCGGGGCCGCGGGCGGCCGCGGCGGGGAGCGGCGGCGGAGGGAACAAAGTTTGCGGGACTCGGGCGCGCGGCGGCGGCTCGCGCCCCTGCCGCCCGCGGCGGGAGCCGGTGCCCGAGGGCGGCGGGCGGCCGGCACCGCTACCGCAAAGTTTCAGCTATTTTACTGTACTAAAATCCAGGATTCTAATTATCAGCCCTCCCCACCCCCACCTCTCCTCCTAGGTAGGCGACAAATATTTTTATTCTGTGGATTAGAGAACTTTTTGCATGGAAATTTACCGACTCGGGAGCGGTCTCCGTTTCGGGGAAAGGGCGGGGGGAAAAGGATTTCTTTTCATCGCAGTTTATTTTTTTGTTTGTTTGTTTGTTTTCTGGACCACAGGATTTTTGGAGCTATATGGAGGGATCTCAGGATGGCGTGCACCAGGAAAACCAAAACTTTAGTGTCCACTTGCGTGATTTTGAGTGGAATGACTAACATCGTCTGCCTGCTGTACGTGGGCTGGGTCACCAACTACATTGCCAGTGTTTATGTGAAAGTGCAGGAGCCGATCTCAGAAAAAAAGTTAGAGGAAGACAAAGGGGACACTTTAAGGATTATAGAAAGGCTGGACCATTTGGAAAATGTCATCAAGCAGCATATCCAAGGTACCACCCTACCCCCCGCTCGCTTTCCCTCCCACCCCACCACGCCGGCTGCCGGGTGCGGGCTCCGTGCCCTCCCGCCGCGCTCGCTGTCTGTGCGGTGACATTTGCGTGGCGGGCGGGGAGAGCCGGGGCTGCGCGGGGGCCGCGGGGCGCGGGGGAGCCCCCGGCGGAGCCCTCCCGCCGCCCGGCGAGAGGCGCGGCGGAGGCGGGCGGCGGGGGGGCTGCCCCGCTCCCTCCCCTCCCCTCCCTCCCCTCCGCCTCCCGGCTCGGCCTCCGCGCGGGGTGGCGAGCCGGGGCGGCGGGCGGTCGCCCCCGCGGCGGAGCGTGGGCCGGGGCGGCGGGGGCTCGGTGCCGGGCGAGCCGGGCTGCGGGGCGGCTCGGCCGCAGCAGGCGGGCGCTGGGCAGCGGCGGCAGCTCCGCCGCGCTGGGCTCGGCCTGGTGCTGCCATCAGCCCCAGCGCAGCTCCCAGCCTGTCCGTGTCGTGCCGAAGTAGGGGGTCGGCGGGGAGGGCTCGGCGCGGAGGGCAGGGGAGCCTCTTCCCTTCCTGCTGGTATCGTCGTTGCTTCGTATTTGCTGTGTTTCTGTTCCAAAATGGGCTGCCGCGAGGGGAATTTTTGTTCTCGCCCTGTAAGCCAGGCTCTGCTGCTCCGTGCTGGGAGAGCGTGCGTGTCCAGCTGTGCTCAAGGTTCTCCTTTACTGCTGCTGTAGTGCTGGGAGCCCCTTGGGATTGGAATGGGGGCAATCGCTCGCTTGTGTAGTGCCTTTTTAATTTGATCTCCTTTTAACGGGAGCTCTGGGAGAAGCGTTGGAGTAGGCAAGTGGTGGGGGAGAATATGATTATTTCCTGGGAGTTTTGGATTTTACATGACTTTGCTTTGCTGGGTGATCTTTAGTGTCTGCCTTTATGTATTTTCATCATCTGCATGGCACCATACAGTCATTCCCTCAGCCTGCTAAGTGGGTTGGACAGTAAGGAGGCCGAGGGTGGGGGTAGGTGAGAGCTCTTACAAAACCTAGAGGGACCATCTTTCTCTGCTTCTGCATAACCTCTGCTGAATGTTCAAATCCCAATTCTAGTCTCTCCTAAATCTAAAAAGGGAGAGCAAACCATCTGGTGAAGGATACCTATCACCAGTGCACAAAATCTCGCTCACTTCCAGGCAGCTGTGGCCAACTCGTCTTTGGGGAATATAAAGAAAGGTGGAGCAGGCAGGGTAGCTAATCCCATACGAATTTGGCTTCCCCTGCTTGTCAATACTCATAACTTTGCAGTCCTATTAAAGCCCAGCTACTTTGCTATGACTTGTATTAATATTTTTTTAAATATGACACATCACCATTCAGTTTGTATATGCCTTCATTTTTCAGATAGTCTTGTCATCTTGGGTAAATTGGTAAAATACTACTTTTTTTCTGGAGGATGAGTTACAGCAGCTCCTGCAAGTTAAGTTCTCTCATGCAGTCCTTAAGTTTTTCTTGATTCCTGGAATGGATTTTAAGAAGGAAAATATATTCTTGTCTGTGTGCCAGTGGAGTGCACTGTGGAATCATGTATGAAGGCAGGGATTTTTCAAAAGGCACTGTTAAGAGTTAGATACGTGAAATTAATTGACTTTCCATATCAGGTTGGAGCGTAACTCCTTCAGGTTTGTTGTTGTGAAGCTCTAATGCTCTTATTTCTTTTCAAGGAAAATAACGATGTCCATATCGGCATATTCCTTTGGTCAGTGGTTCCTCTCATAGTAGAGAAAGGTATACTTAAATCAGGGGAGCGTATAGCATCGCTTAGAGCATAAACTTTTTTTGCGACTTTTTGTGACTATGCATAAACCAGACCAGAAGATATTTTCCTTAAATAACATTTGTATGAAAGTTGAAGAGAGTCTTCTAAAAATAATTAAGTGAACAGTTTGGTAATAAGTACTAAAATATACTTGGGGGGGGAAAAAAAGTTTACGAAGTTCTTATACATATTGAAACCACTTACTCGTTAAGATAAAGAAATAAATAAAATAAAAATCAGAGATCATTATCCCTATGTGGATTTTCTGTACTTTTACTTGCCAAATTGTAGTAACTGGGGTTCACAAGGAATTCCTGTGGCAGAGATTGCAGAATAAGATGTTATTTTAATCAGATTTTGCTTAGCACTGTGAGATGCCGTGAATTCTGGGTCATGGTGTAAAACTCACTGAAGTCATTGGAAGGAATATCCCAAGCCTGACTGGGTTTGGGATGAGCTGAAGGTCAGCGTTAAGAAATTACAGGTTTGAGATTCATTGCCATTAATTGGGTAAACCAGCTGCCATAATGGTTCTGGACAAGGTTATAAGGGTTATCTGTAGTTTGTTTTAAACTTTTCCTTGGACCGCTTCTTTTTTATGTTGGAGAGAGGTGTCAATAGCTCAGATGTTCCGCAGTGCTGAACAGGCATGAAATTAGCATGGGTAATAGAACTGCATTTCATAGCATATCCTGCAAATACCAGAGAGCTCTAACTGCCGTGTTTTACACATGGGGTTACGCTAGTATTTCATTTTAACTTGTTTTCTGATTGAATTGTTTAATTAGATGCCATGCGGGAATTCCTTTAGCAGATAAATTGCAGTCTTGTAATGTTTTATCAAGTGTCCTGGAAATGAGAAGGAATAAGAGGTGCCTTCATATAAAACGCTTTTTAAAGTACATATTTTTAAAAAGACATTTTCATGGCAAGAAAAGTATATGACTGAAAAGAGCTTTCCAGATAAGAGAAGTTCAGTGAGAATGCAAGCATGCATGCCTTGTGTTCCAAAAGAACAGTATGGAAAGCGAAATATTGGTACTGGCCAAGAGTGGAAAAGTTTGAATGCACAAGTATGTACCTGCCATATTGCACATCTTACACCGCTGTGTATCCACGCTTCTGCAAATGTTGGAGGATAATCGCTTCTCTACACGCTGGAAATAGAATAAGAGCATCTGTGTCTGCTCTGCCTGTATGGTACTTCTCTGTTTCCTTCTTTCCTCATTATGTGTTAATTTATGTCGCGTGACCTATGGGCATGCTGTGCAAGAGTCATGCATCTGTATACTGACTTCTGTAGTGGGCAGTTTGGGGCAGGCTTGGCAGCATTGCAGTGTAGTTGGGCAATGTGGACGACAGAAAGAAGTATTTTGTGGAGTGGAAACGCGATGCTGGAACTTGAACTTAAGCCTGGGAATCATGAATTCTTGGCTTGTGGGCTGCCACAGTTTACAAGAGGGTTTTGGTCAAATCACCTTACCTTTTTACAATGATGATGACCTGCATGCTTTTCTATGGCAGTGTGTTGTGGTGATTGTGGTGTTAATTACATCTGAATGCTACCTGGCTTGTACTAAAGAGATTACTTTAGCTGATGTTAGCTATCTCGTAGTTGGCTATCTAGCCACCCTCCTGGTCAGCTGGGGGAGGGAGAGCTCTCCAGTGTGCGATTCATTCCCCGTGTCTTGGACAGGTGTTAGGGTGGAATGATTTGCTTTCAGAAGTTGCATATTTTAAGTTTGGGAACTAGGTCAACCCAGATTCTTAATTTTAGCCATCTAAAGGTTTGGATAAGTAAATCCCATGTTTGATACCTACCCTTTATTTATTTCTTGATCTCAAACATGAGGAGGAATGTAGTATGTAAACCTCTGTTTTGTGATAGCTGTGCTCTGCAGCCTGGCTAGCTGCATTCCATAAGGTCAGGCTCACTATGATTCCCATGGACACTCCACCATGTCTTTTATTCTTGTGGTGCTTTCCTTTTGGGAATAATGAATTGTTAAATCCCCCCAGCTTATTTCCCTCAAGCTCAAAAGCAATTAGGCACGTTTATCACTCACTGCAGTGTATTTGTTCTACTGAGAAACAAATCAACAGTAGACAGTAGCCCTGGGAACACAGCGCTCGCTCCACTACAGAGGGCCCTATATTCACAGTCTGTATACAGGCGCAGAGACCTGCTGTCCCAATGTAACTAATTGCAAGAGAAGGAACTACTTGGATATCCAAGACATGCAGGATTAATCCCATTATTTTTTCTCTTTAGGCTGTGACTTCTCAAGTCATTCTAGATTGCTGCATGTCAGTGCAGATTAATTTGAATTTAACTTTCATGCTCTTCCATGCTTTGGAATGGGTGCACTAAGGAGACTCTTAATATAGTGATTTCAGCGAGAAGACTGACTCTTAAATTGCTGTAAATTTTCAAGCATCGCTGGAGGTTCAGGTATTTCAAGTACCATCTACTGAAGACTTAATGATATTGGTTATATTGACTACGACTTGGTAATTTATTATTACTCTTATTAAAGTTAACTTTTTTGTGCTTTTAATATCTTTAGTTCTCTTCAAATTATATTCTTTCTTGATGGCTCTTCCACCGAGGATTTATTTTGCCATGGTTAGGGCACAATGGCCAAAACTGAGAAGTGGTAGTCTGGCCTTATTAAGGTAACTGTATTTTATTGCTGGAGATTGAATGATTCCTTTCATGATTGAAGTTGGTTTTTTTCAGAATGAATTATTTTCTTTTTTTCTTTCCTGATTGTCACCTGAATTGCTTTATTAATTCTTCAGGTTTATACAGTGGGAATAGCACGCCAGTTGCGATTTTTTTTGAGATTGTGTCTTTTGAGCCAGAAACAAGAAAAGTCTTACGGCTGCAAAGTGAGAGTGAATGATAGCTTTGTAGTTAGGAAGGGAATTGTCCTGGATTCTGTTTCCTTCAGTCTAGACAATTTCTGTAGTTCACGCGAAAGTCTTCAACAAAAGGTTAAAAAATGATTCGGGAGCAGAGGCTGGAAACTGTGACTTCTGTACCCTCCACAAATTCTCTTATTGCTAAGCTGGAGAATTTTGCCTTTTCTCTCTCAAAATGTTCATTTTTGTTGACGTTTGTTATCTCTGCGTAATGGCACAGCATCAGTGGAAAGAGCGGATTATGTACTACAGTCTCTGAGCAGATGATTTATGGGCTGTGCAGAGGTGGAGATAGCTATTCTGCTTAAGGTTCTGGACTCAGCTCAGCGCCTCATTTATGCTGGCTAGGTGTCACTTCCGAAAATGTTGCTCAGGTTGACACAAGCAGCCTGCAGCTGTGCAGAGATTCAAACTTGGGTCTTTTGACTTTCTGCTAGACTGTTATGCCCATTTTAGTGCTAACGAGTGACTTTATCTACGTGAGCAAAATATAGCTAGATACGTGTGAAAAGAAAGGAAGACCTACACATAGCTGCTGGGAATTGTGTGTTACCTGTGAGATCAGCTTGGTCCAGTGTCCGCCTTAGCAGTCTAACGTAAAAACCATTCTTCCTCTTGGGCATGCTGTGGCCTGGGGTAGATTGTGATCTGCCAATTAACTGTTGTTGCATACAAGGACAGGCAAAGAGAGCAGCGCGAGGTGTGACTTCTCTCAGGGCCTAAAACTCAGAAGAGCCTTTGCTTGGAGGAGCCCTGTTGCTGAGGTCCCATATGATGCGATAAGTCTGTTCTTGTTTACTTGGGTCAGAAAAAGATGGCTATATCTGTACACAAGGTATACTCTCTGTATTTCTGAAACAAATGCAGGAGTGTTGTTGTACGTGGAGTTCAAGACTATGTTTTTAGAGGTGGCTCCTACATGCTAATGATACTCTCTGTGTTTAAGGGACAGGACACAACTCTAGAATCACATCCCAGTGTATTGTTTGTGGCTGATGGAGTTTATTTTTTTTCTCTTGCACGAACTGAGTGCTTGTGAAAGAGCCTAGTCCTCTGCCTACACTAGTACAGGATCTGGACCTGCAAGTGCACGTGTGCAAAATATGAGGCTTTCTGTTATATTATAAAAACAGAGACTACAAGCACTTGTTTATCACTGAGCCTGGCATGGGCTACGTGGTTTCTCCATCATCTCTAGGGCCAAAAGGTTGAAGTTGTTGCCTGCCTCTATCTAAAGTTGATTCCTTGCCTGTGAGAAGCCGCAGAAGTGGTTTAATTTAATTCTGTATTCAACAGAAAGATCTCGTCATCAGCGTTATACTATGAAGGCATGCATAAGCTGCAGTATGATGGGATAAGCTAACATTATCCATCTGAATGTTAGAGACGTGATATGTAAAGAAAATCTGTGGTGATTTAAAAAAGTGATATCGGGCTCAGATCTTGAGACAGCGGTGGCTGTTGTGAAGGTGGCTTAGTTGCCAGGAAGGCAGATGATGGATCCTTGGTTGCCATTAGAACAGGCCAGGAACTTGATCATCAGCTGCTAAAGTGCGGAGCGTGGCAAGGGACGTAACGGGACATGAATCATCTTTAGCTGGTTAACAGCTGTCCTCATTTATTGCAGTCATAAGATTATGCTGTTAGCTACGCTTGGCCCAGAGATTGGAGAGCCGACTTAGTACAGTGTGCTGTGATGTCTTGGGATTGCCTGACTTCAGAGCAGATAGTGTGTGACTGCTGATAAAAAGTTAAGTAATTTACTGGTCTATAACTAGCAAAACTACTTCTTTAATGAAATTAAATTTAATGCAGAAGTGAAAACTGACTTCATATCTTGTCATGCCTCCTCTGAGGTTAATTCTTTTTCATTTGTCTGCTATTTTTTTTTTCTTTTTAATTTCCTGTATTTGTTTGTATTTAAAAATGTCTTCTAGTCTTCCTTGTTTTGTTCACTGAACCGTATTATGGTCAGAGTCCAATGGCACTTCCATCATCTGTGGAGCAATCTTCCTGTGCTGCCCTTGGCCTTCAAGTGCTACATTTGTAGCCTCTTCAGAAACTTCTGGGCTCCTTTCTTTTAGGGACTTGAGAAATAGCTCAGTAACAGGCTGTTTGGTGGGACAGTGTGGACAGATATGCTGAGCAGACACTGAAATTGCCACGTACCTGAAACTTAAGGCTCTGTCTTCATGCTGCTGTTACCATTAAATTTATTCTGACTACGGTTGTGCAGTACAGATGTGTTCTCTGTGTACCAACATTGTTTCCATTTTCTTCATAAATTTTCACTGCTCTGGTGGTGTTTTGTAGCCCAGGTGCTATTTTTAACATGATATCCTGAGTTTCCTGAGGCAAAGGCAGAGATCTTTAAGAGCCAAAACCATGACTGTAATTATTACAGCTCTCCAGCACCTCCTCTACTTGGCTTTGAAAAGGAACAAATGAGAATTTTCTAATTTCTTTTTTTTAATATGGAGATGGAAGGTCCAAGTTGCTACCTTGAAATTCTCTGCCTTTAGAATGCCAGAATGTGTCTTCTCAGTCCATACTGGATTCTTCCTATATTCTCTACTTAAATTATATGCATTTTTAAATTTATTATTTCTATGATAATAACACTGTGGCAGCTAGCTGAAATCCCGGCTGTCTTGTGATCGGCGCTGTACATATGTGTAGTGGAGCCCTTGACTCAAGAGACCTTCATCTCCATCGATAAGATCTGCAGGAGCTGGGCGGAGGAGAGGAATATAGAGAAGTGATAAGGCCAAATTTCTATAGACTGTTGGTGGCAGGTTTGACTCCCTGCCGCAGTTGCTCAGGTGAATCAGACAGCAGGTCTTCTCCTGTTGGTAACAGCCCAGTGTGCGAATCCTGCAGCAGGAAACGTCACAGTGTCTTGTAATAGCCCCGTCTCTTCTCCCACCATAGATCTTGGCCTCACTGATAATGAATTTGAGGCTGACATGAGCTCTGAACTATGAGATTAGATATCTTTCCCAAAATGCATGTGATAATTAGCACATCTTAAATACCACATAATTGCCTAATTCTCTGCTTGTATCTTGAAAATTCGTGTTCTCAGTGACTTTGTATCAGTAATGTCGGTGGGGGTGTGGAAATCCTATTGTAGTCTTGGTTTTGCCATTTCCTACTTCCTAAATAAACCCCCTTATTTTAAATGTGAATGTTTGAATTTTCCTTTTATTAGAGCTGTCACAGGTGATCTCTGAGAAAAAAGGATTTCTATAAGCAGCTTTCTGAAGAATGTAAGAAAAAGAGATAGTATTTCTGGTTTTTTTTCTTCATAGATAAATGGTCATTCTAGTCTTCATTTTAGGGAGATAATATAGATTTTTAGGCTGTGTTACTTGCCCATATGTAATCTGGATCTAGCTAGAGGTCTATTTCATGAATCATCCAACTAATGCAGTGAATTACCTGTCCTTGCTTTCATGGTGGATTCAAATTCCTTTGAAGCTTTTCTTTCTGCATCGAGTCATAACTTGCCAAAGGCTTTGCAAGAAGGTTTGGCATGCCATAAGTAAAAGCAAAACTGTCAGATAAACTTCTCCAGCACAGCAGACTCGGTGAGTCTGTACCCCTCCATTACAGGATTATCATTGCAATAAAGTTATGGTTAGAGAAAACACCTTTTGGGATTTCTCTGTGCACAGAATAAATATGGCTTGCAGAAGAGAGCACAGCATAGTTTTTGAAATAACTTTGTTCTATTTGTTTGTTTTTCTCTGAGGTATTTTTAATTTTACCAGCTGTATATTGCATGATCACATGATGCCAGCATTTCCCTCTTCTACTTGTGCTAACAGGAATATTTTAAGTTGCTCAGGTGAAGGGTGGAGGAGTAGTGTGTTGTAATTTCTACTGTATTTCTGATTAGAAGATGTGTTGACTTCATGTGTGACAGTTTGGAGGATGAGGGTGGTCAGGGAGGAGAGAAGTACAGAAAAAGCTAAAGGCTGCATAAGAGTACCTAAATGTTTTATCCCTTTTTAGTTAATATGAAACTACAGTTATGGAGTGGAAACTATTGAGTTTCCACTAGTGTTATTGAAACTGGTGAAACTGGTGCTACTGAGCTTCCATGGAGTTGAAAGAAGCGACGCACCTTTTCTGATTCTATTCTGAAAGCCTTTTACTTTCTTGTTGCTCTCAAAACCAGCTTCGCATCTAGCAGATTGTTACAAATATTTGCTTGTGTTAATTAAACCCAAATCCAGCATTAAAAAATACAAAACTTAAATCTATTTGACATAGTTTATATAGACCCTTTAAAACATGTAGTATCTTTAATGAAACAAGAAATATTTGGCTTGCATGCAATCAGAATATCATAAGCAAGATGCTGGTCTTGGCACCAAAATTGTGTCGCTATTGGTCTTCAATATTACAATCATGTATTGTTGTTTTGATCCTGTTTTTTCAAGAGGCAGTAGAGTCGCTACTCTGTGACTTTACAACATGATGTCAGCCATAAAGGATTATGACATCATTAAACTTGGATGTAATTGAATGAGATATTTTAAGCTTGTGTTTAGCTAATATTTTCACATGGTTGTAAAGCCGTATAAAATTAATTTCAAACTGTTAGGCATAAAACAAGCAAGCCAACAATAAAAAGCCCCTACAAGTTCCAAAGGGATGTATAAAGCCGTACACAGCGCCAGCAAGACTAGTGAATTTGTGCACTAAAAGAAACAAGGCGAGAAAAAGCAGTAGCGAAATGACGATGGAAGACTTATGTTTGGATAGATCATTCCACTTGCAGCTTTCATTTCTCTAAATGCAGGCATTGTAACAAGAATACTTTTGGTATAGAAACATTTTCATTCATTGATTTATTGTTATACTTCATATAAATGCAATTCTATCAACAAACATGAGTTTTTCAGCACAGCTTATGTCTTTCTTACATGAAAATAGTTTAAAAGCACCTTCATAGTGCTAATTCTAGTACTCTATTTTCATTTAAGTAGTGAGAAAAATTTTGCATGCAAATGAATATGGAAATATATATACAAATATTTAATATATCAAAAATATTTTCTCTATAATAATAATATCTCGCTATATAAATGTATGTATGTGTTTTTAATGGTTACACTAAGGATCCGTATGGCTTGTCTTGAAGGTGGGAAGGGTCTTCACTGTTACTTGATAGGGTCTGACACGGAAGAGTTTGTAAATGCTAATACAAGCACCAAAGCAAGAACTTGATTAGAGCGAGTGGGAGCGTGTTTGCATAGTATCTCAGTATGGTGGCAACAGGAACAGGCTCCTGCAGTCTGGAAATGCAAAGGGCAGAAGTATTGCCTGACATGCATTAGAATCAGGTTTTCAGACAGTTGTTAGTGTTCTCTGCAGTAATTGAGTAATAGCTGATGGCTAGAGTGAACCCTGCACATTTCATCACTTATTAGTGGAGACTGTTTTCAGGATGCTTGGCTGCTGTAGAAGCAGGTGTAATACTGGGTCATAGAGTGAATGGGGAGCCACACTATTGATTTCTCATTTGAAGAAGTAAGCAAAGGTAAAGCTTTTTATGTTGCAACTTCTAGCTCTTGAGAGTAGATTTTTAATTGTTCAGCCCTGGATTCTTTTTTCATAATTAAGAAATAGGCTACTGTTGGAGAATTTTTAAATTTATGAAAGAGTAAAATTCCTTGTCATGAGGAAGCCAGGAGACTTGAAACCACGTAAAGGGAAATTTAATGTCGTAATGCGTGAAACATTCCTTGGCTCCTTGCAGTAACAACATGTCAATATGTTTTTGTCTGCTTGAAAATGTGTAGGAAATGCCTTTGATTTTGTAAAATTGCACGTAATTTCTCAACATTTCTTTTGATTCTATTGAGTAAGGGTTGCTGCCTTGCCTAAAGACATTAAATAGCAAACCATCTTCTAAAAACGGATTGGCAACGTTCCTGAAAATTAACATTAAAAAAAAAAGTTTAGTCTAAATATATTTCAAAGAATGTTCCTATTTGTGTTCTGAGATGAAGATGAAAACAAAAGCTTCTCTTACAGTATGGCAAAAGGTTGTAGTACCTAGTCAAATACTGGTATTGTCTTCGTACTGTGGAGAAAGAGATGTTGATCGTGGCAAAAAAGCACACAGGTACCAGATGATGTAGTATATAAGTTTCATTACAAATTCTGTCCCGTGCGGCTGTGTGATACACTGTATCAGTTACACAGGAATTGACGGATAATCAGCCATTCAGCCCAAAGTACTGTGTGTGCGGCTGCGAGCAGTGAGACGCGGTGATCGCAGTTGCTAGCTCTATGGACATAAATGTAGGTTATAGAGTAATCCTCATCCTCCCAAGTTTTGTTAATGTAATGAGGTGGTAAATATAAAACTGGCATGATCATGGAGAGTGATTTGGTTGTGGTGGTGGGGTTTTTTATTATTATTACGCTTTGTTATACTCACCAACGATTTTTTGATTACACTTTGTTATTATCTTTGTGCGAGCAGCTTCTAGGCTGTGAGTGGCGATGCTGAAGTTGAGAACATGCTTATACGAGTAAGAACTCTCAGTATGTTTGCACTGTTGGGACAACAATAGGGAACAAGTTTCTTGGCAGGTTAAGACAAAGAGCTTGTGCATTTAACCTAGCTTTTGTGGCTGGTTTTGCCAGGTAAAACTGCCATGTAACTTCCATAAAAAGTTGATTAGCTGCCCTAGGGGAAGAAAGTACAGAGAGGAAGGATTACTCAATACTGTGTGTGTCGGCACAGATTCAATGGAAGATAATTCTGGATATTTGCTTTTCCAGGAATTGGATTATCATTTTAACTGTCCAGTTAAGACAAACTTTAAATAGTAAAGCCATCTATGCAGGTACTGTGCATTTGCACCCTATCTGCTACTAAAAAGATATGAGGTCTTTATGTGAAAGTGAGACCAAGCAAGTCCTGGTAGGGGCTGTTCTGCCTTGAGATTTTCCCTTACATTTAATATCTATCAATATCTTAAGGTTTTTAATTTTTTTTAATTACATTCTTTCCACATAACAGAGGGTCCCGGGACTGAGTTCTCAGTCAATGTGAATGTACCTGAAGTTCTCGCTCTGAATTTTCCTCTGCTGGACTCGCATAAATTGCTGTCACTGCCATGCTGCAGTAATTCATACATCTGAGGTATTGTGGAGCTTGGAAGTGAGTGGGATGATCTGTGCAGAACAGTATAAAAAGCAATAACTCATTTGCTCTGTCCCCAGTCTCTGCTGCTTCAGAATTCTGCCCTGGGTACCCAGGGGCCAGGTCGGGATCAAGAAGGGTGGCTCTTACTTGCTTCACATCTGTGGAATTACTTTTTTTATATCCTGATGTAAGCAACTGGGTCTGAAGCATAAAAAAGGGGATGGGAAAGAGGAATCAAAGTATCCACAAGTATAAAAGACAATGTAATTATTAAAGGTGTTATGTAAAATACTGTGTCAGATTACAGGCAATGGCAAATACTTAGCAGTGTGCTCTCTGCTGTCTATTTTAAAAAACTTGTGCTTAGGCACCTAGCTAGCCAGGCTGTTCTTACATGTCGGTGTGTAGCCATATAATTGCCTGGCTGTTTTTGCAACGAACATGGTGCAGAGAATCTAAGAGTTTTAGCCACAATGACAAATCGTGACAGTGCAGGGTATGACAGAAAAAAATGATAGAATAACAATGTAGGATGTAGCAGCTTAGCTTTGCTACATTGAGCTAATAAAAAAAGCGTATTTTTACTTAAAAAAAAAAAAGTAATTCTTTTACTCTCTATTTAATATTCATGCTCCAGATTTATTAAGAGTGACTTTGAATTTGCCTTGCTGCTATTTGATGAGAACAGATGTTATTTTCTCCCAACTCCTCGACACCTGGAACTGGCAAAATTCCCCAAGCTCATTCAATTATCATCCAACAAGCAGGGCTTATTCAAGCAATTTACCTACAAGGGCCAATTCAACACAAGGTGGGGGAAAACATACTCTTTTCACTGACTTTAAAATAAACTCAGGAGAAATCCTACTCATTTCATCAGAATTAGTAGCTGTGTTTTTTAAATAAAGGTAAGTTTTATGAAGTCATACTCATACACTTCTTCATTACATGAAGTGTATAGAGCTCAATAATTTTCTCAAGGCTCAAATTTAAACATGATAAATGATAAGTTTTTGTTGCTGGTTAGGAAGGAAGACAAACAAAATCTCCCTCTTTGTAGGGTGTTTTTTCTCACTGAACTGCACACCTGTATAAATACAGTGCTTGAGTCATTCCCGGTTTACACCAGAGAACAGTGAAAGCAGCAAGGTGGGAATTAGCCCTCTTGAGGTAAACCAATAAGGTATGCAACAACTCTGGCATAGCTTCAACGCTGTTGGCACAACCCCTCCTTTCCTGCTGTGCCTGGAACCTGCAGTCACCTCAAACAGTGCAAGTAACCCTGGGAGTAGAAGGCCCTGGCTGAAGAAACTTACACATTTAAATTTCACATCTTTCAGTTCAAACTTCATAAGGGGAAGTCATACATTCTCCTTAAGTGGGCAAATAAAAGTATCAATCACAGTATTTACCTTTAGGAAAATTGAGACCTGAGCATGGTGTTCTGGCCACATAACTTTTCCCAGCACTGTGCGGGATATCTGTTTTCAAGGTATCTCATGTCTAGCAGTGTTTTTGTTACAACTTGCCTTAACAGCTCCAAAACCAAAATATAAGCTAGAGATACAAACAAGGCTGCAGCAAGCAATTAGAATTTGGATGAAAATTCAAATAGTTTAAAACGGTGCAGCAGTGCCATGTGGCAGGATGTGCTTATGGCCCAGTGAAGATGACTTTTTTTTTCCCCCCAAAACTCTGCTAATGTCTTACTTTGTTTTCTAGGAGTGTTATTTTTACCTCTATATTAGCCGTACTCTTTAAACATTTTGGATCTGTATCACAGTAAGTTAGGAGTTTTCAGCTAGTGGACTTCGGGGAACCTATGGATAAAAGTGGTTGTTGGGAAAAGGTAAGTTCAGTCACGGGATGTCTCTTACAAATGTGTAGGAGTTCCCATGCTGCCTATCTCCTTGAAAAAAATATTAAACAAAGAGATTTTTGAAAAGAGACTAAGTGGCTGCTAAAAGGTATGTTAAACTACATAGCCAAATTTCAATGAGCATTTATAATGACAAATAGCGTAAGTGGGAATGAAAATTCATTTTTCCCCATCAACTTGATCCACTTTACTGAAAAAAAGAAAAAAAACAAACCCAGAAATAATGGTTAACCCTCGCAAATTGTGGCAGACTTCCTCTGTGGTGCTGCAGGCTTCTGTTGAAGAATCTCATCAAACGGACAGTGGTCTTGCTATAGTGTTGACTTCTAATAGAATGGCTTTCTGTGAAACTTGTGTTCAAGTTAATTCTACTTCTTCAACATACTTATTTCTTTAGGATTACCTTTAAATTTGTGAGTTTTCCTTCTTCCAAGATAGCTAAGTCCCCATTCAGTTCACAGTTTCTGTGTATAGATAGGGTCTTTTCTGGTAGGTTCTCTCGCAGACAAAATGTCCAAATACTCTAAAGCTTTTGTAACATAAACTTCTGCCCCTCTTATTTATTCTACTGTTCTTTGGCAGGCAGAGTAACTGTGTGCTGCTTAACCAGGAAACTCGCTTTTATTCTAAAAAGGGAGAAAAGGACAGGGTGGACATGGGCTTGTTTGGAGCCTTACTCTGTGTGCCAGTTAGTGCAGTTGCCCCTCTCTCCTACATACCTTTACAGAGGATGGACTCGTGCGTGCATCAACAAAATGGTTGACTTTATTGTAATGTTGTCAAATTGTTCTGGCTTGTGTGTGTATGGTTCTTTCCAGTTGTGCAAATTAAGCTCAGAATTTGCATTATTCGTGGTTTTAATTAAAAATTTAAACTCCTGTTTCTTGTGTGTTTGAAGGTAAGGTTAGTCTCCTTATATTCTCATTATAACTCATTTTCCAGAAGTCTGGAAGCAGCCTGTTTGTCCAACACATTTCCTTTCTGCTTCCTGAAGAATGCCATCTTTGAGTGCTTCAGTCTTGAAGCCCCATATAGACTTCTTCTTGCAACAAATATCCAAGGTCTGAATGGAAGTTGTTTTCCAAGTTGTTTGGTGTATGCAACTTCTTGAATGAGTTTCATAGAATCATAGAACAGTTTAGGCTGGAAAAGACCTTTAAGATCATCCAGTCCAACCATTAACCTAACATTACCAAGTCCACCACTAAACCAATCAAGGGTAGACTAGACTAAACCATGTCCCCAAGTGCCACATCTACCCGTTTTTTGAATGCTTCCAGGGATTGTGACTTCACCACCTCTCTGGGCAGTCTGTTCCAATGCTTGACCACCCTTTCCGTGAAGAAATTTTTCCTAATATCCAACCTAAACCTCCCCTGGCGCAGCTTGAGCCCATTTCCTTTCATCCTATCGCTAACTACATGGGAGAAGAGACCAACACCCACCTCACTACAACCTCCTTTCAGGTAGTTGTGGAGAGCGATAAGGTCTCCCCTCAGCCTCCTCTTCTCCAGGCCAAACAACCCCAGTTCCCTCAGCTGCTCCTCATAAGGCCTGTGCTCCAGACCCTTCACCATGTTTGTTTATGTATACGTTTTAAATTTGCTCTTGATTGTCTTGACATGTTTTAGCACTGCCTTTTAACTGACATGAAAAGTGCAGTCATATCAGTAGACGATGTGAGTAAAAACCTTCAAATTAGAAATGATGACAAAACTCATGGCTGTCAGAGAAGCAGGCTTTCGGTATAATGTTTTTTAAAACTTGTAAATCCCATTTCTATAGGTTTCTTGGGTATGTTTTGAAATTTTTTTCCATAAGTCACTTTGAAGCCTCAACTGCTTAACCTCCTTTAATGCATGTTACCTTTCCAAGAAAAAAAAAAATATCTCTTGAATTGCTTAACACATACCTCAGAATTTTCCCACACGCATTACTGGTGTTACAATTAAGATGAGAGAGACCCCAGTAGTTATACCATTCGCAGTACTTTTCTTCCCTATCTTATGTACGCATGTGTGTTTATACATGTGTATATAAATACATTTGTATATAGTCTGTAATATTTTTAAAAAATAAACAGAAAATTTGAAACTTACTGTAAGAATGTTGATGCTTCCTTGGACATCTGTGATATCATGGAGTGTTAGCTTCCACTGCTGTCCCACTATTTAGTAACACAGCGATGAACTTTCTGTTTACAGACAATATTTGGTTTGTCTTGGACTAAATCATTCAGGAATAGAGTTGTCACTCCAGCAGGAGAGGAGTGATTTCCCTGTCACAGAAGGTGGGCTTTTTGTCTATGAAGTTGGTGGCTATCAGTAGTCTAGTTAGCACACAGTTAGCAGGACTGTGTACTTCTGCCTCAGCAGCTGCCTGAACTGTGACTCAGTAGTGATTACATCTACATGGTTGTGTTTCTCTAGAGCACAAGGGCTGACAGTTGTACTAAATATTGTTGCTTTCTAGGACAAATTCAGAACTTGCGTCAGCAGTGTGTTATAATACCATTATGTCAGTGGAGGTGTGTCTGCCCATGGCCAGTTCACATTCACTGCTTGCTTATTTGCTGACTTCAGATATAATCTTTGCTATATTGCCAGGCTATGTAGCTATTCCTATTAAGAGAACTAGAGGTAAAAGGCCAACTAGTACAAATTCTGAGGAATTCACACAATAAAATTTGGTTATTATTTAATTGCTTAAAATCACTACTAGTAATATTGGCATGAGAGGAATCAAATACCTACTGGGTTATCTCATAAGCTTTCAATTTTTTACTTCTGAATCTGAATTAACAAGAAAACAATATTTCGTTCATCAGTCTACCTTTCTAGTAACTTTGGAATCTAGTAGTCAAATTGATGATAATCAGAGGTTAAAGATCTTGGAAATAATTATATCTGTATGAGTCTCCCACAGGTAATAGAGGGAGACTCTGTAGGTACTTTCCTTGTGCTAGTCGAAAAAGCTGCATTTGTTAATATTTGCCATCAGAGAATGTGCATGGAAAAGAACACCCACCTGCCCCCAGTAATTTCTGAAACACTGGAAAATTTTTAAAAGAGCTCACATAATCCCAGAGGTAAGTCCAAAGGAAAACTGGCATTATCAGTTCTTGTGCTCAGTGATCCGATTTATTTAATCGTGTCCTCGGTCCTTTCTAAGCTTCTTGAAAAGAATTTCTGTGCCGAAAAGGGACTATTCATTCTCCTAATATGACTGCAACTTCCTGGTTTGTACTGCAGCACATTTGCTTTTTTATCAGCTAAACTGAATTCTGATTGCCGATGGCCGAAAAACTGGGACAAGCAAAATTAGCAGCCGTATTAGTAAATGAGAGAGAAAATGTACTTTGCTATCTTCATATGTTGTGCAGAGTATCTTCTGAACTGATCGTCCGTTTTCCTCAGCTACAGGATTTCCTTTGATGATGAAGGAATCATATAGCCTTTTAAAAGGTCGTGATGAGGAAGTACAGTGGTTGTTGGGATCCAGCATCTCTGGGAGTGGGACAGTAAAACATTAAGCTGGTTCTTCACCACTCTAGTCTTTGTTTCAGGAGCCCACTGCCCCATTTCCAAGGGTGAGAATGTAAAAAGAAGCAAAATCTACATGGGAAATTGCCAGGCTGCATGTGCATACTTGCAGAGCTTGGGAGCATCAGTCAGTGGAAAGGGGTGTGCTATTGACAGGTGTTGGGCTTAATTATTACAGTCTTAAAAATGACAAAGCATATATTGTCCCTATGGACGGATTACCTTTGAATTACCTGATTCTCTGTGTGGTCACATGGGCTTTAGGCTGACACACACCTATTGCTGCAGAATCTCACTGGTATTGATAACCATGCTTAGTGTACGTGTTGGTATATACACGTACAATCTGGAGGGAGGTGGGCTTTCTGAGTAGTAGGTAAGGTGTAGAAAATGAAAAAGAATCATTCTTTGCAGAAACTGTTGTGAAGCCCTTATGAATAAGTGTGAGTATATGTATATATGTAATAGCTGTGTAAAAACATGCATTTAACAGACGTGAAACTTCAGAAGACCTAGTTTGGGAAAAAGTCTTCAGATACATTGTTCAGTGGTGTGCAGAACACTTTATAGAGGATTTGTTTTGCTGTAGGAATGTGTAGATGTACCACTTCAGAAGGCAGAACAGCTACTATCACAATTAATTACTTTGTGCCTTGCAAAGCCTCGCATTGTGGTCCTAGGTGGGTATGATGGATAAAAGTTTCAGTGCTTGAATTCATGGAGAGAAATTTCTTTCACCATCTGAAGATTTTTCCTGTTTGCTTAAGGATGTATGATACCCTCCTATAATAAATTAGCATTTTACAGCTGAGGATGGCATTTTGGCATACTTCAGAGCACTACTTCACCACTTAAGTTAGCCACTTGATTTTTATATAATCATTTGCCATTGTACAGGAACCTGAACTTGAGAACAGATCTTCAGTAATGTTCTTAACTGCATCGGGCAGAAGAAGGTAAGAATGTCAGTAAGACTTGCTGATGTCCAAGCTGCAGTTAAAGAGTTTGATGAACTATTCCCTGACACCTGTGTTTTCTAATTATTCTTAAATTAAGGTCAGCTTTATAGGACATAAACATATTTTCAGTGTAGTCAACACTGTCTTCACTCCGTATGTTAAGGTGCAAATGCAGGCCCCTGGACCAGTCTGGAGGGGAATTATAACATCTATCTGGATTTGCAGCTCTTAGTTTGCAGAAAGCTAGTCCAGATTTCAGTTTGGATCTCCGCAGCCATTAAAGCAGGATCATTATTGCTAATAGAGTGATCAGTTACAGGAAAGATGAGTGTCTGGTGAAAGCCTGTCACTTTGAATAGCTGGGATCTGGATTAATTCTTTCAATTAATGGTCCTGCCTCCTTTTGATATTACTGGTGGTGGTTCTACCAGCAGGTGGGGATGATTTTTCTTTCATTCTGGCACAGGTGACACATTTGGCTTGCTGAGCTGATTAATATCCCTAAACAACAGCTTCAGTGTTTACTGTTCTAGAAGGAGTCTTGTCAAATCTAATCAGTCATTATATTTATGTGGCAAATTGTGTTTGGGATACATTGTAATCAGCCTGTGTATGAATATTTTTATGAAACAAAGCACAGAAACTTGACGCTGTTTGGGGCCCTCTGCAATGAGCAGAATTGCTAAAAGGATGTTTCAGCAGGAAGATCAGCGTTGTTACATTTTTAAGAAGTGCATTTTTGCTTCCATAATGGAAATTCTTTCCCTGTTTTTGTTAGGAATCTTCTTTGTCAGAGAACGTGTTTATCTCCTCTTGTTTAGAGTCAAATTATATGCTAACTGCTTTGGTAAAATGCCAGTTGACCTTGTGACAGTTTTGTATACAGGCACTGACACTGGCCATGGGGACTGGGGCCCTTCTGTTGTTCTTTCTGTCACTATGTTGGATGAAGTTCCTTTTTTTGCTTTGCATTGCACAAGGAATACTACCTTATACTTTTAAAACAGTAAATAAGCAATAAGGATTTGCAAAAAAGGTGATGTGGTTTGGGGTTTCTTTGGTTTTGGGGTTTGGGTTTTTTTGAGCAGCTTTTTATGGTACAGTGGTAGTTTTATTCTGCCTTTTTGAATGTGTGCTATTTCAAGGTGGTTAAGCAGGCACACTTGCAGGATAGCGTTACCATGTCCTGTTCAGAAAAATAGATAATTGTGAAGTCTGGCATAGCAAGGGAAACTCTGATAATCCATCAGTTTCTGGTGCTGTCAACTCTGCTACTTTGTATTATGTTGGCAAAATTTCAGCTAGCAAGTTCTCGTATAGTTAACGAATTGTCTTGACAATGACCGAAACTTCTAAAAAAGTCTTATTTCATTTGCTTTGTAAAGCATATACTTTCTATGATTTCCTGTAATTTAATTTAGTGCTATAGCAAAGGTTTTATATCTTGTTAGGAGAACTTCCTCAAATGAAGTCTAAAAAATCACTGTAAAGGCAACAGAGCTATTAAGAATTGTAATAGTACTATACATGAACAAGAATCCCTGTTCCTTAGGGTAAGCGGATACTTATAACGGTAAAATCCAATTTAATTCATGCCTTAGTAAGAATTGCCTAGCAACTTATTGACAGATGGCCATTGTTTTTCTTTTAAAATTTCATTTCTATTAAATTCTTTACATGTAGATCACCAAAAACCCCAACTAATTGAACCTGTAAATCTTTGACTAGAGGAAAAATAAAGAAAATTCTGGTAGGTAACTAGGAATATTTTGTTAAATGACTACAGGCTTGAAACATAACACTGTAAGGAACTACAGTTTAAAAAGGCTCCAGGTTAGCATTAATTTGATATAGTAATGGCAGATATGAGGGGTGTAAATAGAAATTCTTATGTGTGAATATATATCCTCTGAAACCCATGAGTGCCAATTTTCCAAGGAATGTTTGACCTTAATGTATATTATTGATTGGGTTTTCAACCCAGAAGCTCTGTTGAATTATTAATACATCTCCCTCCAGGAATCACCAATTTCTAATGTGTGCTTAAATGCAAAAACTCTTTCCTTCCTCTCACTGCCTCTGAAATCCCTGAAACACTGACCCTTATGCCTTCATCTGACTAAGATGGTGTTTGCTCAGAACTAGAGTATAACTTATAGAAGAACTGGGTTGCCATTTACTCTGTTAATATCTTAATTCCATTAAGCTTCTGCTAATGGCCTCAGTTCCTTGAACACTTTCCCTCTAATGGAATGATTCAAGCTATTGATTCTTCAGTTGGCTTTATTGTATGCCTTAAGGTACAAACAAAGTCAGGGGTGTCAGCTCTTTGTTCTGCAGATTTGCTCCAGAAGTGCTTCTGTGCAGTTCTGAATAAGTATTCCAAGTCAAAGGAACCCCCAAATGGTCTTTACTGAGAAGAGAATTCAATTAATGGAAATGCTCATTCTGTGCACCCATTTCTTCTTCCATGCATAGAGTTTCCCTTAATGACTCTCCAGAATATAAGCATCCAAGATTTGCATGTTTGATTTTTCAATGTATTCTGCATTAGATTAACCTCCCATCATGCACAATTCCCTACTAAAAGTTACTTATTCCAGTTTATTTTCCTTTTATTGGACCTGGAAGTTTTCCAGACAAAATATTTTCTTTCCTGAATTGCGTAGTACTTTACTCTTACTTTAATCCTAGTGACTCCTGCAATCCTACTGACTTGGTCAGTAAAGTAGTAGTCGGCATGAGTGAGACTAGTATAATCTGCTCCACTATGCATTTTAATAGAAATTAATTCCACTCTGACCCTGTTGTTTTTCTAGACCAATCTGTAGCCTGTTCCTTGAGTAATTTCTGGAAAGCTATGGCTGGAGCAGTCACTGTTGAGTTTTTATGAATACAGAAAAGCCTGGGGGGTTTATTCTGTATATTCCAGATTATTAAGAACATGTAGTATTTTGTATTTTCTTTCTTCTTACACGTCTTCCTTTCTCAGTCATGTAAGAATAAGAAAATTAATGTGTGTGCAGAACACAGTTAAAATTTCTTATGACAGTGGAATTGATGAGTTCAGCTTATCCCTGTGTGCCAGTTAAGATGGAGAGTGTGAATGTTAGTCGTTCACCTTGGGAAAAATGCATTTAATCCCTTGCAAAAAAGTCCAAGGTAAACTTTGAAAAACATTTTTATGAAATAGCCATCTTGAGAGAGAATGCCAGTGCAGCGTTTTTACTTGTGCAGCTGAGAAGGAGGAGGAAAGAAAAATATCCACACCTAAATGTATTTGTACAACAAAATGGAGAAAAATGCATACTAGGAGCTTGCTTGCTTCTTAGTACGTTTACTGAATAAAGTCAATAGTTTTACTGTGATATCTTTTAGAATTTTGCCTGAGGTTTTTAAGTCAATCACAACTTAAGGGGAAAAAAACCCCAACCCAACACACTAAATCTAGAAACTTGGCCAAGAGTCTGTCCCCTCCTTTCTTTGACTTGATGAAGGCCAGAATATATTTTCAAAGGTATACTTAGCCTGGAGTTGACTTTTGAATTTAATTTCTTCTGCCTTGAATGCACAATAGAGTCATTGTTTGTAGGTTGGGAACAGTATATAGAGTAGTTTTCTGGATGTGGCATGCATTTAACATTTCTCACTTTTATTTCTTGCATGTATGAGGTTCATCATGATTTGCTGTTCTAGGCACGTGTTGAATTAAGGTTATCAGTAGGAAAACAGAGTATTTCTCTCCATTTCTATATTGTATGGTATTGTCCAGTAAAAGGAAAGAGGAAGACGAGGAAGTCCTAGTTCTGAAGAGGGTCTTCTGTGTCTCTGTAGTCTCTTGCTTTTCTTCCTGAAAGTTTCTGTGGGACTGAAACCTGTCATAGTGCAAAGTTTAGTACTAAGACTCCAGTGACAATTAAATGTACTTGGGTCTTTTGCTAATTCCTTGCAAAAGTCTGCTGAATGTTATCCTAAATGGTTGAATTTTGCTTGAAAGCATAGAAGATGGGAAAGATCATGGAAATGAGAAAACCTAATTTCTTGGTTAAAACAAAAAAAAAAAAAAAAAAAGAAAAGGTGAAAGAAAACCTAAGAGCTTAATTTTTAAAGGGAGTGTATGCTTAAATGCTTCCAATTCATTCTAATATGGTTTTGGTTAGCAGTTTGGGTGACTTTGGGTCTCACTGACATTTGACTGTTTTGTTTAGCTTGAGTAACTAATTGTCTTGCATGATAACTTTAAAATTACTGGTTTTAAATCAGTGCTTTACAGGAACTCTTCTGAAGCAACAACAGTCCTTATTCTGCAGAATGAAAAGGAGCAGAACCGTGCCCAAAGTGGATGCTCTTAAAAATGTCCTCCACAGGTCTAGCGTGAGCTCTGCTTATCTCTCCTCCTGCTCAGAGATATCTTTGTTCACAATATAAAAGAAAGGGGAAAGGCTATGCGCTGCATTAATTATTTTGCCTTAAACCCTAAACAGCATTCTTTTTTCATTTCCATTCCCCTTATATGAGCATTATGGAGATTGGGAGAAGGATTTAGCTGACTGAAAGTCAAGACTTCCTGTAAAGGAAGAGTCTCAACTCAACCCAACATATAAGTGCCTAGATTTCTCCATCTCTCGAAAAAAAGGAGCTTAAGCTGACTAACCCATATGTAGATATCTACTGTGTGTTTACAGTTAGATGAGATGAACCCCACTTTAAAGGTTTGTCAGTCTAAATCTCTTGAAATCAGTAAAGCTAATTACGTGAGTGAGGTTGGCTAGTTTTAAGCTGTGTATTCTACCAAGTGAATGAAGTTTGTTTTTTCTTCTCTGTGTAGCTAACCAGTATTTTGTTGTGTGTTATGTTAGAAGTTAGCTGCTCTTATGAGGTGGTGTAGCCTTTTTAGGTTGCCTCGACCAGCCATATATAAGCTGTATTATTGAAATAATAGTCCCAAGATGTTCATCTCAGTGTTTTAGCATGAATATCATTGTCTGTTGTAGATGTGAAAGTATATATAAATGCATTGACATAATGGCTCTGTTCTAGTTGCATGTATAATAATCCTCTATTTCACTGGTAGTTAACTGTCTTCATTGTATTGAGCCTTTTACTTGGGATACTAAGGCTCATTAAATAAACTCCTCTTAAACATTAGACTTAGGATGTGTTATGCACAGTTGTAGCAATGCTGCAGAATCTGGACCAGAAATTAATACATAAGACAGGAGGCTAGTAAGCAAACAAAATATTTCTGCGCAGGTTGGAGATATTAATTTATCTTATATGAGAACTACAGGAAATTATTTCTGTTGCCATTTGGGAATTTTGAGCGACAAGCCATTATAAGTGCTGAAAGCAATTTATAGTAATGCTTCAGTTCTAGCTTTTCCTTCAGGCTGCTGGTTCCACTGGGTACTGGGAATAAATTGGGTTCATTTATTTTGTGCACATTTCAGTGCAGCATCACAGAGATGATACGTCGTGCACATGGTACAAATTCTCACTTTTTTTTACACCCCCCCCCCCCCCTTTAATTTTGAATCCTAAAGATATTTTGGTGCTATTTGGCATGTGATTTATATATAAATAGGTGCATAGAGCTTCGTGGTGGTCCTTTGAAACCTAAAGAGCTTTCAGGTAAAGTAGCAACAGTTTGGCAGCTCCCAGCTTGATGCAAGAGGTGAGATGGAAAGGAGCCCAGTGGTGGGTTAGCAGGAGTATTATGGTAGTGTCAGGGTCAGCTCAGCATATCCTGTTACAAGCTTACAGTTAGGTTACAGCTTAGCTTAAAAAAATCCCAATATTATAAAGAACTAGTCATGAACAGGAGAGATTTGTTGTGTTTTGTTCTTTATTTTGGAGGTTACTAGGAATAGGAAGTCTCTCGTCTGTGGTGCAGCAGGGACAGAGGTGGTGTGTCCCACTGCACTGGACAGCGTGGGCTTCTGGTTTGTAGCTTAGAGCTGAAGTGCACCTTACCAAGGTGACCATTTCTGCTGGTGAAGGGTGCCTGTATGAAGGTACCATGTTGTCCCTTCTCTGATAGTGCGGGAAAAGTGAAAATGCAAAGCACAAGGGATCAGGACCCTTGACTTCAGTGGGAAGCAGATTTTGGCTGCTATGGGTACCCTCAGTGCAATTTGGGTGGTTTATATAATGGAAAAAGGAAGTCACACACTCTGAAAACAACATAATTAGACTTGAGTCTCTAGGGCTACTGATCTGGTGCCTTTCGCAAACACTAAATGATTTATTCATTCCATTAAAAAATGAAAGCAGGAAAATAATAAAAATGGAAGGAAAAAGAAAGCATTTAAATGCTGCCATTTAGAAGGAATTTGTAGTGTAAAAATTATAGATTTTTTTTTTTTTATTTTTAAAGGCTTTATCTTAAGTCCAAAATGGGACAAAGTGCTTGAAGGAGCTGTTTTTGCAGGTAACCTGAACCTCTCTTAAGGTTGTTTTAGTATTTTGTGTGTCATCTCTTATCCACTGGAGATCCTTCAAGCCAATACCACGTGCTAGCACTTGAATGTGCATATTGTTTTTAAGGAGGATAAAACCCCACAAAACAAAGATGAACTAGAAGCAGCTGATATGCTGTAATTAACATACTTTAAAATTCTTTAAATAGTCTCCAGCTCTCTTGAGATCAAGTGAAAAATAAATTTTAGTCTACGTAGTTAAGAATACATTATGCTGGGTGTAAATCAGTCTGCCTTTTTAATTGTCAGGATTTTGTTACAGTCATCTCGGTGGTAAATTGAAGCTTTAACTGGGTTGGGCCTCATTGTTCTAGGCATTCAGAAATCGTTCCATAAGTACCTGCTCCCAGAGAATTTAGACTCTGCCCGCAGCAGGCAATGCAGTGGTGACAGCTAGTGCAGCCCTGATACCAAAGGCGAGTGGCTGTGTTGTGCTGCTGTATGCCCAGACTAACCAGACCTACTCCTTGGCAGGCTGCTTTCCTAACGGGGGCCACCCCTGCCTCTGGAGATCCAGCCTTGCCCTGTGCCATACCAGCAGACCAGCCTGTTTGCGCTTCTCTGTGTTGGGTTTTCAATACTCCTTTAAAATCAGTGCAATGCAAGAAGGGTGGTTCCAGTAGTTACAACGCTAGCCTGCAATTTAGAAAGCCTGGATTTAATGGAAGTCCATGGGTATATATACTTTTTTTTTTTTTTTAATCTGCAAATAAAACAATCTAATGAGCTGGACTGGGTAATGAAAAGATGAATATAAATAGGCCTGTGCTTTAGAATAGCATAACATCATGCACAGTTGCCAGCTGGTTGTCATAACTTGTTACCTGCCTTGGCAATGTCAGATTACAGTTTTCGATGTGTTTATGACAGGAGGGAGTCTGAAGGTCATGCAAGTATCACCTCAGTGCCTTTTTATTAAATATATACTTTATATTATTTTTTTTATTTCCCTTTTAAAGTTGTTCTGTGTCAGATTAATTTTATTCAGTGTATTTAATTCTAGAATGGCTCCACATAAAATGGGAAGATTCAAGGGGAAAAAAATAAAGGAAGCAAACACACAGAGAGAAACAAGATTCTTGCACATTGTACACCGTCAAGTTAGATGGGCACATAATTTGAGGCATTGGGCAAATTAAAGCTGGTTGGTTCCATCCACTTAACTGTGCTTGTATACTAACAGTTAAAACAGTTGCTGCTTTTTATATGGAAGATACTAACCAGGGGTGGTTAGGCTATGGGGGAAACAAAATATGGTATGTTAACTCATAAAGGAGTTTTTTCTGGTCATAGGATTAATTTAATATTTAATAAGAATATTTAATTTATGCACATCACAGAATAAATTAATTCAAATTAATTTTAAGACTCTTCTATGAGCCATTGTCCAGAGGTTGCTGCCAAGATTTTAATCTAAAAGTTTTGTGAGCATGTAGCCTTTGACATCTTATTTTTTTCTTCAGGACTTCTTCAGTACAGAATTAGTTCAGTTCATGGTGTTCCAAATTCTTAAGAGCATTAGATGCATCAATGGAAAAAAAGTATGTGATGATGTTTGCTGATGTGAAATTAAGGCCATCCAAGAAATTGGTAACCAGTGCCATAGAAAACAAATAGCCTGTTTTTCAGGGGCAGATGTGACATCAGGGCTCCATTTAATTTCAAAAGTTTTGTTGATTAGGTCAGATTATTAAATTCTGTCCCTTTTATTTGTTTCCTAATTGAGGCTTCCTGCCGCACTAGTTTGAAATAGGAGGGGGAGAAAATTATGTCTGTGCACCCACTGCTTTAGGCTACCAGCTCTTTTCTTTTTTTGTTGGCTGCCTGTTCCTGGAAGATACAGCAAGGTACTGTTCTAGCAATCATGATGCAGTGAACTATGTTGTTTAAATTCTACTTCTGATAAGGAACATTTGTTGAATTTCTTGGTTTGATGGGGCAAAAGAAACACAGGCTCTTTCTGAGCTCTGTGTGGAAGAAAGTGGTAGTAAAAGGTTTTTAGTCCAGAAACAGGTTATGCTCTTTGCATATGACATTAAGGAAGAAGAGCTGCTCTTCACCTATGGAGCCATACATGGCAGAATAAAATTGTTCCCGAATGTGAGGGAGACTCCTGAGAGTATCATGGTACAAATAAAGAATTTGTGTTAAGAAATTAATTCTGCACAATTGGGGCTTTCCTATGAAAATCTTGTGGAATCACCAAATTTTGGTAGGCGTTTCAACGCAACAAACAATCTCTGGTTATTCTGAGGCTGGCAACTGCATTTGTCTGGGACTTCCCAAGAGCTGCTATCACAAAGTGTTTTACCTTGTGCCAGCCATAAAAGTTGTTATTGAAATGAAAGTTGTTACAAAGATTCATCAGGAGATTTGCTATCCTCTGACTTTATTGAATTTCTCACCTCAGACAGACAATGACCGATGTACTGACCTCATCTCGTGGGATTTTCTGTAGATTAATGTCTTTTGCACTTTTTCTCCTTCTGTCATCCTTCATCCTTCCTTTAAGTCCTGTTAACTAACTGTCAGTGCATAGAGATATTCATGGATGATAAGCCCTTGAGATTGTTATCCCAGCAACACCTGAAAAACAAGTATAAATTCTGAGTTTCAATTTGATGTAAAATATAATGAATGCCCTTATAGACAAAGAGAAAAAAAATTGCTGTGGGTGATGTAGGGTTTCGTTTTGTTTGCTTTCCTCCTGGCTCCTGTGTGTTGATACTCACCTCACTGCTGGGCTCTTAGGTTAGGTAATTGGGCAGTACTTGCTTGTAGCATCTGCCATTTCTGGGTGCCTGACTGAATGAAACAACCAACCTGCATTCACCTGGCAAGATGGTATGAATTCTCTAAGAAAATTAGTTTTATTTTGATGCTACAATTTTGGCAAACTGAAAAATCAAATCCTTCCTGTTTGCAGAATGGGCTTGGGAAGGAAGTGGCGTCTCTAAGGAAATCATTCAAAGCCTGGGAGATGTTAGTATTTTTATGGTATTGATTATTAATAAAGTCAAGGGAAAAAAAGTATGACTACATACTTGGTTTTTAAAGGAGGTTCAGGTTGTTTGCAAAACATCACCATTATTCTTATTAACAGAATTGGCACTGTCCTTCTGGCAGCTAAGACCGTCTGCACAAAAATAAAACCTGGGTTCTAATCATGCTTGTAATAAAACAAATGTCCCCAGTTGGTGTCTGCCAATTTTTGGTATTTATAGAGTGCAGACCAGTTAAATCTCTAAATGCTGCGATATCTGGGTTAGTACCTAAAACCCCAGGCTCTTAGTTTAATAACAGCGAGAGGACTTAGCAAAGTTTTCTTTGAACCCTGCATTTCCCTTGTCTTTGTACACTGTCTTCTTAGAGTCTGGTCTTGCAAGTCTTGTAATTAAAGTACCGCTCTCATCTCCAATGGAAGTTGTACACGTGGAGAATGAGAGACTGATCTTCTGGTTTGTGGTTTTAAAGCAGTCTGAATCCCTTTTTATACAGTAAAAGAAAATTGCATATAAATATGAAGAGCTTTTTGTATAGCTGGGGTGTTATACAACAAGAAATCTAACAAATGCTTCCTGTTATATAGAATATATTAATGTCTTATTTACGAGCATTCAAAACAGATAGAATGATCTTGATTTCATTAAGTAGTTAACAAAAAAAAAGTGGAATACCAGATTAAATGTAGGTGAAGTGATTTGAATTGTAAAATAGAAGAAGAGAGAAATTCAAGGTGATATAAAGTTTGAAGGTGTTAGTATCTTCTTACTGTAATGTGAAAAATCTTTTAGCAAGCTTCTTGTAGCAAGCTTCTTGAGATTATCATGGAAACTCTTCTTCACACTAGCCACTAATGACAGAATGGTTCTCTTGAAAGACAGTGCCAATAAGAATTAAGTGGAAAATTAATTATAAGCCAAATTAAAATTAGGAAGAGTATTTTTCGTAACATCTGGCCCATCAGTCAGAATTTCCCTTTAGAAATCTTAATGTTATTCTGACATTAGATTTCCTAAACTCCTTGTGTGGTCCTTCTGCAGCATTATGGATAGAAACAAAATTGACAGTAACATCTTTCGCTGAATGCGTAATGAAACTACTTTGTCAGAAAAAATAGCTTCTAGTAATATTCTTTATTCTACAAATATTTAATATGTACATTATGGATGTAGATATGAAATGTGTAAATATTTACCTGTCGTTATTTTGTTCTGTTAATATTCCTGTGTGACAAAATCAGTTTACTACTATGACATTAGTCTGGTACAAAATGATCTGATGGTTACAATACAGTGCGTTAGTAGTGATCTGCTTGAGAGAGAACTTTGGCAACTTAATTTATGGATGTTTGTAGAAGACTGGGTTTGTCTAGGAATGGAATGTTAAACAATAAATAGAAAACTTGAAAGTGGACCAGAATTTTATTAAAATTTGCAATTTTTTTTAGCTCAGAGTAGAAAGCTTTTTACTTGAACACTTTCAGAATTCAGTTTTGTAAAGAAGTGCAAATTGACTAGTATCGAGGGCGGCACAGAAAATAGACAAGTTTATGTGGATTTAACTGTGTAAGAAGTGTTCTACTGATAAATGTGTAGAAGGTGGTGAATATCAGAGCATGGGTCATCTGGAAGAAATGGCTTCTAACACAGGCAGAGGTTGTTTGAATATTAGAAAGACATTGGCTGAACTTAGTGTGCTGCATTTAGACATGTTAGAGGTTCCAGTCTTGAACCCGCAGGTAAGAGTCTGCAGTTGTTCCATGGGACCAAATTATCCTGTGTGGCTCTCGGGCTTCAGCTAAGTCACCCAAGCTCGGTCTCTGATTGCCTGGAGTTGAGTTCTGGAATGTTCTCTCCTGAGGAAGAGTGGCTTTTCCTTCATGACCTCTGACTCACTCTGTTCATGTTTTGTGCCCAGTACTTGACCTTTTTGGTCTTCCGTGGCCTAAGCTCGCAATGCTATTGGGCTGTCGTCTGCACTGTTCCAGTATTTCTACTTTAAAATGCAGGGACTTGATCACTCTGTGCTTTTCCTTGTGCGCAAGCTTAGAGTAAAAACGTTTGCATTGTGCTTAACAGCTGCGAAAGAGTGGTGGTATTCTAGAATTGGTCAACATTATTATTTTGGTGGTAGCTTGGGTTTTGAATGATGTCTGTCTGTTCATTTGTACCATTTTGAGTTGAAGATCCCTTCCTCTCACATGCATACATTGAATTTGGGAGCATACGTTCATATTCACTCACATGTAAATTAATACCGACATTATACTGTCCTGTCTGGCATCTCTGAATAATTAATGGAAGGGAAAAAGAGAATTGTACAGTGGAGCTTCTGTTTGGAGTTTCCTAAATTTAAATCTCTACTTCTGAATTTATCACTGTACATTCAGGTTCATCTCGGTCTCCTTACAAATCCTCTCACTTCTGGTCATAAATTAAAAAACTAAGTTGTCTATGTTGTATAACGTTAGCCCACGGAATTGTTCTAATTTTTACTGTGTGGAGCTGAAACTTGTTATTCAAGACATAATGCGCATATAGGCATGAAAGTATTTTAATATTATTTTTTGAAAAATAGTACGGTGCCCAGAGTGACAGGTATACGAATGAGGGCTGCGCTTTGGGTTGACTAGCGTTGCTAGGTAGGAGGTTAGGACGGCGGAGTGGGGAGTGGCTCCTTCCACGCAGCTCTTTGATGGCAGCAGTGGGACCCTTCTGGGAGCGGCCCAGCCTGGTGGGAAGATGGGTCTGCGATGTGACAGTTTCTCCCCGATGCGGCTCTTGAGTAGAGAGCATGAAGGTTGGGCTTCCCGCTTAGGCCTTCGGACGGTCATGATTCAAACCTTCAAGACTAATCCAGCTCTCAGTGGGAGATTTTTCTCAGCTGCAGTCTAGCTTCAAATCTTACTATACCAAAAGTAGAGTCTGAATCTCAGCAAAAAATGCTGTAAAATAGAGCAGGCATCCTCCTGGTCTCAGGGGACAGAACTGGAGTGGTAATTTGTACAAAATCTACAGTGAACAGGAAGCATAGCACACCACTTTTACTGCATGTGTGCTCCATATTTTTTTATATGAAACAATACTTTGTTTTAAAAGTTCCCTTAATTTGTCCAGAATAGTTTTCTTCTAAATAAGAGCAGTTAAAGAAATAGGACTAGACAAACTTTTGTACTGCAGTACCAGTTTTTCCTTGGACTAAATGCTGCTCTGCATCATGGGAGTAGCTGCTGACAGCTGCAGTGCCAAACATTTTTGTGGTTCTTCATTAAAATTTATTTGAATTTTCTATTCAGTGAAAAATACTATTCAAATCTCATAAATCAAGGATTTCCTGTGTGACAGAGATACTAGTATCTGTAGTTTTACCAAATGCATTTTATATTGTCAAGGTCTTCAGTTAATTTTGTAAGTATAAACAGTGTTTACAGCATAAACAATTGTGCTATGAACCATGTATAGCTATTGGTACCAACCCCATTGTATGCAAGAAGAAAGATGCAGCTTAGTTGAGAAAGCCACTGAATGCTTGGAAGAAATTTAACTTACAAGATTCTGGAATTTGGGGTTTGGTTTCTTCTGGTAAGTTATACTAACAAACTGCAGGTTTTGCCTCCAAGAGATACAGAAAGGTTTTGTGAAAAAAATCTTCTGTGGGTGGTAACACAGAGGCCTGGAATAAAATTTTAACACACTGATGGCTTGGATGAAAGATGATATGTTTATCTGGTTATTCGTTAGTTAGAAGAGAGTGTGTATTAGAGTTTGCCAGTGCTAGGAAGTCTTATTTAGTTTCTATTCAACCAGCAATTGATTTCATAGATTCAGATGGCTAAAGAAAGTGTTAATTCAGTGGTGTTTGTCAAAAACGTGTACTGCACCATTTTTTCAGACCTGTCTTTGAATTTACTGAGATATTAGACACACATCTTGAGGACAAATGAAAAACGAGGTTGAGAAGACTGTGTGGTTCATTTTATGTAATTGGAATTGATTTAAGGCTCTATATTTGTTCAGCCAGCTCTGTAGAGATGTACCTTCTTTGCAGGGCATTGCAACTTGAATAGTGCCTGTTAAATCATCAAGATTTCTACCCCTTACAAGTGAACACATTTGGACTTTGAAAAGAGAACTGGAGTTCGGAACTGTTGAATAGTGTCTATGCACAGGTTTTTATGCTGCATGATCTCTGTACTCCGCTCAAATTTCCTTTTAAGGTTTTTCACTTACATTGAATTTCCGTCATTAAGAACTTTTTTTCAAGACAGTCAAAGCTGCTTTTTTCCTAGGAGTGGCTTCCTAGGGGTGGCTTTGAAGAACTGAAGGAAAATCTGCAGTGTTATAAATACAAATGTATACACTTGAAACTAAGTATTAAATGCTACATAAACCGAAATAATATTGGAAGTAGAAACTTGATGAAGGCTAGAGGAAGAACATTTTATGAAACAGCACAGTTACACCATTTGTGGAGATCTCAAATAGTTAATAGCAAAGAAAAATTCCACTTAAGAAAGATGATGATAGCAATAGCAATAGTAATAGAACAGTATATTAAACCCCTCTCACTTAAATACTTGATCAGTAATTTGTACAGAGGTGACTCAACAAAATGTATGTAAACGCAGAGTTTGATGAATAGAAGAGGCTTATTGGAGGATTATGATATATACAGTGCACTCTATGCTTTTCTGCTGTCAGTGAGTGCGGATAGAGGTAAGATTATTAGCTACAGCCACTTAGACTTTTCTTGCAATCTGTGTCTATCTCTAGAGGGAAAATCATTTAAGCTCTATTCATTGCTCTGTTGTGCCTGAAAAAGCAGAGAGAGGTTTTTCTGCCTTTGGTTTAGTCAACATGGGATGGCTGGATGATGAGGTAGGTTTGATGATTTGGGACCCTTTTGAAAGTGCTGTTTTAGGACTCTGGAGCAAGACTGGTAACATGACTATGGGTCTCCAATTTTTCATCCATGGAAGGCCTATCTAAAAAGAAACATGTTCCTTGTATCACTAGTAGTGAGTTCAGTTCTAGCAGTTGTCTTGTTATCTCACATCCATTGGTATAATTCAAAGCATTCTGAAAGAATGAAAAAATTCCTTCTGTGTATTTCAGTAAGTGCTGAACAGTATCCTAGATGTGTCACTTCTGGCACTGACTTCTGGCTTTGCTAATTATTAAGTACTTTAGTGAAAATAGTAATTTAAAAAAAAAGGTGTGTAACAATACAGTTTATTAATCAAATCTATAAAAGTGTCTGCGTTTATTCCTGTGGTGAAGCAGATCTTTCAGGTTGACATGGTTTTGTTATGGAGTACTTCGAGGCAAACTGAGGTTCTGACTTTTGGAGATGCTTGGTTGCAGCACTGCAGTTCATACTGATGGGCAACGCCTCTGGTAGTCGCATTGAAACTTTTGCAGGCACTTGCCTGAATTAAATGCTCACAGGAAGGTAAGAGCGGGGGCAGAGCTGAGTTCTGGGGCTTCCAAAGAGCAGCCCTGTTAGTAAGGGGGTTGTGAGGCACTACCTGAGCACGTTAAACGCAAGCTGCTCTTTGATTTCCCTTCTGCCCTCCTGCACCTATTTGGCATTTTCATTTGCCAAGGTGCTTAGGTTTCAGTGGTTAATAGGGTGACTGCTCTGTGTAATTAGAACTTCAGGTAAATATTTTTCTAGTGTTTTGATTTGAAGTGTGTTAAACATTAGGGCAATCATCAATATATTGCCTCTGACATCTGTTGAAATGCATATTTAAATCTTGTACTTGTCCACAGTAATTTGAAAAATAAAGCAAATATTTGACTTTTTCAAAAGTATTACGTTCTCTTCTGAAACTCTGTTGAAATTTGATGCAGTGGTTCTCTTAGTGTAGGTTTCAATTTCTAATGAAAAAAGGTAGCTGAAAAAGGTGTTTAATGTATTAGGCTTCACAGTAGCTCTATCAGCAGGTATCTGTGAGTCTGGCTTCTGAAAATGTCTGTAAGTTCTGTAAGTAAACAGTACAGGGATTTTCTGGTTTGGTTGGTTGGGGTTTTTTTCCATTTAAATCTTGGTAGTCCTCCACACCACCAATGAAAGTAAATTTGGGGTGGGGAAGAAGTCATCAAAGCAGAATATCCTTCACTAGTAGGTAAGACAGGATCCTTGCATAGGAATTTGACCTCGCTCCTGTTGGGTAACTCCTAGAAGATTTTAATAGGGATTAAGTATGCACTCCTGCAAGCTTGCAGATTGACTGAAGGGACAATACATAAAGATTAGTACCACTTCTGGGTGACAGAGTTTCTTGGCATCCAGCAGCTGTGCCTGTTATATCATGTTCAGATTAGCCCAGGGAAGAGAGAGCCTGTGTTTTTGAGGAGCAGAGTTGGATGCGATAGCCGAAGCGGTTCATGGTCCCTGACTGTTGCGGAAGTCACTGTGCTTTTCACAGGGATGGTGGAAGAGAAGATGTACCCAGTCCTGAGAGACCACCGGCTCTTTGCGGAGAAAAACTGGTTCTCTAACCGCTTCGGCCATCTCGGAAGTACTTGTCTGAGTTTGTATTATATCCTTCTGTAGTGAAACCAAACCCAAATGAATTCAAGTAATGTTGGAAACTTGAACAACATGGAATTGTGTCCTATTTGTACAGACACAGTGGCTCTTGGAAACGTGCTTAGCTGTTTAAGAAGTATAGGAAGGGAAAGGATCTATGTACGTACAACATTAACTCTTGTGCCTGTTTTAGGGATGTGTTTGCTCCTGCTATTACGGTATCTGAATGCCTCACATGTTTGTAATGTATTTATCCTCACACCACTCCTCCTGAAATAGGAAGATGCTGTTTATTGCCAATTTTTCTGATAGGGAGCAGAGATGTATGGGTATAGATGTCATATGCCTGAGGATGTCTATAAAAGTGCTGCAAATTGAATCCAAGTCTCTGGACTTGGAGGTTGATACATTTAATTGCTGTCACATCTCTCCACCTTTGAGCTATCCTGTGGTGTTGTGAAACCATAATCATGCTGAAGCGGGCTTGTTTTTCTATTGCTTTCTAAACCTTCTGCATGTAGCTGAGCATTGCTGAAGTACTTGCAGTCAAAGAAATGATTCATGCTGAGGTATGTTTTCTGATATTCAATTTTCCCCCCTGAGATATTTTTGAAAACCTGACCTTGAAATGCACATTTTGCACTGAGCTGAGAAATTCTTTTTTGTGAACTTAGTAGATTTCTACCAAACTGCAGAACTT
This sequence comes from Pelecanus crispus, assembly GCF_030463565.1. NCBI lineage: Eukaryota > Metazoa > Chordata > Aves > Pelecaniformes > Pelecanidae > Pelecanus > Pelecanus crispus. The sequence goes on from NC_134648.1 coordinate 12,266,272, forward strand.
CTCTGACTGATGAAATTCCATTTTTCTGGAAAGCAGTCTTTACCTGTTTTATCTTCCCAGATGTCAATTTAGATTTTTTATTTATTTATTTGTTTTATACTAATTTGTAATAGGTTTTTCTGGTTGTTGTTTAATGAGGATCTTAGCTTGTTACCATCCTGTAAGTGCAGGAGGTTTCTGAAATTGAATTAAATTAGCGACTGAGCAACCAACCTTCTGCTTGGGTGTGTGAAGCTACTTTGATATTACAGAAGGAAAAATATTTCCATAGCAACCAATTGAAAGCACAGAATGTTTTTGCTATGTAGGGGTTTTGTTGTTGTTACATCCTTACAGTGGAGATTTTTGACTGCTGTAACTGAGCCATAAAAAATATCTAATGATATCACAGCAACATTAGTTTGTTTAATTAGGAGTTTGTACTGCATTTATACTTTTATAAATGAATGTAAACAGTTATTAATGAAATTAACTCAGGTTTCTAAAACATTAATTTTTAAAATAGCTACATTTTTTTTTCCACGTTATCCAGCCTTTCTTTTGAGCCCTGAATCACCAGAATCGTCAAACTTGCAGAGCAGAAGATGATAAAACAAAAGGATGTTAACAATCGTGTAGATATGTTCAAACAACTGGATGAGCTACTGTCTGGTCTCCCAAAGCAGGAATGTGCTTCAGCATTTATTTTCATTAAGGGGTGGATGTGCAGCTACTGTACCTGTGATAGAGTACCTCAAGATAATGGAATGAGCCTAAATATTCAGGTTCTGCTTTGGTTATGTAAGATGGTAGTAGCAGCCCTGTGTAGTCTTACTTTTCACGGCATTCCAGGTCATTTCCTACAGCAATCATTATGGGTGGGCAGTAATAGCAAGTAAGACTCTGGACTTTTCCAGTCATATGGAATGCTTTGATGTGTTGCCAGATTAAATAAAAGTGAGCAACAAGGTTGCATTTGGCTACATAAGCAGTACTGTTTTGTTACTCTGCTTATGAGTAGCTTCTTGTTCGTGACCCCGTTGGTCAGGTTTCCTGTTGCAAGATGAGAAATTTCTGTAGCTTGCCTGGTGGGTCTTCAGTTTCATGCCACTCAGCCTCTCTTTTTATTAATTTTTGCTGCCAAATTATATTAACATCCAGTTTTCTGTATTTAAATGTCTGTGTCATGGAGGAACCCAAGAAAACTACTTTGTTTTTTAAACATCTTTCCTGAGAAATTCTGTATTCACTCTGCATTGTCTCTTGCTTGTTACCATACTACCCAATCCTTTGTTTCCTGTCTTACACCTCTTTACAGTATCCTAGCCACAGTATCACTGCTCTGACTGGATTTACATCTCTTTATATCAATATTGGGGAATAATAAAGAAACAGAGAAACCAGTGTGTAATTTAAAGGCTCCATTTGTTTTAAAAGATACACAAAATGGTCTTTATTTGGCTTAAAGAAATTGTTTCTTTGTGCGTTCAGCTTATTTTGGTAGTAATAACTGAAATATGTGAATTTTGCCCCAAAGAGTCATAGAATCATAGAATGCTTTGGGTTGGAAGGGACCTGTAGAGATCATCTAGCCCAATCCCCCTGCAGTGAGCAAGGACATCTTTAACTAGATCAGGTTGCTCAGAGCCCCGTCCAACCTGACCTTGAGTATTTCTAGGGATGGGGCCTCCTCTGCCTCTCTGGGCAACCTGTTCCAGTGCTTCACCACCCTCATTGTAAAAAATTTCTTCCTTATATCCAGTCTAAATCTATTCTTCTTTAGTTTAAATCCATTATTCCTTGTCCTGTCACAACAGGCCTTGCTCCAGCCCTCAGATCATATTTGTGGCCCTCTTCTGGACCCGCTCCAGCAGGTCCATGTCCTTCTTGTGCTGAGGGCCCCAGAGCTGGACGCAATGCTCCAGGTGAGGTCTCACCAGAGCAGAGCAGAGGGGCAGAATCACCTCCCTCGACCTGCTGGCCACGCTTCTTTTGATGCAGCCCAGGATACGGTTGGCTTTCTGGGCTGCAAGTGCACATTGTTGCCTCATGTCCAGCTTTTCATCCACCAGGACCCCCAAGTCCTTCTCCGCAGGGCTGCTCTCAATCTCTTCATCCCCCAACCTGTACTGATACCGGGGGTTGCCCTGTCCCAGGTGCAGGACCTTGCACTTGGCCTTGTTGAACCTCATGAGGTTCACACAGGCCCACCTGTCCAGCTTGTCCAGGTCTCTTTGGATGACATCTCGTCCTTCTGGCGTGTGAACGGCACCACTCAGCTTGGTGTTGTCTGCAGACTTGCTGAGGGTGCACTCCATCCCACTGTCTATGTCATTGATGAAGATATTAAACAGCACTGGTCCCAGTCCACTTGTCACCGGTCTCCATGTGGACATTGAGCCGTTGACCACAACCCTCTGGATGCGACCATCCAGCCAATTCCTTATCCATCGAACAGTCCACCCATCAAACCCATATCTCCCCAATTTAGAGAGAAGGATGTTGTGGGGGACTGTGTCGAACGCTTTATAGAAATCCAAGTGGATGACATCCATTGCTTTTCCCTTGTCCACTGATGCAGTTACTCCTTCATAGAAAGCCAGTAGGTTGGTCAGGCAGGACTTGCCCTTGGTGAATCCATGCTGGCTATTTCGAATCACCTCCCTGTCTTCCATGTGCTTGAGCATAGCTTCTAGGAGGATCTGCTCTTTGATCTTCCCAGGCACAGAGGTGAGGCTGACAGGTCAGTAGTTCCCAGGGTCCTCCTTTCTTCCCTTTTTAAAAATGGGCATAACGTTTCCCTTCTTCCAGCCAGCAGGGACTTCACCTGACTGCCATGACTTTTCAGATATCATGGAGGGTGGCAGTTGACTTCCCTACTGCACTCTAACCCTTTTAGCATTGCAAAACTTAATAGCCTTGCATAAATTTTTAAGTAGATAGTGGTGTGTCAGAAAAGAGTTGATTGAAGAAATGTGGCTTCATTTTACATGTGGTGAAGTAACTGATTAGAATGAACATAAGAAGGGAGGGAATGCTACGCTAATCCTGCCATTTTCCTGTTATGGTTTATGTGGAGAACTTGCTGATTTAGTTCGAATTGATAAAACAGTTTTTTTAATTTAATGTCACTATTTAATTATAAATGCTAAGAGAAAGTTCAGAACAGTTGGGTTCACTGAATGGGAGTGTGGCCGTTTTGCAGCAAGTTACTCAGTGTAACTAGAAGATACTATTAATTTTGGTTTTGCACTTCTCGTTAGATTCACAGGCTGGTATACTTTGAGATCAATACAGAAAATGCATACTTGTCATTGCTCCACTTGGCCGTAATGTCACACCACTAGTATCAATCAAATGACACCACATTACATTTGTGTCTCTATTTAGCTTAGGAAAGTCATGGTGGTTGTTGAGGCTGCTTATGTAGCAATAATATTGTGTTACATGTATGCTTGACTGGTGTTTGTATACCGATACGACTGATAAATCAAGATGCGTGCATTAATTAAATTTAGAACATGATTTGTAGATTCTTGTTGAGTAATCAGTTTATATGAAACATTATTTGCAAAGTGCAGGAATTCAATCGTATATAATTTGCTTTTCTGAACCTTGTTGACAGTGAAACTTCAGGCTGAGAGAGGTAGCTGTCTGTATACACTGGGCTCTTCATGTGGCCCATTTGTGAGCCTCCAGCTTAACTCAGCTGCTATTAGCTCTTTTGGGATTGGTGTCCAGAGGCATCTTTGAAGAGCTGTCAGTTTGGCTGGCAGGTGTTTATGCTGCAATGGCGTTATCTCTGTGCAGTGCTGATCCCTATTTTAAAATAGCTGTGACACCAGTAAGCCCTCAGGCTAAAAATTCTGAGTAAATTCAAATAGCTTGATCTTAAAAGCTGCAGTATATCAAGGGAAAACTTGGCTTCTGGAGATCAACTGTTAGCTTAGTAAATGGCTAACATGGCCCAGTTTGATGTGTGCTTGAATTGAGACTCCGTCCAGAGTTCAGTGATCATCTCACACTTATTTGTAAGGCTTCTTCCACAGGAATCCTGGTACCCTACTACTTCCATTCACATTGTGGGGTTCTGAGAAAAGTCTTGAAAGAAGAGTTGACTTTCTTATCTTTTTAAGCTGAAGATTTTTTTTTTTTTTTTTTTTTTTCCTCTCCTTACCAGCTCTTCTCTCATGCTTCTTTACTATTAACAGATCTCCTTTATTTTCCTTTTTGGTGTTGGGGTAGTTTGCTACTAATTAGCTGCATCTTATACCTGGAATATGTCTATGTGGCTGAAACCACAGGGTATGGGAAGGCACACTATAGAGAAATAACTGGATTTGTGGAAACAAATACAGGCATATTTAAACTAAAAATGCAGTCAGAGCTTTGTTGTTCTCGGAAGGTAATTTTGCTCATAGTGTTTTGAGCACATTAGTTTTTCAGGTTGATACTCTCCTTTCCCACTAGCTTTCAAGGTGGTGAAAATGTGTTAAAATGAAGTACACAATGTTTTTGGCAGTACATACATAATGCCAAAAAATGGCATTGCTATGTAGATTAAGCAGCCGAACTTCATCGCATGGTGAAATGCATGTTTAGTGTGGTTTGGTGTGAACAGAAACCAAGTTTCATGGCTTTGTAGTTCAGTTAGCATAGCATTCCATTAGTGACCAGGAACCCTCAGCCTTCTTTCCTTTGAGTTAAATGCAGACTTTTCTAAGGCTTAAAGTAATGTGTTCTTTTTCTTCATGTATATTTACTCTCAGGATCCGCTAATAATTCCACAGCTGCCTTACATGTCATTCTGCTTTTCTCAGAGGTACCCAGGCAATTACATATTTTTTTTTTCTTTTCCCTGAAGAATTTTGAAGATCCAAAACCAGAAACCCAAAGGTTGGTTCAAGTGATGACAGAAAGCCTGTGTTCAGGTTTGCATCAGTTCTGTGTTCTGCCATAGACTTTTAAGGTCCTTGATCTGTCCCTGCTCACTGCAGGGGGGTTGGGCTAGATGAGAGGCATACCAGGCAGTTTTGCATGCATGGCAATTATTTGAATGTAGCAAATGTGAAACTTAAAGGCAAACTGCTGTGAAGTGATTCCTCTGTTCTGACTAGCTCTCTGTGTTAGTTAATAATACCTGTGTCTTCCATAGATGTACAAATATGTCTAGACCATCAGTAGCACTTGAAAGTATCACTAGAAATAGTAATACTGTGTGTTTCAAATATGCCAAAGGTTGGAGATAGATGAATTCTGATTCAGCGCTTACAATTGGGATTGATGTACATGATTTTTCACGTATAATTTTTTTTTCACAGAACCTACTTGCAAAATTGTGTTCCAGAAGTCTCTTGCATCACGCAGACCTCGCATGTATGAATCAATTGTATGTTTCCATAGAACAGTACAAGTACTCCTCTCCTAGTCACAATAGCTTTTCAACAATATGTGTGAGAGAGAACAGCATTATGGATTTGAATATTAACATTATTCAATATCAAAGTTATTTGGCTTTGTATTATATCTTACCTAATTCTAAAAGTTTTAACCAAAGCTCTTGCCTGTTTTCTTGTCTGTGTAACCTGAGGCAGGCGGAGTCCAGCTCCTTCTTGCTGTGGAATAGGCAGGGCCCTGAACAAGTGAAAGATGGAGAATTTAGGAGATATTTAGGTTTGACTTGTAAAGTCCACTGACATGTGCTGAAGTTGGAATCTATGCTTTCTTTACTCATTGGTGACGAGACAGGTTTTCTGTGGGACAGTATGGTGTTTGCAAATCCTGTGTGGCAGTATATATGTGTATGTTAAAGAAGGTGTGCTGGCTAGCAGATCATATTGTGAAAGAGAGTCTATAGCTTTTTCTTTGATGCCTTTTGCTTAGTTGCATACCTCCTGAGGCATTCAAACCAATGAAAGCTGAGAATGCCGTAGCTGCTTTTTGTTCTTTAAAAAAAGCTTTTTTAATCAATTGGTTAGTTTGCTTAAAATGCTTTTATGGTTTAAGGTAAATGGCCAGTTCTCTAGGCTTTCATAGCAGCTTTAACTAAAAACTTTTCAAAGTTATATTTCATAACTCCTGCATTTCAGTCAACAGAGTAAATACTGACAGCTCTTGGGGAAAAAGCATGGGGTTTTTTTCTTTTCCCCATTGTAAATTTAGTAGGGTTCAGTTCCTCATCATTCGTAGTGTGTCACCATGAACCCAAACTCCTCTGCATCTCTGCATCTTTTTTGGAAACTTTGCTTACACAGTGGGCATCATTTGTGTCTGTCCTAATTCCCTTCTGACTCTAAGTGCAACAGGAACATTTGCAAAGGATAAATCTTTTCAGTGTATTGACAAAGCTTCTTCTGTAATTGTGTTAGCTGAACCAAACAATGAAGCTAAAATTCTTTTTGAATTAGGGCTTATGTAACTCACCCAATTCCTGGCTAAGCCTTGGAGATTGATGCAGAACAGTGAGCACTGACTGCTCGTGTGTTTTGCTGCAGTCTGAAATGAGTGGCCTAATGGACTAAGTCTGGGATTGTTCAGTCTGCTTTTACCAGCTTGGTTCTGCCCTGCTTTGCAGCCATTTCCCTCTGGCAACGTTACCTGGCAAAGAAGGAGAAAAGGCTCAGTTGTACCTAGGTGTGTAGTCATTTCCAAGTATAACAGCTTAGGATGGGGAGAGGAGGCTAGAGGAGCATGGTTGACTGCTAGAGCAACTTAGTTGTTGCTCTGCTTTCAGAAGCTCTGCTTGGATAGAGCTAAGCTGACATGGAAAAGTACAGTCCAGTCATATATGCTTTGAGGTGAAAGCATTCTCTCTGAAATCAGGCTGACTGCTAACAGAGCACCTGTGGGGCTGTGTGAGAAAGGATGGAGGACTCTTACCTATCAGTGAGTAGACAGATCATTTACAGACTTAGGAGTAAAGGCCTTTTATGCTTATTCTCTTTAGCTTCCTACTGTTATGTTCCTTGACTGTTGTATTGTTTGGAAAATGGTGGTGAAAAATAATAGAGCAGTGGCATAGGCAAAGATGAAAATTTATGTGTTCTTCTGTAACTTTATCAAAGGTGTAGTAGGGAGTGAATACACAACCAAGTTGAATGGAAACCATTATTACAGCAGTGTTTCAAAACAAAACAAAACCACAAAGAAAGAAAGAAAGAACTTCCCCCACACCTGCATCCTGACTTTACTGAAGCTCTAGAGTTGTTTCTTGGATGGACCTTGCTTCTATTTCCAAAATAGAATCATAGAATCATAGAATGCTTTGGGTTGGAAGGGACCTTTGGAGGTCATCTAGCCCAACCCCCCTGCAGTGAGCAGGGACAGCTTTAACCAGATCAGGTTGCTCAGAGCCCCGTCCAACCTGACCTTGAGTATTTCTAGGGATGGGGCCTCCTCTGCCTCTCTGGGCAACCTGTTCCAGTGCTTCACCACCCTCATTGTAAAAAATTTCTTTCTTATGTCTAGTCTAAATCTATTCTTCTTTAGTTTAAATCCATTACTCCTTGTCCTGTCACAACAGGCCTTGCTAAAAAGATTCTCCCCATCTTTCCTATAGGCCCCCTTTAAGTACTGAAAGGCTGCAATAAGATCTCCCTGCAGCCTTCTCCTCTCCAGGCTGAACAACCCCAACTCTCTCAGCCTGTCCTCGTAGGAGAGGTGCTCCAGCCCTCGGATCATATTTGTGGCCCTCTTCTGGACCCGCTCCAGCAGGTCCATGTCCTTCTTGTGCTGAGGGCCCCAGAGCTGGACGCAGTGCTCCAGGTGAGGTCTCACCAGAGCAGAGCAGAGGGGCAGAATCACCTCCCTCGACCTGCTGGCCACGCTTCTTTTGATGCAGCCCAGGATACGGTTGGCTTTCTGGGCTGCAAGTGCACATTGTTGCCTCATGTCCAGCTTTTCATCCACCAGGACCCCCAAGTCCTTCTCCGCAGGGCTGCTCTCAATCTCTTCATCCCCCAACCTGTACTGATACCGGGGGTTGCCCCGTCCCAGGTTCAGGACCTTGCACTTGGCCTTGTTGAACCTCATGAGGTTCACACAGGCCCACCTGTCCAGCTTGTCCAGGTCCCTTTGGATGACATCTCGTCCTTCTGGCGTGTGAACGGCACCACTCAGCTTGGTGTCGTCTGCAAACTTGCTGAGGGTGCACTCGATCCCACTGTCTATGTCATTGATGAAGATATTAAACAGCACTGGTCCCAGTCCACTTGTCACCGGTCTCCATGTGGACATTGAGCCGTTGACCACAACCCTCTGGATGCGACCATCCAGCCAATTCCTTATCCATCGAACAGTCCACCCATCAAACCCATATCTCCCCAATTTAGAGAGAAGGATGTTGTGGGGGACTGTGTCGAACGCTTTATAGAAATCCAAGTGGATGACATCCATTGCTTTTCCCTTGTCCACTGATGCAGTTACTCCTTCATAGAAAGCCAGTAGGTTGGTCAGGCAGGACTTGCCCTTGGTGAATCCATGCTGGCTATTTCGAATCACCTCCCTGTCTTCCATGTGCTTGAGCATAGCTTCTAGGAGGATCTGCTCTTTGATCTTCCCAGGCACAGAGGTGAGGCTGACAGGTCAGTAGTTCCCAGGGTCCTCCTTTCTTCCCTTTTTAAAAATGGGCATAACGTTTCCCTTCTTCCAGCCAGCAGGGACTTCACCTGACTGCCATGACTTTTCAGATATCATGGAGAGTGGCTTGGCAACTACATCAGCCAATTTCCTCAGGACTCTGGGGTGCATCTCATCAGGTCCCATAGATTTGTGTATGTTCAGGTTCTTCACGTGGTCTCGAACCTGATCTTCCCTTACAGTGGGAGGGGCTTTACCCCCCTGCTCCCCATCTTTTGGTCCATCGATTTGGGAGGGGTGAGGAGAGAGGTTGCCGGTGAAGACCGAGGCAAAGAAGTTGCTGAATGCCTCAGCCTTCTCCTCGTCTGTTGATACTAGGTCGCCATTCTTGTTCATCAGGGGGTGTACGCTTTCTTTAACCTTCCATTTCTGGTTGATATACCTGTAGAAGCCCTTCTTGTTATTCGTTACGTCCCTTGCCAAATTCAGCTCCATCCTTGCCTTGGCCTTCCTGACCCCCTTCCTACACAACCGGGCTGTTTCCCTGTATTCCCCCCAGGACACCTGTCCCTGCTTCCACTGCCTGTGCAGTTCCCTCTTACTCTTTAGTTTGACCAGGATGTCTCGACTCAGCCATGCTGGTCTCTTCCCTTCCTTGCCTCATTTTTTACACTTGGGGACTGATAGCTCTTGTGCTCTATGGAAGGTGTCCTTAAAGATCTGCCAACTCTGTTCTGTTCCCCTGTCCCTGAGGACCGTCTCCCAGGGGGTCCTTCTGACTAACTCCTGGAAGAGCTGGAAGGTTGCTTTCCTGAAATTTAGGGTCCTGACTGTACTCCTTGCTTTTCCCATGCCCCTCAGGAGTGTGAACTCCACCAACGCATGATCACTGCAGCCCAGGCTGCCTCCAGTCTTGACATCACCGATGAGCTCAGTTGCATTGGTGACCATCAGATCCAGTATTGCATCCCCTTGGGTAGGGGTGTCTATTACCTGGCTTAGGAAATACCATGGTAATGGTGTGTTTCCTGGCTACACAGAATTACACAACGTCCGTTGCACAGCAAGTGAAATACCTGACACTGGTTATTAGAAAAAAGGAACTGGTTTGGTGATACAGATATCTCAATGGGAGTGAAAACCAGTAGCACTTGTTACACAAATGATTTGAGTTTCATGCTTGGTAAAGATATTAAAAAAAAAAAAAAAAGAAAACAAATAGTTTTATGAAGAAAATCCTAATGGTCTGCATTCTTTTCCATTTTATAGACTTTGGCATGTGTAATTTTTTTAAGAAGAAAATATTTTTAAATGGTTAGGCCATTTTTTAGTTTTCAACTTTCACAAAGGAATAGTAGTTAAAATGTTGCATTCCTTCTTACTTGTATTTATTTGAAAATATTACAAAGGGAAAATTGAAGTTACAGCAAAAAAGGAATTCTGTGGAAAAAAGGGGATGTTTTCTTGTCAGACATTAACTTTTCTCAGTTCCTGAACATGAAAATTTCAGTACAAAATAAAAAATTGAATTGATCTATTCAGCTTCTCTAAAAATTTCAGTAAATATCCAGTTGCATTTAGTTTTGGACAAAATTTTTGGTAAGCAATTAGTAAGAAGAAAATCAACTTACTTTTTCACTCATTTACTGTTTGACTCTATACTTGGTAAGCATAAATCATCATAAAAATTTCTGAAATTGGAGAACTCCCAAACCTTCCATACTCTGTCTTTGAAGACTACTTATAAACTCCCTATTAGTTTATGACTGGTGTTTTTTCAGCTTCTGAGGAAAGGAAGGTTTAGTTGGAAATGTCAAGATGGGTTTGTTGGGTTGGGGGTGGGCAGGAGGGGTGAAGGGGTTATTTTTCTTTCCACAGTTTCAGAGATGAGAATCTTTCCAGATATGATGGTGTAAATTTGTAGCTGTGTTTAAACATAAAAGATTTCCTAAGAAATCATTAAGAGATCTGTGGAGTTGAATGAGATTCTCATGAGAGTTAAATTGGCAGTGCAAGGCAGCACCTAGTGTCAAGATAACTGCTCAGGAAGAAAATGGAACAGAAAACTCCATCTGGCATCTTGAGTAAGTTAACGATGTGGTAATTGAATCTGTAGTTTGAGGATGATGGTGATGATGGGTTTGTGATCTGTATTAGCAAAATATTTTGAAATACATATTCTAGACTTACAGGAGGGATATGTGATTTTTTTTTTCAATTGTACATGATATTTATTAAATATTCTGATGAATTATTCTGTCATACTTTTGCCTTGCTGAAAAGCTGACTTTCTCAGATTTTGAGTTAGTAAAAGAGGTGCTATAAGCATATTTCTCAAAGGTTCACAGTGGTGGTAGGTAAAATAGAGCAAGTCTTCAACCGTGCAGAGGAAAACAAGTCAATCCTTGTTTTCAGTGTCACCGGACACAGACAGCAGCATGTCTGAATTAATATACAGAGCTGCAGCTGTATTCCATAAGCCTGGTAGTCTCTCCTTATTGTTTTGACCAAGAATATTGATTTCCACATTCAGCCTTTTCTCTATTTGCAGTTGTTCACACTGCTAATCTAATGTGATGATGTGAAAAAATGTACTGGAGCTTTTCTTTAAGATTTCTTGGGGCTTAATGTCTTTTACCTGCTGGGCTTTTGCCTAGAAAATGACTGCTTGTTGCTCTGCAATTTTGCATCACTATTCTTCATGTTACACACACGTTTTATATATATTTAATATATATAATATAACACATATAATGTGTATATATAAATACATATATTTATAATACATATATTACATATATAATATGCATATAATATTAACATAGACATATTTTTTCTATAAAATGTAATGTATTTTCTCACATTTCTTTTCATCTATGGATATATATACATAACTTCTATGAATAATGACATCTTTTATTTATTTTCACTCTTGAGTTGTTCTATAGAGAATATTCCAGCAAAATAATCCTCTATATGGAGTATTTCCCTATAGTAATTTACTCTGTAGCGTGTAACCTGCTGGGTCTTTACTATGCAAATGTGAAATTTGCTGGCTCACCCCCATATTTTTCTGAAAGAATGTTTTTTTCATTGCTTTGGAAAAAAAAGTTCTGGCAGGGTCAGTATTCACTTCCTCCCTCACCTACTACCCCTCTCCTTCCATTACGAAAAATGAAAGCAAATTACTTTCCTTTAGTGGGATAAATAGGTCCTAATTACTGCAATGCTTCATCTCAGTAAGGGTACTGAATGCTCACATGCAGGTAAAATAAAGAACTTGCTGTGGGGATGCAAAAAAATCTGCAGAGGTAGCCCTGTGTTTGAAAATGTCTTTAGGGTTCTCATTATAAGGTTTGATGTTTCGTCCCTTGGTCAGCTGAAGACAGAAACATTGGTAGCTGAGATGCAGTTCGATCCATGTCCAAAGACTGAATACTTCGCCCATATGCATTTTTTGCTTTGGAGAAACTACAACACAAACATCCGAACTACAGTAGGAGATCTTGATGATGAAATGGGAGGCTAAGGAAATTACTGCCTGATGTGGTTTAGCCCCAGTCGGCAACCAAGCACTGCACAGCCGCTCGCTAACCCTCCTCTCACAGTGGGATGGGGGAGAGAATCGGAAGAGCAAAAGTAAGAAAGCTCGTGGGTCGAGATAAGAACAGTTTAATAATTGGAAAAAAAAAATTGTAATGAAAAGGAAAACAATGAGAGAGAGAGAAACAAAACCCAGGAAAAACAAGTGGTGCAACCGCCCACCACCCACCAACTGATGCCCAGCCCCTCCCTGAGCAGCGATCGCTGCCCCCCAGCCAACCCCCCCAGTTTATATACTGAGCATGACATCATATGGTATGGAATAGCCCTTGGGGCAGTTTGGGTCAGCTGTCCTGGCTGAGCCCCCTCCCAGTTTCTTGTGCACCTGGCAGAGCATGGGAAGCTGAAAAGTCCTTGACTAGCATAAGCAGTACTTAGCAACAACTAAACCATCAGCGTGTTATCAGCATTATTCTCCTACTAAATCCAAACCACAGCACTATGCCTGCTACTAGGAAGAAAATTAACTCAATCTGAGCTGAACCCAGGACACTGTCTTCTAATATGTTCAAATTACAAAATATGTTGAATAACATTGCCTAATAATATGCTGTAGGCAACAGACGAGTCTTAAAATAACGTTATTTTAACATAAACATTTTCCTTCCTGAGTTTTATAACAATTTCTTATTATCAGTTTTTAATTATAAGCTGAGTAGCTTGACAGCAGCTGTAACAACTAAATGCAGTTAGTGTGATCTTTGAATTTTCTTGTGGTTTTGTTATACTCTGGATTAATTCTTGACTTCTGTGTTATCATAAGAGCTATGTAAAACGCGCTCTTTTCTCAATGTATCCACCCATAGGGCAAATGGATTCTCTTTGTAAATTTGCAACTCCATGAAATGGGTACAATTCCTGTATATAAAAGTGCTTTGTGTTGCTTAGCTGATGTATAAATGCCAAGAGTGGGTTTTTTTATTTCTCTGTGTATATTTTTGTCAAGAGTGTGACATCTGATCAGATCACTGGATTCTTGTGACTGGTGACAGACCAACTATACAGCGTTTGACAAGCAGTGCATTATAGTTATTAGACTTTTCATTACACATCATTAGTGCAAAGCCTGCTGCATGATGTGAGAACAGCAGAAATCACTGGTCTGAAATAGAAACTCTCTCAGCTCAGGCCCATACTAAGTACCTGAATGAGGTGGACCGTAATACTGTGCTAATCAGAGATTAGCTAATCAGCTCCCTGCTGCAATCGTTTCCTGGTGCTCTGACTGGATCCTTCATCTCAGATGCTTGCACTTCGGAATGAGATGGGACAGATGGTGCTTATTGTCCGCCCCCCCGCCCCCGGCAGACAAGGCAAGCTGTATTGTCAGCTAAGCTTCCCCAGACTGCTCGGTGAAATTGAGGTGCAAATTCCATAGCTGTTCACTGGTCTGGCAGTCTGTGCTCTCCTAGGGCATCCATCCCAAGTTTCTACCACCATAAGGAAAGAAATCCACGTGATTGTTTTGCCTGAGGCTTCAGAAATCAATTTCAGTTACCACTTTGGCAAGCTTGGGGAGGGAGCCAGAGCTCTGTATTTGTAAAAAGGGAGGGTGAAAGAAGAGGAATGAAAGCTTAGTGCAGAGTTTGGTTTATTTATTTACTACTTTTGGTCATGGGTGTCACTAAATCAAGTGAGACAATGCATTTTATTTTGGCAATATTGATAGCCTTCAGGTTGTCGGTGTTAACTATAATCCACTCATCTTTTTTGTTTTTAAGCCTTTCCTTGCTGTCGTTTTCCCTCTGACAGCATGAGGTATTCTACAGCTTTAATAAGACTGCTTTGAATGTTTATCTTTGTCATTCTATTCACATGGCAACCAAATCTTCTCATTTTATTAGCCAGTTAGTTGGTCATAAACTAATGTCACTTAGTTTGACTGTGTGTAGGCTGCTTCTTGCTGTCTAATTGCTTTCCAAAGGCAAACAATATCTCCTTTTATTTTTTCTAAATAGAAGTGGGTTTTTTTTTTTCTTTAAAGTGTTACAAAAAGACCGTATAGCAGAGGGAAAGACTTGAGATCTGAAGAGGATCAAATTTTTTACTTATGTGGTTGCTTACACTTACTTCAATGAGGTGTATGGATGATCCTCAGAACAGGAATAGAGAGAGAGTTAAAAATTGCTAATAACTAACAGGCCATGTAACAGGCCCCTTTCTGCTCACCTTATTATTTAAAAGTATGCTAAAAATGCTGTGTATGACAGAACAAGATATACTAACTTTTATGCTACTGGAAAGAAAAAACTTTGTATGAAACTAGAGTAGGAGTGAAGAAAAACAATAGTACATGTGTGTTTGGGAGACAAATCAGACAAGTTCTCTTTAGCCATGCTATTTTCAGACTTTGTATGCCAGAGGATTTGAGAATGGTTTTCTGAGGGATCTTCTCCAAAAGATTATTTATACACAAATCTCAGAGGGTAGGAAGGGGCGGGGAGGGGGATGATTTGTTTTTTGTTGAACTGAGATTGAGAGCCTTCTGCTATGCAACTCTTGTTTGATTTTACCTAGAGAATAGGGTCAGTAACACTAATTTTGTGATGTTATAGAGCTGTTGGAATTGACTTCTTTTTGATAATATGATACGGCACAGATGGGATTTGAAGAATAATAAGGCCCAGAAACTTAATGAAATTTTGAAAATATTTGTAAGGAAAGCTGTTGAGAAATCTGAGAGCTATATGAGAGAGCAGTGTTCAGTTTTAAGCCAGATTTGGAGCTAATGTGAATTGGTGTAACTTCACAAAGATGGATAAAATTACATGAGTCCTTAATTTCTGTACTGGTATATGAGAATTTAAGCAGATTAACAACATCTTTGACTTTCTAAGAATATCATCAGAACAAGTAGAGATGTTGCATCAACAGTGTTGTCAAAGTAGCTAAGTTCTGGAGTGTGTTATTTTGACTTCTTAGGATATTACAATGGAAACCAAGATGTGCAGCAAGAAGATTTTTTTGTTGTTGTTAAACACTGAAAACACAGTTTTCCTGTGATATGCTTTAAAGAGAGACCATAGTGTTTCTTCTGTAAATTGTTTTGTCTCTGATCAGAATGTTCAAAGACAATGTTCCCTGGCTAATTTTTGTACTTGCTTCTTGAGATGTAAGAATGCTAAACCAAACTGAGATCTGAGGAAACACTAAACCTGGACTTTTCTATAAGCAATAAAGAAAACTGTAGAATATTTGAGTTAAAAATGCTACGAACACAAGGCAACAACAACAACAAAAAAAGAGAATCTTCATTTGGAGTCAGTAGCAGCAAAACTCCACTTGTGTTACTGTGATGCCCTATTATTGTGCCAATTTTATTGCCTTCTGTGCATTAACATGAATTGAAGTGAATTACCAGTGGCTCAGGTCTTAAGTTGATGTTACAGGTGGAAATAGAAGAGCCCTTTTGATGGATTTAATATACTTGGTTAGGCTGAAGACAAAACGGAGCAACAAGAGACATGGAAGAGAAAAGCAATCAGGAGAGAAATTGGGATGTTGCTGGAGATGATGAGCATCCAGCTAGCAATAAAAACTAAACTTGGACTTTATTATGCAGGTGATTTTTGTTGATACAGAGTAAGTGAAGCTGTGGAGCATGAACAAATTACCTTTCAGAAAAAGTGATTTGTAAGAAAGGGCTAAAATGTGAGGCATGTAGCCATGTATCAGAGGTAAAATGTCTCCTGCGTTACTCTTCTTTCTGCTGCTCACTTCAGATCTAATGCTGCTTTCAGACACTTAAGAATACCAACATGCCATTACCCTCAGCTGCTATCTTACCTGATTTTCTATCATTCCTGTTTTGCTAGAGGCCAGAGGCTACCTACTGTATGAAGCCCTCTACAAACATCAGTGACAGTTCCTGCCCTGAACAATTTACACTGCAACAAACAATTCATAGTATGCAAATGAAACAAGCAAGTGGATGGGTGAGAGGACAGAAAAGAATGCAGACAAGATTAGAGGGTACTTTATTATTGACCTTGCTATGTGTACAATTCCTTTCAACAGTTGTGTTAGCCCACAGAAGGCCACCTTACCTGTCTCTTAGATGGTGATAGGCTGAGACCAGTTGAGCTTTGTCAGATTGCCACCAACTTTCATTAGATTTGAAAGCGATTTTGAATCAAATATTGTTTGGTGACAGATTCTGGGAAATTCTGGGGACTCCCATCTGGATTTTGTCTTTTGTAGGCAGTGGTATGGCGCTCTTTGTACTATTTCTATCCAGTCTGTTTTCCTGTTACACCACTTTTAATTACCTAAGAACATAAGAAAGGCTGTACCCTATCAGACAAAAGATGTCCCATCCTGAGCAGCAGCTGTAAGCAACAAGAAGGAAGGACAAGAACAGGGCAAGCATGCATGATAGTGCCTTCCATTTCCTTCTGAGACTTCAACCGTTTTCAGCTCATGGATTTACTGATGTAAGTGTGGTTTCTGTGTTTAATAACTACCTGTGGTTTTCCATGCCCTGAACTTGTCCAACCTCCCCTTTGATCTGTGTAAACTCTGCTCCTTACCACACTGGACAGTCACCTCCGAAGCTAAGCTATAGCATAACATTACTTCTGCCAGGTCTTTTTTTCGGAATCAGTGATATTTTGTACAAATTTAATAGTGTGGCTAACAGACAATAAAAATGCACTTCACTGATCTTGTTCACATTAATCTGTGAAAATATCTAAGGTAGTAATATTTTTGTTTGGGTTATTTTCGTCACTGTTCCATCCCTATGTCATGTAAATCTGACCTGTGCCTATTCACATTTTGCTCAAAGAAACTCTGATTTAAATGAATTTTTTAATATTACATCTTTCTTTATATAGCTAATGCTAACATTGACAGCTAAGGATGGCATGCAAAAGAGGGTGACTCACTCTTCAGTGTGGCTTTCTTGATGATGCTTTATATTACATAAAAATGATATTACTGTCTCAGTGACTATTGAATATACATCAGTAAGTACTCTGAATTTTTCTCAGTCAGAACTGTGTGTCTCAAATATCTCTAAAGCTTAGGAGTGAAGAGTAAATGAAGTTAAGCTGCAGTCTCTCCTAGATGTTGTTAGACTTTTATTTCAAATGGCTTTTTTATGGCTTTGATTTTTATTATTCTTTGTTTCTCAAAATTGCATTTCTTCACATATTCTTTTCATATAACCTGCTCTCTGCCACAAAGGATGAACATATATTTGCTAAAAAGAAGATCAGCCAGAAAACTAACAAAACTCTCTGCTTTTTTTGTGAGATTTCACTACAGATGAGAAGATAAGGCTGTATACACCTAAAAGGTTTCCTGTAGAGAAGATGAATGCTTGCACAGAAGCACAGCCTGCTTGAGATTTTGCTGTGTAATGCCCTTGTACATATTTCATCTAAATGTACATTAAATTTCACAAAAGATAGCAAAAAAAGCATAAGTAGTAGTGTGATTGAGAAGCCAGTGATGTCTGCAGGAAAATGCTGGTGATGTCACTCCATTTGCCTTAGGCTGTTATTAATAATGTGCTGCCCTTCGTTCCTGGAAGAAACGTAGAAGCCTGAAAGCACTGAATGTATAATTCTGGGGCCGATAGGTTGCAGTGCAGGCTTTGCATTCAGAGATAGTGTCTCACTGCTCTTGTTGCAATGCCATTTTTTCTCTCATCCTGTGTATTGAGGATCCATGTTTTATTAAGCATGGGAACCTGTGAAGGATGCAAACTGTTGGATCTGTAGATTTGTGAGCTTGAGAGGAAAGGATGTCACAGTTCTTTGAAAAAGCAAACATTATTGTGGCCTTCTGATGCCTGTCATTTGATATCCCAGGTGAGATAAATGAAGTCTTGGAAAACACGTAACGTTAGAAAACAGATAAAACCATATATTGAACACCTTCAAACATGCTTCTAAACAAAAACTGTACCTCTTTTCCCAGGGTTGTCTATGTAGCCCCTGGTAGCAACAGTGCAGAAAGTAACTCATTATAGATGATTGAAATAAAGGTGTTTGAAAAATTATTTGTTGATTTGGGCCTGCCTTGATCTAGTAAAATGTTTAATGATTTCCATTTTGAGATAGCTGAGTGCTTTTGCTGACTCTAAGTGTATGAGTAGCTGTGAAGTTAGGCTGCTATTGAAAGGGTTTTTGGACTGAGGCCTGGCAGACAAGGAACAAATAGCATACAGCTGGGTAACTACTACTGTTTAGTCTTGCTAATGTACCCTTATGCAGTACGTAGTTGGCTTCATGCCTTTTCCCTCTATTTTAAAGAGGTATAGCATTATGAACAAATTTTCTGAACAATGCTAACTGCATCAATGTGCACAACACCATGTGTTACTTTAAAACTGGCTTGTTTTAGTAATGCAGAATTATTAGAACAATTATGCTTTATTGAAATCTGTCTTGAATCTGTGAAGCCAAAAGAAATAATGTAAGATCTGGTATGATTTCAAGATGAGCCTTTCTTCTTTTTCTGTCTGTGTGTTTAGTTATCCTTTCCTGCTCTTCCTTGTCAGTGATTTGGCGGGAGTGTTATGATAATAAGTGGAAAAATCAGCTAATGAAGAATAATTGCCACTAAGGAAAAGCGGCTTGTTACATGAAATGCCTACTCACAATACTCCCCCCCCCCCTTTTTTTTTTAATATTCCAAATTTCTGTCACTTTTCTAGTTTAACATATTGCATGAAATGCAAACAGAGAATCAGAGTGGACACATCGTTAGCAAGTCATCTGGGGTATGTGAGGAGGACATACTGGGGAGGATGAGTCTCTGTAACATGCTCAAAAATTGTAGTAGGTGGAGTAGTCAAGTGTTGTTTTTCACAGCAGAAGCTGATGGATGAGATTGTTAAGGTCCTAGAAAATGTACTTGAGTGGGGGTCTAAGAGGGTCTTCAGGATTTAATTATGAAGCCTTTTACAGTATAACTTATTTTAGCTTATGAAAGAGCAGAGTGCATCAATTCTGTGTTAGCATTAACTGTTTATATCCAGGATCTAGAGTAAAATAAGGATTAAACTAGTCTCAAGGACCAATAAGAAATTAGCCAAAGTGTTATGAGGAAGAGCGAACTTCTTGTAGCTTGAATGTACACTTTTTCTCCGTGTTCTTTTTCTGAAATGTCAAATGTTGACAATTAACAGAACACTCTGTTGGATCACAATCTGGTTTTGGGCTTTTGTTCATTTTGTTAGGTGACAAATTGGGTTGTGACCTGTTGATTGCTGTTCTCTGGGAGTGTTAGTAGGTACCCTCCTGCAGAAGTTTACATGAGACCTATAGGAAGAAATGAAGAAAGATTTATTAGCATAAAAAGGACCCAAATCCTTACTGAAGTCTCTCAGTGTTGCTGTAAGATAGGAAACAACATGTTGGGCAGGCTGAGACCAGACCAGTACTAGATGTCAGCACCCTAAGAAAGATTTATGAAAAAAAGGTGCTAGGGAGATGCAGGGAAGAAGGATGATTTCTGGACAAGTGGTAAGTACCTGCTCTAAATACAGACAACATCATGAGAAATGGCAAAAGAGAAGATTTATGGAAGTACTAAGAGAATGGGTTTGGAGGTGTTCAGGGAGCAAAAGCATCAAAGTTAAAAAGCATCTGTTTTCTATTCATATTCAGCATCTCTTACATATATAGAAAATTCAGTCATTACTAAGGATGGCACCTTGGTTACCTCAGGTTACCAGCTACTGGTAACTTAAAAGCTTGTAAGTGGATAGCATTTGATTGAAAACATTGATTGTAGCCATCTGTATTCTTCTCAGCATCACTGATCACAGTGAGGTGACTCCAATAAATTGAAGGGGACGTGAGCAGTGGAGAATCTGTTCTTCCACCCATAACAGCAGCACAATATGGTCTTAAATGGGAAAACTTTTAATGTAAGTGCCCAGTAATTACACATCTTGTTGGTAGGAATTCACTTGCAGTTCCCTGGATATGTTACATGTCCAGGAGGTGCTCTGCTGTGATTAGCAGTTACTGATGTACCCCTGCATGAAGATACCGTTCTTACCAAAATTCATGTTCTAGCAGTGGCATTGCAAGTCAGACTACTAATGCAACTGTAGCAGTACTGTGGGAATATTGAAATTAGTACAGTAATGATACAAAAAAGGCAATTTGGGTGTTCTATGTTGGTTTCTTTTATGGTTTTTTTTCAGAGAAGCTCTGGTAGGTAGAAACAATGACCTTGTGACGTTAATCAGGCAGCCATGCCTGTCTTGCTTGCATTGAGACAACATTTGCAGAGGCAATTAGTCAGTCTCTTAGAGTTTGGGGCTAAAATTCATATTGTAACCAATCATCCAACTGGTTGAGATTTCTTGCTGCTTATTACTTTTATTCATAAGTTGATGTAAAAAACCCAACATGTATAATACTTGAGAATAATTTTTAAACCCACAGTCGTATCTGAATGCCTTCTGGTAAAGTGACTTCCTGAAGGTTGCCTTGTGAACTGCACTGAACTTAGTATGGAACTAGTAGAGCAGGGGTCACTAAATCATTTGCAGTGAAAGCAGTGTTTCAGTAAAGTGTGTGTTATCTAAAGCAAAGGGTGAGTAATGGTGGGTTAAATCTTGCTTTTCTACTCCTTGTCTTTGCTTAGCGCTCTCTAAAAAGGGTTAGTCCCTTATTTAAATTACATCTGTTTGAGGACTGATCTTTCTTTGGCTTCAAAATATTGCCATGGGCCAAACTGTAGGGGCAGTTTGTTGCACTGGAAATTGTTCCTGGGCTAAAAACTCTTTCTGTTGCTACACTATACTTTTGTTTCAAAGTTGCTTGGGAGTCACACATTTAGCAGAGGAACTGGTTGTCTCCGAGGCAGCTACAGTGATTCCAGGGCCAGCTTTTACAGGTATCTGATACGAAGTCCTGCTCCGTTCTGTGTGACTTGCAGGCTCTTGGAGGCAGAGGGATAGCAGGCATGTGTTAGTGATACTGCTATTATGATAGTACTGTGCCTTCTGATGTGGGCAATGGCACGGTATCAGTGATACGCAGTGCTGCTGCTGCAGTACCAATAAATTGATAATGCCGTGCCTCAGCCTAGGCCCCCAGCCCGGCTGGGTCTCTTACCCCTCTCTCAGCTGTTTTACACAGAGCTTGGTGGTGCAGGCATGGAGAGACCAGCTCGGCTGCTGAGCAGAGAGTTAGTCAGGCTGCTGGAGAGCCAGTGAGTTCCCCCGACACACACCTATCCATGTCCTTGCCACTCTTTAAATAGCTTTTGCCCTTCTTGGAAGAATGTAATGATAATGCAGCATTAGTGCTATTGCAACGCTTTTGCTGTTAATTTAGAAAGATCAAAAGGTATTTCCTGTCACTCCTGTGTACAGAATGGGTCGCTGATCTGGAGCACTAAAGCACTAGAAATACTAAAAAGCATACTATGAGACTATAAACTTACTGAGGTGTTTCTTTATTAGTCCATTATTGTTGCAGCTGAATATGTTGCCTGTCTTCAGTTACAGAAACTTGATGTCTTTATGTTTTTAGCATTTGCTTTCATTTGTTTTTTCTTTGGAGAAAGCTGATTTGTTCTGCATTTCTGACTGCAGATCATCTTTTCTTTAGAGTCTGTTTTCTGTTTGCTTGACAGAATATAGTCTGAGGGATGATAAAATATGTGGGCTACATGCTTTCAGACTGGAAGGCTAAATATTCAGGAGCTTGGAGTGTTTTTGCAGTGTCTGCTATGTTTGCAGTTGACAGTCTTGAGGTTCCAACCGTTGTTTTTGCAATGTTCAATGCATGTGTTGCCAGTGGTGAGAAGCCTGGAAACGAGAGCCAGCAACACACAGACAACTTGTTACTTACAGCACTTAAGATGTCTGAATATGAATCAGATCTCTCTGCAGAATGGCTTATTATTTTCTGCAGGTTTAACTGTAAATTACAAGCTTGTGGGCTGTTTTTTTTCCCTTCAGGTTTGACTTGTTCTCACTGTCATTTCAACACCTTTTTATCCCTTTCTTAACCAATTCTATACAATAGGGAAATGGCAAATATTATTGGTGTAGCCGGTAGGGGATGTGGGAGAGAAGACAAGACATATACTTAACCTTCAGTTTTTCGTCACTTCTTCAAATTCAATTACGAAGTACATTAAGGGTTCCCGTTTCAAGAATGGCTTCTTAATATGTAGTAGAGGACAGAGATGTTTTCCCCCTCTTTGACTTGATTTATACTTAGAAGTTTAAGAGGTGCAGACAATCTTAGCTGTTTTCATGAAGTCAGTCTGTAAAGATGATATTGCTGTAATTGCAAAACACATGATTTCATGGGAATGAGGATTAAAAAAAAAAAAAAAAAAGAGGTGGAGAGTTTTCTATTTTTTACCATTATGGAAAAGTAGATAAAGTGCAGTTTAATGTCCTGAAGCAGCAAGGTTGCCTATGGGTATAAGAACATGTGTTCACATACAGGAACTTATGAACCTGGCTGGTTGATTTTGGGCTAAACTCTACGAAGGGGAGATCTTGAAGGTGCTAAGTTCTTACTGCTTTTTGGAAAATAGTTGGCCAGGTGTAGAATGGCCTCCCGTTGTTGTCCTGGTGCAGAAAGTGTTGCAGTGTGAGCTCGCACTGAGAACAAGAGTTTGAACACACATACGCTCTATCAGTGCCTTAGCTGGCAAGCAGGCTTAGCTAGAGCTTGTATCTTATTAGAGAATCAAAATACGAGACAGAAGGTGGTGGGAAACTAGGTGTCCTTAGTTCTGGTCATTATGGACCCACTTATTTGTGATACCTTTTCATCCTTTTTGCCTTTTGCCTCATCTTCTGAATTGCTGAGACCAAGCTGAATTTCTGTTAAATGTGCCCAATTTTCCAGAGAGTGGTGAAGAGGGAACTGGTACCTTAGATATGGCATATGGATTAAGCATGTTATTTAGTGTCTCATGTTTGTGTTTTATTTTTGGCTCTTAGCATGAAGCAAGCACGCCTTTCTGTGAGCTGCCCTTCAAAAGCATGTCTTAACTAGTAGCACCACAGCAGCCCAGAGAGAGAATAGAGCTCATGCAGAGTAATATGCAGGTAGAAGTTTATAGAGGGCAAAGGGCCTGAGATTGTATTACTAAGGATTTTAATAAACTGTTCTTCAGCAAGTCTCCTCACTTTTTTTTGTGATTCTTTCAATTTAGTCTCAAATAAATTATAGTCTTGCATTTAGGTTGTACTGAGTACATACAAGAGTTACCAGTGTACATGCAGGGCTGATTAATTTAACATGCGTAACTAGGTTTACTCATTTAATATTGAACCCTCAATTGCCCTTCCATAAATACTCTTAACAATAGACAGTGATCACATCTGGCAGGTCAAGCCATCTGCATTCTTTTTTTTTCCGGTTTCACACACTCCCACA